>NC_137619.1:36889198-37351698 GCF_963280865.1 Gymnoscopelus braueri
AGGAGGAAGACTGTTGTGGCTCCATTATGATTCTCCCTACACAACTTGGAGAGTTATATAACGGAAAAATAACTAAGTTGAAGCCCACTCACCTATAAACATATGTCCACGATCCGACATTATGCACTGCATCCACTGTGCACAACTAAACTTTTAGACGTAGTTAAAACACGTATCCCAAAAAACGCAATTATAATGCCTCACTCCCTGGACGTCTTTTGTCACGGACTAGGATCATTTCCACTGCAAGAAGAGGGATTGATCTTAATATATATATAGTAATATTTCTGCAGACTACACAATCAGCTGACATGACATTAACAAAAGTGGTGAGTCTCCACTGTGAACATAATGGAGGACTAAACCTGACATTATTTTCAGATTTACACGCCAATCTCAGTCACGATTTTTCAGATGTGTACAGCTGTAGGAGGACACATCACTCAAATATAATAACCCTAACAAAATTATAACCCTGACAACCGTAATTTCACTCAAACTTGTCACAATGACTTGCTGCGTTAGCTACTGTAGCTACTGTAGCTGTACATATGTGTCACAACTCTTTGTGAATTGACCACATTTGCTATAAATGTGTGCAAATATTTTTATAATTTGTATTATCTGAAATATAAATATTGGTATCTGCCTAAAAAAAATTATCAGGTTATGCTCTACTCTGCTATATGTAGAGCATAACCGATATTGGCGGGGGTACAGCAAAGTGACTGCTCAACTTATGTTATAATTATGTTTTGGGTTACAGGTAATTCGGAGATGAAAAATGTTAACCTGTGTTACAGTGTTGGTAATTAACGTGTTTGTTATATCCAGGCAACATATTTTGATTCAGTCAAAGTCAGATCTTAATTTCTTATATGCCGATCAACTCTCTATCCTTCATACTGTAGCTTAAATGAATGTCAAAATCCAGCATTTTGCGTGGTTGAAAATAAATGTATGCACATGAATCCGTCCTTCATACTCTCTCAAAATCACCGGGATGAAAAATCTGGTTTGATGTCTGGATCTAGTGTGTACCTGGCTTAAAGCTACAGTCTGTAAGTTTGATGTATGTTTTCCTTTCGGTAATTGCAACAATGCCCCAACTACAGTGGCGACTCATCCAGTGTCAAATCTGGTGTGTTATCTGCTTTAAATAACTTTATTGACATTATCAACCAGTAGGTTCCCTGCCTGACACCAGGGTCTAATGTTCTCAATGGAAGAGATGTGCTAGTTATATTGTATTGGTAGATATAATGTTGTTCCTCCATTACCTGTGCACTTATCCCTATTTTGTTGTCCTTTTATTGTAAAGACAATTTGCACCATATACGTGTACATCTTTCATCTTTTTGTTTCACTGTATTTTTCCTCTCCTTACAATACAGTATCTTGGGTTTATAAAGGGGATGACACTTACTTTGAAAGTAAGATGTGAATCCTGTCAAGTGAGGGCGCGCTTCTGAACCGACACATTTCCATAATGTGTCAATCCTGGTTTCTCTTATTATTTATCCAGCTGCTGAATTCCGTATAGAAACACAAATGGCAAACGACAGTCAAATAGCAGATGGGATCATCACTCCCAGCTACTGTATTCTATTCTTAAAGTGAGGCAGACAAACATATTGACACACACACACACACACACACACACACACACACACACACACACACACACACACACACACACACACACACACACACACACACACACACACACACACACACACACACACACACACACACACACACACACCAGCAGATAAGAAGAGCCAGCTCAATCGCTAGCCTCATTGAAGGGAGAACAGTCTATACACCTTGAGCTGACAGATCAAAGCTATCAATCAATACCTCTGAGTTTGATTATTTTCCATGTGACTGAGAGGATGAGGATCAATAGATTTGTCTGTGACCTGAGTGAGAATCTGAGTGGTACCTGAGACGCCGGTGGAAGAGCTCATTACAGTTTGTGTTGTGGTACATTTTGTTCCAGAACGTACCATAGCAGTAATACATGTACACTGTAAAGTTAGCATGAAGGGTTTTATTGTGTGTATGTTGAGTAGACTGTTGTATAACATACTGTATAGACCAGTGGTTCTCAAAGTGGATTCTAGGGACTCTCTGGGTTCCTGTAAGGGGTTCTAAATTGACCCTTACAAGTCTGTAACTCTGACAGTGTACAAATGGAACCATTTGGTTCCATTTGTACACTGTTAGAGTTAAGAGGAGACCTTGAAATTTAAAGGTTTGAGAACCACTGGTATAGACACCCAATATCACCAATGATTGACTGATAAGTGTGCATTTAGCTCTCTGATGCCAGGAAATTATTATTTTGACTTAATTTAATAAACAGTATGAAAAAATGTATAATCAGAATGTTGAACATAAGTAGCCAAAACAATCTCTCCATCTCACCGTTGCCTCTTCCTCTTTGATTTGTATTATTCACATTTGCATTTTGCAGTGCATGGAAATAAATGGCACGGAGGAACACTGTTTCATTGTATAATGAAGGGCATTTAGATAAAACATTGAAATATCGAGACATGATGAATGCTGGTGATATGAGTTTCAAGTCATGTTGTCCAGAACAAGTAAAGAGACACCGGTATACTGAATATACATAGGGGGGAAAAAATCGACAAAGTACAATGTTTAGTTTTTCAGAACTTTGTCAGGCGAAGATCAGAGAATTGCAAAGTACACTATTTACTCTTAATGTTTTCATTGCCACAGTTTGTGGGAGATATCGTGTTTGCTTGGTGCACTTTCAGGCTCCTACGCACATATATTTTTATGTGAAAATGATCTAGTTTCTTACATATTAAAACCAGTCAGCAAGAAGTTAGGGGTAGTGTTGTTAGTTAGTTTGTGTTGAAATGCTGAATTGGAACGTGGTTGCACTCTATTTTTATGACGTGACACGCACGTCGCTTAACACCTACACGACAGGTCACACAATGGACAATTGATATGCATCTAGGCTCATTCCTATGTTAATTCGCCTGGTGTGAGTCGGGAGGCTTTGTAAACTTTGTTGAGGTGTGAATTTAAAGTTGTTTTAAATCTATGCATGTGCCTGCGCTCGTTCCTGGTCAAATAGGTTCCTGCACGGCGTGCAAGGCCGTCCCATGAGCAATGCAACCCTGGGTATACAAGAGTTATTTTAATTCACTAAAGGGACGAATTCACATGCATCCCAATGCAGCACGTAGTTGGCAGTCATTTCCCCAAAAGGTTTTAATTCTCTGACGGAACACACACACTGTGCCTTCAGGTTGCCTCCTCTCACATTCATTTGCGTTCTGCCTGGGCATGTACTGCACATCTGAGGTTTAGTTACCTTTGGACCCAAAGAGCACAACTCAGACAAACGGCTTGCAACTGTACAAATACAGATTTATTGAGAAAAGGTTAACCAAGCCCTGTCGTCATAAGACAAAAAAGTGGAAATGGGCAATCTACAGACTCACAACACATTGCATCACGACACCTTGTGAGCTTGTAGATTAGCTATTTTTGAACATTTTGAAGTTTGGGAACATTTTGTCTGTTATCGCTGGTTTTCTCCGCCGGCCAAGCCCAGTCAATGCGTTTAGATCTCCCCAGATGTATCAGTAGTATGCGGAGATCTCTGATTGTCTGTCTACACCTGACCAGAGTGATAGATACTGTACACAAACAGTAGTGAATTTATCAATGGTGTATATGCGTGCGTGCGTGCGTGCACCTCGGTGACGAGATGATGGAGTGACATGAAGTCAAAGGAGATGTTTTTCAATTTGACTCTGGAAGCCAAGCTTGGCTATAGTCTCCCTGTCATGATGACAATTACATTGCATGTCATAGCCCACATCCATACATTATCCGGTCATACATGGCTGCCGCTGTCAGTACTGCCAGTATTGCCATGGCAACGCCACTTACCAATCAAGTTTTGCCGGGCAATACGACTTTTTCACATACCATGCATTTATTTCATTGAGAAGACTTGAGGAGGCAATAATCAGACAATAGACAGACAATATGTTTATGTCATTTAGAAGACTTTAATGAAAACCTTATTTAATCTACTACAATAGCATATTGAAAACATTCAACTTTTCAATGAATTACTGTATATATGGGGCCCTATTTTTGCCAGTGGCTTACCCGTTATGGCAAAGAAGTTTAGGGATAATGGGTAAGGCACCGGCAAAAATAGGGCCCAATGATATGTTGGGCCATTTGAGTGCCCCTGTGCATGACTAGCACAGCAGTGCGCGTGCACTGTTGTAGTAGAAACCTTGAACGTTTCTTACCTTGGCTCCCTAGACAATGTTCAAATCTGCTTGTCAAAATACATTCATGGGTATTGCCAGGCTACTGCTTAGCAAGGATGCTGAGTCTCTGTTAACGGTACGTATTTTCATAAGGTAAATGCATGGCTTTCATTTAGCTGATTGCCAAGGGTTGGTCTGTCTGTCTGTCTGTCTGTTATATCTAGTAGGCTTGGATATTATTACTGTGGTCTGGCTTATTTGTCTTTGATTGTCTGTACCTATTGGTTGCATTTGGACTTGTGGATGGGGGGATAGTAGTATATGGATGGAATCAGTAATATTGATTATGTTGATTAATGATTAACAAGACAGGTGGTGCTTGCTATGAATGAATGAGGGGATTAATTTGTATGTTTTTTATTGTATTGTGCTTCAAGACGCACCCCTTATGTGATTATAAGACTCAGAGAGAGAGAGAGAGAGAGAGAGAGAATCATTACAGAGCCATGTAGTAGGTTGCGACCAGAACAACACCACCTTTTTCCTTAACAGAACCTCAGTTAACAGGCAAGTGCCTGCCTTTTATGCTCAGCTGAGCTAATGAGCCAGCCTGGACTATACCATTCAAAAGAGCTGTATTCTAAATCTAGCATATCATAAATAGAGCATACAATACATACACATACAATACATAAATAAACACCATACATACTTAAATACCCTTAACCCCCACAAGTATATTAAAACTCTCACTGAACTACAAAATATGCTTTCCTCACTACTACAACAACCATAAGCAACTAAAAACACATCACAAGCCCCCCTCTCTGCCATTCTGACTTGGTCCAGCCCAATTATACTGGACAGAATAGCTCAACTTGAACAGTAACTGTTAAGATTCCAATCGTCACTGAACATTACATATCGTACACTTCTATACATATTGCATTTAAGTCTATAGGGCATAGCAGTGGCAGCCATTTTCTTTTTCCACTTCAAAATACTCAATGCATTTTTCCCATTGACATTTCCAAAAATATTTATATCAATTAATTTAAGCCTAGAATCAAGCCATCCAGGGTCCTGGTGAATCATGACCATAAAACGTTTGATTCTGTGAAAAAAAACTTTTTTTAAACGGCAAAACAAAGGGTATTTATTAAATATAGTATATCATATAATTAAATATAATTGAAAAAAAATATATTTTATGGTCATGATTCACCAGGACCCTGGATGGCTTGATTCTAGGCTTAAATGAATTGATATAAATATTTTTGGAAATGTCAATGGGAAAAATGCATTGAGTATTTTGAAGTGGAACCAGAAAATGGCCGCCACTGCTATGCCCTATTGCACTCATTCCTATTATACGCATTGCATTGCTCTGCCCATCCTGATTACCACCAAACATTTCTGTCCCCAGGTGGAACTAATTAGCTGAGTGGCCATCTCAACAAGACAGGAAACACAATTCAAAATGTTCAGTTAAAAATGTATTCAATCAACAATAAAATCAGGACATATACATACAACTGCACAAATTAATAAAGTGCCAATACCTAAAGTGCCCATATGCTGTGCAAATATCGTTCAAATACTATAGGTTAAATTGCATGTGCAAACATAGTAACAGAGGTCCTCTCTGTTACAGGGGGATAATCATAGAGTGAGTTGTGGGAACAGCAATCAGGTAAACTTGAACTCCTCTCCAGGCTTGATGTCAGTAAAGAAAAGTAACATTACATTGTATTTGATGTGCATATCTCTCTAGTCTGAGCTGGGCAGTGCGTCATTGATGTATCAGCCACGTCTAGGTCTCTGTTCTGTGACAAAAGTGAGAGTGAGTATTATGTTTGATAAAGGCCAGCAGTATTTTTAAACTGCTCATTAAATATGACCATACTGGGCGTGGAGCCTAATATTCTGTTGTTGCATACTGTATGTCCAGTGGACCGCTAAAATCCTACAATTACCAGTCAAATGTAGCGTCCCAATCCGACCCCGACAGTGTATTAGATTCGAATAGGCCAGTGTGTTTCCTAAACTTTGGGTTGGTTACGGACCCTTTCTTAAGGTTGTGTTCTCTCCTCCGCGTCATTAGTGCCCATACCCTAGGTGGGGTTGGCGAAAGGGCCTTTCTGTGTGGAGTTTGCATGTTCTCCCCGTGTCTCCTAGGGTAGGTACCCTCACAAAAACATGCAGTAATCCTGGTCACTATACTGCCTCCCCCTGGCCAGCCGGGGCGCCTGATGGAGGGGAAGGGAACTGGTTGGAATAACGTGTTCCTTCCACGCGCTACGTCCAACCAGGGAAACTCTCCCCTGTCAGGTGACAAGAAGGTCAGTTGGCTCTCATGCATTGAAGGAGGCATGAGCTCGGCCCTGGCCTCCCTAGGTTGGCAGAGGGAAGGTAGTGCCCAGGATTACATAGACAATTAGCACTGGGTGTAAAAAATAGGGTTACAAAATCGTGGGATAAAAATTTTAGAAAAAAAAAAAAAAAAAAAAGTTGTGCAACCCTTAAGTAAAATGCATGGCAATTCTATGATATGTGTATTCATTTTTGCTATACTGGTCTGTTCAGCTCAGATGCTGTGTGTGGGGCACCTTGCCCCCACCCCCTCTTCTCGCTAACCTGGACGTATACAGGATCTGAAAATGCAGCATTGTGCTCTCTGGCAGAGGTAATCTGAAGACGAATCCCATGTCTTGTAGTTGAATCCTCGTTTCCCTCACTTCTCGAGTTCCCTGAAGCTCTCGCTTAAAAATTCGGTTGCAGCGAGAATGGCAGAGGTGTTGCTGAAAGTGACCTACACATAGTGTGACTGCTGTGATTTTTCTCGATCACTATCACTTGCGTGCATGATGTGGAAACGAAAATACAAGAGGCAGAGTTTATAAATGTTGGCTTCGCCAAGGCCATTCGAAATGCAGATAAACAAATTGGACCGGACTGGAATTGCTGACGTTATCTTGCTAGCCCCAATTGACATGAGCCTGCGAATCGGAGATTCGCGCGCGCGCGCGTGTGTGTGTGTGTGTGTGTGTGTGTGTGTATGTGTGTGTGTGTGTGTGTGTGTGTGTGTGTGTGTGAGTGAGAGACTATTAGTCACATAGTGAGGCAGAGTAATCGAAGGGAGAAAAAGTGGTGATGATAGATCAACATACATCCTGTTTGCCATAGAAACATTTCCACCACATACTTATGTGAATCTGGGCTTTCTACTCTAGTATTAGACTAAATGCTCTGCAGGACCTCAGAATAACACTTACAATCCCACCAACACATGACATCACACTGTCAACAGCCTGCAGCTCTCCCACAAAGAAAGACATGTTCATTTTGTGGACAAAATAATGAGTAATCCAAGAGCTACAGATTATATACTGTATTTTTGTCACCTATCCCCCTTTTGTTTGTTGTAGCATGAAGGCACACTTGGACTCTTGAACTACACTATTCTATTGGAAACTTGAGGTGCCATATGTATTTTATTTTAGTTTTCATGCATGAAAAAGCAATATCAATTATTTTTCATTTTTCAGAAAATGAAGCTATTTGAATTCCTCCTGCTATTTTATGATGAATTCACTGACACAGACCAAAGAATCGTATACAGCCTTGACGCCATAGAAATAAATATTTCATATCTGTACTAACAGTGAGTATACTGTAAGTTAGTGCATTCATGAAGCACAATGTCATCCATGGCAACAAGGTCAGCCGTTCCCATAACTTTAGATTTCTGCCCAGTCTTTATTCACACATTTGTGATTTTTTTTTTTTTTAATGCGGGGAACGTATCTCATGTGTGCAAATCTTGTATATTTTTAAAGCGAACATTTATACAATATTTTGTCCCAGGGACCACCAGAAGCAAATATTTGAGTTACAAATGTTCACTTTAAAAATCTATTTATATTCAGAAGATTTGCACAAATGTTCAAGATTTTTCAAAAAATAGCAGATCTACAAGCTCATAGCGTGACACTCGGTGCCCCGCTATGAGCTTGTATATCTGCTATTTTTTGAATAGCCAAAGAAATCTAAAAATGACAGAGATGCGTCCCCGGATTTAACGAGTTAAGAGAAAATACACACAATAGCCACTGTACGATTTTAGTGCCATTCAAGATAACTTAGTTGTAAGAATAAAATAGGGTCCTTTGTGAATACGGCCCCAGATTGTTGCAGTCACGTGCATCACATCAATCCAGTGCTCGAAACATAGTTATTACTCTATGATCTTGATCATCGCTTTGTCTCAGGCTATTTTTCACCGAAACTTTTTTTTGAGCAGAAACTTCTGATAAAACGTAGTTCATTGAGTATTCATGAAATGCAGCTCGTCTGCCAATGGCAAGACACCCACGGGGCCATTATCACCGTGCATCATACACACATCACACACACACAAACACATACACATACACACACACACAGACCTCAAACAGGAGCTGTCATCCAGTGAAGGGTGCACGCAAAATGCATGCAAGCATCTGTCTATTCACCTGTTCATCTGGCCTGTAACGTGCCTATTGGAGACAATTACTAAAAACCATCATAATCATCCTAATTTTCCTGCAGGCATAATCCTTAACCCTTTAAGACCGGGAACGCATCTGTGTGTCATTTTTAGATTCTTTTGGCTATTAAAAAATAGCAGATATACAAGCGGCACTTTAAATCGTGAAAATTTGCGCACATCTTTGAATATACGTATTTTTTAAGCGAACATAATGTAACTCAAATCTTATTGCTTCTGGGGATTCTACAAATGTCTAAAAAAAAACGTATTTTGCTATAATATCAGTGGTTCTCAAAAATTATATGTATTTGGCCGTAGACCCCCATCTCAAAATATTTTGTTCCAGGGAGTCCCAGAAGTTGTAACAGAGTTAAAAATGTTCACTTTAAAAAATATATATTCAAAGATTTGCAGATTGTGTGTGTGTGTGTATCTACAAGCTCGTAGCTTGTACAGTATATCTGCTATTTTTGAATAGCCAAAAAAATCGGAAAATGACAACAGATGCGTTCCCGGTCTTAAAGGGTTAAAAGTTACAATAATTTGTGTACATTTAGCGAAGTACACAACGTCTTTTAGCCCCCAAGACTGTGAACGTTGGCTGCATGCCATATCACATTACCGGGAATATGTTCCCATTGCCCCCATGGTGGCGTCAGAAACTAGCGAAAACACTTGTCACTGACTTAGTCATGGCAATTACGCTTGGAGAACTCTTGCTTCGGCTGCCCTCAAAAGCTCATTGCTGTGAGAAAGTCATTGTCATCCACTTGTCTCACGCCTGGTTGGACTCATCAAATCAGATGCCTTTTTTCTTTCTTTTTTTCCCTTCTCTCTCACATGAACCCCCCCCCTGCCCACCCCACCAATATAATAACCACACGTATGTTTTTCACTTTCGCGACTCAGTGCACTGAGCCTCTGCTTCTTCTTTCTTCTTTGCAGCCGTTCTATATTTCTCTCTCTCTCTCTCTCTCTCTCTCTCTCTCTCTCTCTCTCTCTCTCTTTCTCTCCCGTTCTCCCGTTCTCGCTTTCATTCTCTGAAAGTGGTGGAGGGAATTCGAAATGAGCATATTCTTTCCAGAAATCGTGGCCACTCTCGAGTTCTCATGATACAGGGATTTAAATCTATTTGTGAACACGTAATATGAAATGCAGCCCTCGGTCATTTTATTACTGTGTTGTTGTTGGGATTATTGAAATTGTAGCAGCAATCTGTTTGGATTATGGGATGCTTTGGTAATTCCAATACAAGCAATTGCGCACAAATTAAATTTGTCACCACAAGGAAATAGAAAGTGTGTTTGTGCGTGTGCGTGTGTGTGTGTGCGTGTGTGTGTGTGTGTGTGTGTGTGTGTGTGTGTGCATACAGACGCGCTTGTGGAAATCATTGCATGTTTCTCATTTTCCAGTCCACTACAGTTGGTAATGTGAGGGCTTGGCCAATCCACTCCAACTCTCACTTCACAGTATCAACCCCTGCAAGTTAGCAACACACACACACACACTCACACACACACACAGAAATAGAGTGTGTGTGTGTGTGTGTGTGTGTGTGTGTGTGTGTGTGTGTGTGTGTGTGTGTGTGTGTGTGTGTGTGTGTGTGTGTGTGTGTGTGTGTGTGTGTGTGTGTGTGTGTGTGTGTGTGTGTGTGTGTCTTCCTTGCTACTGGTTGCTCAGTCAGGTGAGTGCCCAGTCATGCGGGCAAGGAACGTCTGTTGGTGAAGATTGGCATTCTGGTCAGGCCACTAGAGCCGCTGAAACAATTTAGAGACGTAGCACCCCTCGCTGTGTGTGAACCAAACGAATCCGCTGCCCTACGATGCCACCCCAACACATGTTCCCAAAGACACACGTCAGTTAATTAGCCTATTTTTGTACTCAACTCTGATATTTCTTCCACTTTCAGTCTCAAAATTGCACAGTTATATTCAAATGTTTTATTTCAGTTTTCATCGATCAAGCAATGACAACAAGAAGGCAATTATCAAATTCAATATAAATGAAAACTACAGAAATAACAATAATAACCCACCCACTCTCCCCCTGAGAGACTGGCCAAATGCCAGTTCAATTGGAAAAATTAATCGCTTCCTTTCGTGTCCTGTTATCACTGTCCCTTTTCATTGTTTAGCTATGTTATACAACAAGTAACATGTAAAATTTCAGTACAAAGTGTGCCACAATGTCCTTTGTTTGTTTAGACTCTGTTTCATCCACTTTTAATTGTTCACTATACATTTGGCTCTTTAGAGCATATTTATTTTCTTTCAACAATATATTGCCCACCCCTATGAATAGTTATATCAGCATGCCCATATATGGGCAATTGGGCATATACTGACGACATCAGGGGTCTGCTTATATGGGAATAAAAGGGACAAGGACTGACAAATACAGAGATCTCCATATATGGCCATAAAAGGGACAAGGACAGACAGACACAGCTCTCCATATATGGTCATATCAGTCACATCGGCGGTGGCACGTACGTGTCGAACTCGACATTCACGCCCCGAACGAAATGTACATACAAACACCAACTGAAAATGGCACAGTTATGCATCAACACTGTTTACCTTTGGTTGTCCAATGATTGATATTGTACCAGTGATTGTCTCATAGATTAAAGAGAGACTTTATTTTTATTCTGGGAAACAATCCAGTCCATTTCTTTCACTAAAGGTATGATTTATTTTCTGTTGCCAGAAGTGTTAAGCGTGTTTCCCACAAAATCGCCTAATGAATCACTACCTTAAGTTGTTGATTTGTGTTTTTTTAAATGCAAAGTGTTTCACAGTTTCACTAGCACAACAGCAGCTACGATGCTTATTAGAAACACATTTTTCTTCATTTTCTCACTTTCACCGATAATGTGGCTGAATATAAGCAGCAGTCTCTGCTGTGCTCCTTACCTCCACCTCACCACCTTCTCAGCCTAATTACCCGAAGGCAGTGCTTTGTCTCCTGGCCTCACTGCCCTCCACTATGTACCCTTTCTCCTCCCTCTATACCACAGTTCCCCCTTCCTTCAGTGTCCTCCTTGGCACAGGGGCAATAATACAGAGAGGGGAGAACACAGGCACAGAGGTTAATCTGTTGACCTGGGCCTTTGTGCAGTGTATACTTACTGCTCTAACCTATTACTCTGGAGTCCACACCTCAGCTATTACTACACGCTGTCTGAAGAAGAGGGATTCTTAATCCCGCAGGTTGTATCGCTACAGTCACAGTGCAGCTCCAGTCTGTTAGCACGTGGCTACTGTATGTGATTATGGCCTGCCGTTGGCTGTGCCAGCTGTCATTTCAATTCAATTCAATTCAAACTTTATTCCAGACACTCAGGGGGTTCATATTGCATACAGATAAGACATACAAATATAAGAAAATAAATAAATAAAAATAGATAAAGTGTATCATACAAACACATCATACAAACAGTACACATATGCTGAATTATTAGCAAACAGGATGACGCTACCATCAAATTGCCCATCTTTGATAGTGGTTTAGACCATCGGTTTTCAACCTTTTTCATATCAAGGACCATTATTTATTCGGCATTTGAGCCACGGACCACCGTTTGTTGATTTGATGATTTTGTCAAAATATCAATTATTTATTTCTTCTACATTCAATTTTTTTTTATTTTACACTCTCAAGAGTTAAATGAGGGTCCATTTGGTTATCAACTCTCCATCATTTAGCTGGGGACCACCTGGAAACTCCTCAAGGACCACTGGTGGTCCCCGGACCACTGGTTGGGAACCACTGGTTTAGTCAGTAGATAGGTAGATTTCTTTACATGAATGTGCATTCAAATTTTTTGCTAGCCTATATTCATTCTAGGAAAGAGATTTGCTAAGCAGGTGTGCCATTTTTCAGCACTGCCCTTATCAAGTAGCGACGGCCTTTTTGCCACTTTCGATCTGTCCCGATTTTGGGCAAAACTATCTATGCCCAATTGGGGGGGGGGGGGGGGCTGTCACAGTCTCAGACATTGTTCAGACTAATTGAGAAACCTGTGAACATTTCCACCTCAGAAGATCACACTTCTTGAGAAAGCTTGGCCTTTATTTCTTCCTGTGATGCCTGCCCCTGTTCAGTGATCTCTGGTGATGGCAGATCAGCTTTAGTCATTTCCAATGAAGATGTCTGCTCTTACACCTTCGTGTCACTAGCCAGAGGGAACTCGCCCATGCAGGGTTTGAGGAGATGACTCATATAGGGAAGTAAATTGGGCATCACACACTCTGTGATGATGTGGTCAAGAAGAGGAGTAGCCATGTTTCATCTGATGCACTCTTTTCTCTGGTTTCTGCTGGAGCAGGAAGAAAGGCCAAACTCGCAGGCGATCAAAAAATGTGATCCTATGTTCTACCTGACTGTTCACAAGATTCTCAATTAGCCTGAGCCCTTACTGTGACTGTGATACACTGTGTCACATGTATCTCAAATGACAGGTCAGAATTATCAGCGTGGTCACATTTTTCATACTTGGTGAACAGTCACATTAAGTACACTCGAGTACTATACTTAAGTGCATTCTTGGAGTATCAACAGCTGAAACTATACTTAAAAATAATGACAACCTGACAACCTATATAAATGTAGTGAAGTTAAAAGTATATTCAAAAGATTCACTAAAGTACCGTATTCAAGTAAATGTACATTACTACTGTTCACCACTGGGCTTTATGGTATATTTACAGCACATTTAGGGACAATTAATCGAATAATCATTTACTGATAATTCGTTTTTCCATATAGATGTTTTCCAAGAAAACAGCCAGGTTCAGGTGAGAGAGTAAGGTCAAAATGATACCTGAGTCGCTGAGTGCATTGCCCACAACAACCCAATATTGAATAAATTAGTATAATGTTATCAGCATATACGTTTTTTTTCAAGGCACTGTACGTGCGTACGTGCGTGTGATTTGGTGGTTGTGCTGGGAGTGTTTTGAGGCCACAAACAATCTTGCTTAGGGGCCTCCAAAATCCTAGGGCCGGGCCCTGTTAAACATAATATGGCAAATAGGTGCAGTAGAGGAATTTGTAGGCATCAGTGAGGCATAATTGAATTAGCTGCGTGTAGGTTTTTCTATTCCCGAGCCCCTCTCTCTTTCTGCCCCTGTCCACTCCCATTGTTTGCCTTCCACCGAGCAGATTGCTCTGATAACATTCACATGTATGAATAGCTGCTATCTGCAGATTGCAGGGGGGGAAGGACTCTCCAGCCCCTCACACGGCAACACATGTCGCAGACAGCAAGGAATCTCAATCAAGCTTGTGTGGGCATTCAGTGTGCTCGCGTGGCACAAATAATTGTCATGTCTGAGTTAGAATAATGGAGGACTGCTTTAATGAGATGACAGGAGCAGAATAGCAGTGAGGGGAGGAGGGGTAGGGGGGGAGAGAGGGAGGGGGGGGGAGAGAGAAGAGAGAGATGGGGCAGGGGGCTGAAGGAATAGATGAGAGAAATGTATGGTGCAAAGCGGAGGGAGGGGAGGTAGTGAAAGGTGTGCAGACTTTGAGGGTGGAGAGACGATTGCGTCTTCGTACCTTGTTTGCCGTCTCCATCTGCTTGGTGTAATTAGTGGGCAAGAACTGCAGACACCATCTGCCTGAAAGGAGGAGAATGAGATAGAGAGAGAGAGAGAGAGAGAGGAGGAGAGAGGAAGAAAGACAGAAAAGAAGACACGAATAGAGAGGGAGAGAGTGAAAGAGAGGTGGTGACAAAAAGAGAATTGAGCCAATGAAGAGTGAGAAAGTGCATGGGGAGGGATGGAAAAGCAGGGGAGAGGGACGAGAAGATGTGAGAACAAGACTCAGGAGGATGTCGTCGCTAACAGGTTCATCTGGAGCTGTGAGGAAACGTTGGCTGGAGCTGGAGCCACTTCATTCACAGAGAGAGTGTTCTTAAAGATGTGCATTACTCTTGAGTGTGTAGTGCATTATTGCAATAATTATCATTGAATATAATCAAAGACTTTGAAACAGATGGTGCATCTTTCAGTTGATTTGATTCCAAAGCAAATTGACTTGTTTTAAAATATGTCCCCTGAAACAAGTGATGACTCTTTCCTTTTTTACTAGGAGATTGAAACTTTAATTTAAACTGCTGACATTCAAATGGAACTAGAACGATGGCACTCTGCAGAACAACACGTGTTCAGCACCCCCATTTTTGTTTGATTGGACTAATAATCTATGGTTTGCATCTTGTGTTTCTCATGTCCTCTTATGTCTACCAGATACATAAGTTACATGCAGTTTGATCAGAAGCCACGCCCACACCACTCCCACCTTTGGCCACTGAGTATGAGAAGTGAATTTCCACCAAGTTTCATGCAATTATGTTCCTACATTTCGGAGAGATCCTGCAGACAGAGAGATAAACTAATTGAATGACAAAAACATGAACCCAGTCGAAATCCTTGGAGGTGGAGATAATTAGGTTACTCTATTAGCAATGTCTTTCGAACACTGGTGGAGTAAAACGTTTTTACGCTGCAGATTTTGGACTATTTTTCCTATCTTTCTTTCTTACACCGATACTAAAAAAAACGAAAACAGAAAAAAGGGCAAAAGCTTCATCACGATTATGTAAATATCAGCTTCAATTTACATTTTGAATTGACGGAGTCCAGTGTGAATTGACCCCCTGGGGACATGGGGAACATGAACTAACGATGGGAGGAGGAGGAGGAGGTGGTGGTGGGGAGGAAAGGCTGATGGAGAAGAAGAAGCAGAGGAAGGGAAGATGACAGTGACAGATGAGACAAAGTGATGCAGGCGTCAAGCGGACAGGCTGAAGGCAGTGGGTCAGCACAGGGCAGAGAGGAGAGGGAGACGGAGGCAGCATAACTAACGCTAGTATCCATATTACATGATGAACACACGCACAGACACATGCGTGCACACGCACACACCTTTGCCCATGCCGTCTTGTCTCCAGTGTTTCCTACTGTACATTCCAATGGTTACCTTAAATTATTCACCTGACCGCATTCTCACGTCCCTCTGAATTTCGTGCAGTTCCTCCTGCTGTCTGTGGTCTTCCTGATTCTCTCTTCCTGTCTCTGCCTCTGTCTCTTTCTCCAGTCTGTTTGTTTCTGTCTGTGCGGCTCGCTGTCTCTCTACCTGTCAATCTGTCTGCCTTTCTGACTCTCTCTCTCTGTCTCTCTCTCTATCCGTGTGTAGGGAACTCCAACAGTGTCTTCGCCCTGGACTACATCAGCGGCTCTCTGACAGTGAACGGTCAGCTCGACAGGGAGAACCCGCTTTACTCAGCAGGATTCACCCTCACTGTCAAGGTAAGCCATCCTGAAGGGACGTAGATATTACCACCGGCCCAGGAGAGGGATTTGAGTTCCCCGGGGTTCGATATCTTTACTGCATTACATCAGCACCGTCTCTAGCTTTGATACTACACTCAAACACAAAAGAATCCTCCAATAACCTATTTCCGATGATGTGCAGGGGTTGACACTAGGGTTTCAGAGGCACTTGCCCATCGGGCAAGTACAGGTCATGTTCTACTTGCACAAAGGTCATGCCCACTTGCCCAAAAAGACAATTTTCCATTATAAAATGAGAGGTAAAGTTGCGCTTTTATAACAAATTAATGTTAAATCCAAATGGCAACAGTCACTTTGAAAAACCAGAATGAGTGCAACTGCTAGTTGTAAAAAGGTATCATTGTTCTTCATAAATAGCCTATAATATTTAATGAAGACGGAATGCATTTGCCCGTCGGGAAACCTGAAAGCAAACTCCACTTGCCCGAAAGTTTTATTTACTTGCCACGGGCAGTCGGGCAAACGTTAGTGTCAACCCCTTATGTGAGACAAACGCATTGCACGTTAAATGAATATTTGCGGTGTGAGATCCTGTCATCATCCCGTCACCATACTATATGTGATGGTGTGTGTGTGTGCTGTGTGAAAGTGTAAATTGCCTGTATGTGACACACAATACCCGAGTTAAATTTAACAACAGGATTCCTCGGCAATTAGATTTGTAATCACAGCACTTAGCGTTGATAATGATGTGCGATTCACAGCCTAATGTTTGGGGAAGGGGAAAACCACATGGAAGGACATGGAGCAAACGAGGATGAGGGGATGAAGGAGTGGGATTTGGTGTCCTCAAAGGTGCTGAGACGTCCTTCTATTTGAGCCAGCTCCCTCCCGCAGAGCTTAAGTCTCTCTCTCTTGGCTTTTCATCATGTGGAACCTGCCCTCTCGCCCCTGGCCCTACATCTTAAAATCCTCGGTGTTCGTTTAACCCATTGTGACCGGGAACACATCTGTGTGTCATTTTTAGATTCTTTTGGCTATTAAAAAATAGCAGATATACAAGCTCATAGCGCGGCACTCGGTGCCGCGCTTTGTAACCGGCTGACCCATAAGGGTCCATTAAGGTTACATTTGTACACTCTCTGAGTTACAAGTAGATAAATTAACGCTTCTCATTCTACAGTCAACCCACCTGGTCCCCTCATCTCCTCTGTCTCTGCCATTTATACTCTTATAACGTTGCACCTCAAAGTGTGTGAGACGGTGCATGGAATGGATTTGAAGCGACAGCAGAAGTTGAAGGATTTCTGATCAAAGGCCTAGCTTTTTGCAGGATCCATGCAGTACCTTCCTTTTTGTGAATTTTGATGGGCCGTCCTGACAAAGCGTTTTGACATGTATCGCGGAAGAAATGGTCCTCAAGAACCTCACCGGCCGTCACAAAAAGCAGTTACGTATTGTCTGTAAAAAAAAGTACGAGACAGTACTATTATGTTGCTGACTTTTATTTATTGTCTCCGCCAGGCCGAAAGGCATGGCGAGAGAGTATGTTTTGCACCCTGTCCGTCCGTGTGTCCGTCCGTGTGTCCATCTGTCTTTGAGCAGCTAATCTCTGGCACCGTCTGCACACACACTCCCTGGATGCCAATTCAGAACCTCTGGCCCGAATTTTTCAGATTGGCCTGTTATAGCGCCACCAGGAGGCCGATTTGTGCAAAACCCATTTTTTGATACGACTCCTACAGATTTTGTCCAAACATCACACAAATCGGTACACAGTATCTCTAGTCATGTGATCAACACGGATGTGTCCGATTTCCCATATTCTATCCTGATTGCCTAAGATTGCCTTCCAAAGTTTGCAGGATTGGTTCATTTTCAACAAAATACCTCACATCATGGACGCAGCATGCAATTTCAGTGACATTTTGCACACATATTCCCACTAGGCCGAGGAATAAGTGCCACCCTTTTCACATTGGCCTGTTATAGCGCCACCAGGAGGCCACAATAACCTACCTGACCTGGCGGAGACCTGTGCTCCGAGGAGCACTTTTTCTAGTTTAAAATGTATTTGAAATACTCAAATATATACTATTATATACTATCACTGCACCTTCAGGTTTAATATAAAAAGGATTCAGGGTGGGGAGAAAAAAAAGTCTCATCCCTAGTCTATCTTCTTAATTGAAATCAATGATTACAAAGAAGTGAAATAAGCAAAAGTGCTGAAACGAAAAAAGAAAAAGAAAAAACTCCCCCAAAAATGTATTTATAAGATATGGATTTTTTTTCTTTCCCCCCTTCTCTCTGCTTGCGCTACTCTTAGATGGCGCAGCTATTGATTGTGGATTGCCATAGTAATACAACTAATTTCTCAACTTCAGCCAGTTTAGATAGCATTGAGCATAGAGGTGGAGGTCAAATGATTCAGTGGTGGGGGGGGACAAGAGAGGCTAAACTACCCCGATTACCCAACGGACCACCGTGTTGTTCCAGACTCGGCCTCCTATTGCCTGTGTGTGACGTCGCTCCATCAATAAACGCCCAGAGCTCTCCGTTCCCGTCTTTCTCCAAATCTCCCCCCTTTTCTCCCTTAATTTTTTCCAGAGGCCTTCACATCACTGGACGCTGGCACACACAGAAAGAGAAGGAGAGAGTAATTGGGTCTTCTCAATGGGACTCCTTTCTCTTATAACTCATTGCTCGAGTGTGTGTGTGTGTGTGTGTGTGTGTGTGTGTGTGTGTGTGTGTGTGTGTGTGTGTGAGCGCGTGCGTGCGCACTTGGCCCTCTGTTGGCCTCACTTTGTGCCTATTTCTATGATTGCTTTGTGTCTGTCCATCTTTTGATCCAATAAATGAACAGCTGTAAATACCGACCTGAGATTGCGCGCTGACCGGCCTCATACTAAATGACATTTTCAGTGCAATGAAATGCGTCTCACATCTTTCTCTTTTTCTGCCACTCCCTTTCTCTGCTCTCTCTCTCTCTCTCTCTCTCTCTCTCTCTCTCTCTCTCTCTCTCTCTCTCTCTCTCTCTCTCTCTCTCAGGGAACAGAGCTGAATGATGACCGCTCTCCGTCAGAGGCCACGGTCATAACCACCTTCACCATCCTGCTGATTGACCAGAACGACAACGCCCCCAAATTCAACAGCTCCGAGTACCGGGTCCGAATCACCGAGCTGGCCCAAGTGGGCTTCGCCCTGCCTCTCTTCATCCAGGCCGAGGACAAGGATGAGGTGGGTCACAGATGATGCAGCCATCTTGAAAAGGAAGGCATGAACTGGTCACCAAGACCCTCTAAGTCTCAGCCAGGCTCTTACCTGTATAAAGACAGACTAGGGACTGGTTGGAGGTACTACATGAATAAAGATTTTTCACTTTCCCAAAATTAAGTATCAGGACTATGTCTTATACAGCAGTGGTTCTCAAACTTTCTCATGTCAAGGACCCCCACATTTACACATAATAGCCTGCGGACCGCCATTTGAAAAGATATGTCAGGGACCCCCATGTAAGAGAAGATTTTTAATTAGTTATTCTCAAACATTTTAATTTCAAGGACCCCCAGTTTGAAATGCATTTGGCCACGGAACCCCATTTGATACCATTTATCTCTGGGACCCACAAACTACACTGTAGTATCATCAGTGTTCATTTGTAACTCAGAGTGTACAAATCGGGTCCATTTGGTTCCATTTGTACACTCAGACCCATGGTTCCTAACTATACATTTGGCTGGGAACCCCCTGGAACCCCTTCAAGGACCCCTGGGGGTCCCCAGACCCCACTTTGAGAACCTATTTTGGAAGAATCTGCTTTGCATCTGTTTATGTGCTTAAAGTGTGATTCTGAGACCTGTTTTGCTACACAATGAGACCTGCTCATTCATGGAGCACAGATAAGCATACAGATGGAGTTGATTGATTTGGTCAATGTCAATTACTTCTCACCCATAATACCATATACAACCAGGGTTCTATCAAAGTTCAACATCTTCAGTAACAAGTTGTGCACAAATCTTGATACAATGACTGATGGTTAGACTAATACATTGATTGCATTATTATTGTGTGTGTGTGTGTGTGTGTGTGTGTGTGTGCGTGTGCGTGCGTGCGTGCGTGCGTGTGTGCGTGCGTGCGTGCGTGCGTGCGTGCGTGCGTGCGTGCGTGCGTGCGTGCGTGCGTGCGTGCGTGTGTGTGTGTGTGTGTGTGTGTGTGTGTGTGTGCGCATGCGTGGATAGGCAGCCCGGTTCAACAATTTCCCATCATGCATTTGCCAGTATACCTATTACCTGAACCAAACTAATTTACTGCAGACATACAGTATACTCTACGTGCACGCATAGACATACATATACGGAAGGTGATAAGTCTACACACACACACACACACACACACACACACACACACACACACACACACACACTTAAACTGAGTTCATACAGACGATCACACTTGCTCTCTCACTCGCCTGCCCTCTCTCTCGCTCTCTCTCTCTCGCTCTCTCTCTCTCCCTCTCTCCCTTAGACATGTGCACATGCTCGCTCGGTCGCTCATGTGACCAGCACACATTCAGCTCTACTACAATTTAATTTGCTCTGGAAGAGATGGGGTAGAGCATCAAATTATACCTAACGAGGAAAATCAATCACCTGGGATGGAGATAAGCCGAAAGCTAGTCAACTCTGATTGATTCACCCACGGCAGAACGCTGGGGTGGAATTTGACAGATAACTGCAAGTCAAGTGGATCGGGAGAAAAAGATGCAGCGAGGGAGAGGAAGTGGGAGAGGAGAGGAAATTACACAGTAAAATCCTCAGTTTTCATTTGTCCATTTGTAACTCTTGAGACGTACAAATGTGACCTAATGGACCCGTAATTTGGTTACAGTTGTACACTCTCAGAGTTAATTGAACACTCAGTGGTGGAAAAAGTACTCAAATGTTTTACTTAAGTAAAAGTATCGATACTGCAATGTAGAAGTACTCTGTTGCAAGTAAAAGTCCGGGAAAAAAAATTACTTGAGTAAAATTAAAAAAGTATTGGTATCAAAATGTACTTAAAGTACCAAAAGTAAAAGAACTAAAATGTTTGAAAATAGCAGATCTACAAGCTCACAACACGTCGCGACGCGTTCTGAGCTTGTAGATCGGCTATTTTCAAATAGCCTAGGTATAAAATAAGGCTAAAGTGGTTAATGTATGTTTTATAATGTAATCATTTATATCTGCAAAGTAACTGGTAACTGAAGTTTTCAAATAATTGTAGTGGAGTAAAAGTACAATATTTGCCGCCGAGATGTAGTGGAGTAGAAGTAAAAGTATAGACAATTGGAAATACTCCAGTAAAGTAAAAGTACCTAAAAATTGTACTCAAGTACAGTACTAGAGTAAATGTACTTCGTTACTTTCCACCTCTGTGAACACTGAGGGTTTTACTGTGTTATAGCATAATAACTAATAAGTCAGAAGTGGTAGGCTACTGTAGTGACTGTTAGGGTTGACGGAGACAGAGAGAGAGACAGCATGCACGAGAGACAGTAACTCACCGAGAGAGAGCGAGAGACAGTAACTCACCAAGAGAGAGAGAGACTATGCATGAGACAAAGAAACGTGTGGAGGAGAGAGAGAGAGAGAGAGAGAGAGAGAGAGAGAGAGAGAGAGAGAGAGAGAGAGAGAGAGAGAGAGAGAGAGAGAGAGAGAGAGAGAGAGAGAGAGAGAGAGAGAGAGAGAGAGAGAGAGAGAGAGAGAGAGAGAGAGAGAAAGTAGGCCTCTGTATGAGAGACAGAAAAACTTGCGGAGGAGAGAGTGCAGCATGGAGGGTTCTTTTTTGCAGCCGCTGTTGTTTATTCATGCCAGGGGAGTGTATTTGCTCCTGTCGGCATGGCGATGGTGAAGCGGGGAGAGCAACCGTGTGCGCGTGTGCGTGTGTGTGTGTGTGTGTGAGAGAGAGTGTGTGTGTGTGTGTGTGTGTGAGTGAGCATTGCTGCACGGTGGCAACGTGCACTGGTGGGGATCGACCCGTACACCTGGCGTGTGATAAGAGAGGCTACTAGCACCCCTCCTTATTCCACCTCCTGCTCCCCCCGCCTGTGTTTATCTGGGTTTGCATTTTTGTGTGTATAATTATATTTGTGTGTGTGTGTGTGTGTGTGTGTGTGTGTGTGTGTGTGTGTGTGTGTGTGTGTGTGTGTGTGTGTGTGTGTGTGTGTGTGTGTGTGTGTGTGTGTGTGTGTGTGTGTGTGTGTGTGTGTGTGTGAGAGAGAGAGAGTTTTGGCGTTGCAGTCAGTCTGAACTCCCTAACATCATGCCTGACTTTTCAGTGTCATGCACTGTGAAATCCTCTGTTTTAATTTAACTCTGAGAATGAGCAAATGGACCTGTATGGGTTTTTGCCGTGATTTTACAGTGTACTAACTGAAGGGAAACTATGTAAAACTAAATGGGATGCTGTAGAAAACAGCACACACACACGCGCACAGACACAGACACACGCACACACACACGCACACGCACACCAACACAAACAGACCTAAAAAAAAGCCTCAGTGCAATTACTAGCTACTAACAGGAAGAACTAATCTATTCAAAGCGAGTGCTTTTTCCCCCCCACGTTAGACTCCCACCAACTCAATCTGCTGCACTATGCTGCCTGTTAACCTTCTCACACAGGGAGACTCTGCATCTCCATTCACTGCTTTGTATGGGTGAGCTGAAGAGGCTCGTGGCAAGCTGCCGTATGGCTACAGTACAGAGGCTCATTTATACCAGTTATGAGCAGGGTCGCTCGCTGAAAATTGCAGATCTACAAGCTCACGGGTGTCGTGAACTTGTATATCTGATATTTCCGGCACACAGCACCAACTGTGCAACCAAGTATAACTCTTGACTTTTAGCCAGATCTGCAGTAGCAGCAACGCCTGCTCTCTGATCACCATCAGTACAACACACAGTACAGCCAGTGGTGGAAAAAGTATTCACATTTTTTACTAAAGTAAAAGTATCAATACTGCAATGTAGAAATTACAAGTAAACGTCCGGAAATCAAAATTTACTTGAGTAAAAGTGCAAAAGTATTGGTATCAAAATGTACTTAAAGTACCAAAAGTAGAAAGTACTCATTATGCAGGATGTCCCATTTCAAGTTTTTAAATGTATAAAAATCTTTTGAAAATAGCAGATCTACAAACTCACAATGCGTCGCATCGCGACGCATTGTGATCTTGTAGATCGGCTATTTTCAAATGGCCGAAATGTATATAGGGCTGAAGTGATTTATGTATGTTTTGTAATAATAATCAAAATCTACAAAGTAACTAGTAATTAAAGATTTCAAATAAATGTATTGGCATGAAAGCACAATATTTGCCTCTGAGATGTAGTGGAGTACAAGCAAAAGTATTGGAAATTGGAAATACTCAAGTAAAGTACAAATACCTTAAAATTGTACTTAAGTGCAATACTTGAGTAAATGTACTTAGTTACTTTCCACCACTGAGTACAGCAGGGTCAGTGCAATGAAGCAGACTTTGCGCGGTCGAACCTGTGTAACTTGTGCACATACCGCACTGCCAAATCGTGTGTTGCACCTCGATGGATATTAATGTTAAACTTTATGACTGCATGCTGCATACACTTCACATCCAGGGAATACAATTGACACTTTGTTTGTTTTGTCTGTCTGTCGACAGTTTTCAATTGTTTTATATTTTTTCACGCTTTCAACCCATATGTCCATGCCTGCACACACGCCTACATGTTCACACTCCACTGACTCTTCGGTGCAATCTCGCTTTCTCCATGTGTGAGGGCAGTGGTTTAAAGTTACTAAGTACATTTACTCAAGTACTTTACTTACTGTAAGTAGAGGAATTCTTACTTACTGAAGTATTTCCCATTTTCAGTACTTTTACTTCTACATCTCAGAGGCAAATATTGCACTTTTACTCCACTACAATTATTTGAAAACTTTAGTTACTTTGTAGATATAAATTATTATATTATAAAACATACATAAACCACTTCAGCCTTATTTTATACCTCGGCTATTTGAAAATAGACGATCTGCAAGCTCTTAGATCTGCTCTTAGATCTGCTCTTAGATCTGCTCTTAGATCTGCTCTTAGATCTGCTCTTAGATCAAGCTTTTAGATCTGCTATTTTCAAACATTTCAGTACTTTTACTTTTGGTACTTGGTACTACATTTTGATACCAATACTTCTGTACTTTTACTCAAGTAAATCTAGAATTCCAGAATTTTACTTGTAACAGAGTACTTCTACATTGCAGTATTGATACTTTGACTTAAGTAAAACATTTGAGTACTTTTTCCACCACTGTGTGAGGGCTTGTTTCTTATGAGAGTGACTGCTTGGCTCGCAACTTTTTTTGGCCGTTGCAACCCGTCACACACAAAAAAAACGCCCTCTGACAGGCCGCTTTTACAGATGGCTTTCTAAAGGCTGAGGCAAATGGACGGGCAATTACGTTTATGGGCAGTTTGAGGTGACATCCCTGCATATTGAATGGTCTTTTAAATAGCAGCCATCAGCCACAATGTTTCTCCCAGAGATGAAAACAAGAACAAAATTACTTTTCATGTCATTAAACTGGAGGCAAAAATCATCTACGTCAGTAGTTTTCTTTATTTTTTTATTAAAAAAATATCCCACAATTTTGTAACCCTTTTTCACCCGGTGCCAATTATCTAAGTGATCCTGGGCGCTAAACTCCCCCCGCCAGCCTAGGGAGCCCAGAGCCAAGCTCATGCCTCCTACAATGCATGAGAGCCAACTGACCACCTTATCACCTGACAGGGGGGAGTTTCCCCGGTAGGACGTAGCACGTGGAAGGAACACGCTATTCCAACCAGTTCCTTTCCCCTCCATCAGCAGCCCCGGCTGGCATGGGGGAGGCGGTATAGCGACCAGGATTACTGCATGTTTTTGTGAGGGTATTAACTACCCTGGTAGACACGGGGAGAACATGCAAACTCCACACAGAGTAGGCCCTTTCGCCAACCCCACCTAGGGTATGGGCGACATCAGCAGTTTTCAACCCTTTTCTTATCAAGGTCCATTATTTATTCTGCATTTGAGCCGCGGACCACCATTTGATGAGATTTAGACTCTCAGACCCAAACCTTAGAATAGTTTGTATTATGCTGTGTTGATGTGGTACCATAGGAGAGATAACAGGCAAACATTGATCAAAATAACAATTATTAGACTTCTTGTAAATTAAGTAATGCAGATGTTTAACAACAATTGAACTCTTGAGAGAGTTACGGGTCCATTTGGTTTCATTTTACACTCTCAAGAGTTAAAGAACTATAAGGGTCCATTTTTTGGTCACCAACAACCATCATTTAGCTGGGGACCACCTGGAACCCCCTCAAGGACCACTGGTGGTCCCCGGACTGGTTCACAACCGCTGATCTACATTGTGTAAAGAAATATTTGTAGCACTGCTTTTGCGTGACATTTGTCATGCAACAAAGTATAAAATAGGGCATTATCAACCTCGGCTGGGTCACCTGGGTGAGGGTGTATGTTGCGAGACCCGAAACACCCATCGACCCCAGGCTACAACACTGATGATACGTCTCTTGTTTTTGTCGCATTACTAAGCCAATAATTTGATGACCAGTGGACCGGTATAGGCAGCGGTTCCGTTAGGAGACACAAAGGAGACTCTTTGTGTCTCCTACCGGAACTGCTGCCGATCATCAATTTATTGGCTTAGGAATGCGACAAAAACCCAAAAAATATCCACTAATTCAAGTCTCCATGGGGTGACTAATTGATAGAAAAAAGGCATTTTGGGTGTGAACTATGAATCCCTTTAATCTAAACACACCACACAGCTGCTGCCATAGACACAGTCGTCCCAGACCCACTGCATTGAAGTAGATAGTCATGGTTGTCATCGGGGATCTCATCATGTCCTCCTCAGCACACCATTAGTTCTCTATTGTGTCATTTTCATCTCGTGAACCACACGCTGTAATGATTAAGGTACACGGCATTAACTATGTCTCTATATCGGTAATCATCCCGTTAGGAGCATTACCTCTCCACGGGGGCAGAGCCTTGGGGATTTAACTCTGTTCTGCAACCCAAATGCCCCGATTACAATTTACATAACGTTAAGCAATAGAGGGCCGCTGCCTGTGAGCTTTTATGTGATTGCAGATAAAGAGAGAGGAACTCAGATGGGGAGACGAGATGAACCTGTTGTAGCGGCGGCGGAATAATCTGATAACAAAACTGCTGTTTTTGTTGAATCTAATCTCCTCTTATTCATTTAACCCATCCAATCCGGACACACACATCTGTGTCATTTTAAGATCTCTTTTGGGCTATAAAAAAATAGCAGATCTACAAGCTCATAGCGCGGCACCGAGTGCCGCGCTATGAGCTTGTAGATCTGCAATTTTTTTTTTTAAATCTTGAAAATGTTTGCAAATCTTTGAATGTATATATATTTTTAAAGCGAACATTTGTTACTGAAATCTTTGCTTCTGGGGGTCCCTGGAACAAAATATTTGACAAATAAAAAAAAAATATATTCAAAGATTTGCACACATTTTCATGATTTTTCAAAAAATAGCCAAAGACATCTTAAAATGACAGAGATGCGTTCCCGGTCTAAACGGATTAAGGTTGTTTGTTTGTTTGTTTTTGTTTGTCCCTCTTTTGCCTTGCTTTTCTTTTTTCCTCCCAAGGAGCAGCTCAGTCCAGGTTAAATGTTTATTGAACTCTGAAACAATTTCCTCTCTGCGGATCAATCGTCCCCGTCGTCGTCACGAGCCGTTTCGCCGGCAAATGGATTTGCGCAGGAATAGGAATAGGAGGCTTTATAATTGGCTGTGGGTGACGAGACAGAGCTCATTACGCAGCAAACGTTGGTCAGCAGTGACTATGTGGTTTGTGTGTGCGTGCGTGCGTACGTGCGTGTGTGTGTGTGTGTGAGAGAGTGCGCGCATTGACGCTGCAAGCTGTTGATTTCAAAAAGTCACACAGCCTGAAATCTAACCTCTTGCTCCAGATCTGAATGACGGCGGGAGAAAAGAGAGAGGAATAGGAAAATGATAGATTACAGGTGGAGGGGATAAGTGTCCATGCTGAGAGATAGAAGGTGAAGGATGAGGAGGAGGATAAATGCTGAGAGATGTAGAGATAATAGGAAAAGAAATGCTGGGCGGATGGGACCGATAAGAGGTGAATACTGTATGTGACTGGCATCGATCGTGCGGCTTCCCCCCCAAACATGCGCTTCCCTGCGAATCCTCACGCTCGTTGTCGGCGTCGGGATAAGAGGCCGTTCGCTATCAGGCTCGCCATCAACCACGGTTTGAAGGAAAACAGCCGTGTACAGTATGGATATGCGTGATCCTTTTTAGATACAGACCAGGCCATCCATGTATTGCAATACACAGGCTCACCAGGTGGTATTACAGAGCTGTTGGCTCCTGCAGTTGTTATCAGTGTGTTGATAGTAAGATGCAGACAAATCTGTGCAGTGTGTGAGGTTTGGATGGTACTTGAGGCTCGGAGGACTTACTTGATGACTTACTTACTTCCAGTGCATGTTACCTGAACAAAGAATGTATGTTAACCACTTGAAACCCTAGTATATACTTTATTGACCGGGGACCCCCAGGGGTCTGTACTTGGTCCCCTCCTTTTTTTCCCTCTACACCAAATCTCTTTGCTGGAAAGGGTAGAGAGGAGACCTTTCTTAATCCCATGGGGTCACGTTTGCAGTTTCAGCATCACCCAGCTGATGGCTGCTCATGTGGTCATGATGATCGCTGGGGGAAGGGGGGGGGGGGGGTGTTGCCCAGGGACACTCGGACACATAGACCAGGGTCGGGAGGCAAATTCTTGACCTCCTGCTTACCAGACGGCCTCTCTAACCACTGAGCTGTCAATGGCCACCCCATAAATAACTCATCTACACGGGGCGGCAGTGACTCAGGGGTAGAGTGGCCGGTAGAGCGGCCGGATGGGAACCGTGAGGCTCCCAGTTCGATCACGAGTTAGTGTCGAAGTGTTCTTGAGCAAAGACGCTGAACCCCTAATTGCTCCCGATGAGCAGGTTTGTGCCTTACATGGTTTCGTCTGCCATCGGTGTATGAATGTGTGTGTGAATAGTTGAATGTAATGCACAATCCACGTATGTAAAGCACTTTGGATAAAAGTGCTATATAAATGCACCATTTACAAGCTCACAGCGCGTTGTGACCCTGTAGATCTGCTATTTTTGCCAAAAATGTTCAGCTATTTTGCCATATGTTCGCCTATTATTATGACATGCCCAGTGCAGGGATGCTAGGGTTCACATGGTTAAATTTATGCTAGTGTAAATATTGACTGCAAAGTAGAACATATAAATTAACAAATAGACTTCATTCATCTCAAGTTCTTCTCTGGTACATTTGACACACAGGATCCATCATTAATAATCTGTATCAGTCACCGCCTAGGCTCACACTCACTTCCTTTCATGACTGACCCTCCTCTCTGCCATCACTCATCGCTGCCTTCTCTCCATGTTCTTCCCCCTGGGCAGGGAGTGAACAGCATGTTCCAGGTGTTTCTGACGGGGAACAACTCAGATCACTTCACCATCTCTCCCACGGCGGTGCAGGGCAGAGCTGACATACGGATGAGGGTGGCCGTGCCTCTGGACTTTGAGAACATCCGCACCTACAGCTTCTCTGTGAGTCTTACAGTATTCCCTGTTAACACCCTCCAGTATGTCACTTGCTTAGCTATGCATTAGAGTTAGAGTTAGAATTGTACAGTACCTTATATAAGAGTCACCACCACATTAATTATTACTGCACTTTTCAAATGAAAAACTATACTCTGCTATACTATGCTATACTGCTTTTTATGGACAGCCCTTAAGTGTGGTTGACATCTAAAAGAAGAGCGCTGTGAAGAGAGCAAGACCTTGATCCATGAGTGGACCTTGGCTGAACACTCACTGAGCTCCTAGCACCATGATGGAATGTGGCTTTAATATCTTTGCTGTCAGGCAGAAACCTTGCATCTCCTCGTATCTCCTCGTATCTCACAACGTCTCACGGTGCGAGGCGTTGTGAGCTTGTAGAACGGCTATTTTCCCCCCCCCAAAAAAAGGTTTTGAACAAAACATTTAAAAAGGTTTTGGACATATGAGGTTTTCGCCCGACACCGACAATATGTTTCTGTTGTTCTTCATTTGTTCAGACACACGGCTCAGACTCTCTTAATAAAGCTTGAATGTTGGAACGACTTAATTGGTATTTTCACCTCAATTCACCGCAAGTCATTTACAGAAGTAACATATGCTTTGCCCTGTGTGTAGTCTAAGATCTGCCAGACTGTGTCACATCTCACTTGTAAGCTGCAATTCATTACTCGGCATTTTAGCAGTATAAAACCATATAAATCTATTTACAGTATCTAAGCAGTAAGTACATTATCTGACAAGCAGTTCTCTTTCTATGAAAGTTGCATTGCATTAAAGGGATAGTTCACAAAAAAAAAATTCTAACGATTAGTCACCCCATGGAGACTTTTTCTGTTTTTGTCGCATTCCTAAGCCAATAATTTGATGACCAGCGGACCGGTAGGCAGTGGTTCCGGTAGGACACACAAAGGAGACGCTTTGTGTCTCCTACCGGGACCGTTGCCAGTCATAAAGTTATTGGCTTCAGAATGCGACAAAAACAAAACATATCCATGAATTCAAGTCTCCATGGGGTGACTAATCGATAAAAAACAAGTCATTTTGGGGGTGAACTATCCCTTTAATGACAGTTCTTATTTAAGTGCGTAGTGTGCCAAGCATACAGTACATTTGTATTGTTTTTCTCCCCAGCTCTATGCCAATGAATCCATGTCGGACCACGTTGGATTTGCTCGCATCTTCATCGACCTGATCAACGAGAACGATAACCGTCCCATATTCAGCAAGCCTCTGTACAACATCAGCCTTCCTGAGAACACCCCCCAGGGCACCTCACTCGTACGCATCCTGGTGAGTACACGTATATATACCTTCTGAACGCTGCAGACAGCCAGCAGGGCGATACATCATTCATAATTCAACAGCAAGAGGATGTGAAGAGATGACTATTGAGATATTTAAGATTCTAAAATGATATATTAATGATCCATAAAGAACTTAAACAAATACAGACTTTGCTTGATTCTAAGTAAGTATAGTCTTGGGAAGCAACGGATCCTGAGGCTCATAGGTCAGTCAGGAGCTTTATCTCCTGTTTTCCTAGTGTGAGGCATCTTGATGTAAAAGGACATGACGCTAGTATGTCACAGGGAATTATCCCCCAATCTAACCCTTGATACTGATTGCCAACTCCAAGCAGGGATTGGGTACCGTTTTTTATAGTCTTTGCATGGCCAGGAATTGAACCCTGACCTCCCAGTGTTCAGGGCAGACACTCTAACCACAAGACCACTTAGCTAAATTGCTTGATTGTACTTGTGACTTAACCTGACTTGACTTGAGACTTGATTTGCCCTGTTTGTATTGGGCCGTCCTTGAGACTTGAACCCTGCACAACACAGCAACATCTTCAGTATTATCTTTGTTTGTACAAATTGACCCGTAAGGATTTTGCTGTGTGTGAATGTGACTTACCTTTGACACAAGTAATGGGGTCTTGCTGTAAAAGAAAAACATCACATACTTTCCTATGGAATCATCTGTTATCATACCTGGATAATTGTCACGCTTGCATAGAGCTACTGTACCTTTTCAACCAAGGGAAAAAATCATTCATGTCATTCAAGGAAATACTGGAAGAAATATATTATAATATATAGAAATATATATATTTGATATTAATTTTACCAGACACAATAATAAAATAGCATTACTGCATCAAAAGTAATCATCAATCATACTGTAAAAACTGGTCAAACATTGGCCAAATTGTCAAATAGAGGCAAACATTGTGAAAATAGCCGATCTACAAGCTGAGCTTCTAGATCGGCTATTTTCACAATATTTATCTGTGGAATCAGGGTGGGGGGGGGTCCCCAGTTCAAATAATATGATTTATTGTGGGGGGTCGCAGCCTGAAAAGGTTGAGAACCACTGGACTAGATTAACACAATCAGAACCTCTCCAGCAGCCCCTAAAACTCGGCATTATTATTATTCATTACAATTCATTCCATTGACAGCACACCCCGCTCTCCACTAGACACAAGTGCTAATGCACACAGTGAAAATCAATAGTGTTTATAGACTGGTGTGCTCATGAAATGGAGATTGCAGGGCAATCTAATACCCGATAAGTCTGGCTGATACTGGCTCTGCGCCGGCGCGTATATACGGCGAGCCGTGCGGTCCTGATCGCCCCGGCTGTACACTAGGGAATGGGATGTGAAAAGAACGAGGTGATGAGGAGACATAGCAGGGGCGACAACATTGGTACACACTGTAACTGAGGCTCGTGGATGTTGTAGTCTTCTTGAACCCATTAACCTATTCAGTCCGGGAATGCATCTCTGTCATTTTAGATTTCTTTGGCTATTCAAAAATAGCAGATCTACAAGCTCCTAGCGCTCATCTGCTATTTTAAAAACATTTGAAAAGTTGTGCAAATATTTGAATATATATATTTTAATGCGAACATTTGTAAAATATTAAGCTCCAGGGACTCCCAGAAGCAAAGATTTGAAAAAATATGTATATCATATATTTATATATTCAAGATTTTTTAATTGCCAAAGTATAAAATATGGCTAAAATCTAGAATGAAACAGATGCTTTCCCGGTTTTAATGGGTTAGTGTAGAAATATTCCATGATAATACCCAGGGCCTGGGTATTTTGTTCCATTCTTCCATACATTTTTGCTCTTTATCCTTTGCCTTCTTACACCCCCCCTCTCTCTCTCTCTCTCTCTCTCTCTCTCTCTCTCTCTATATATATATATATATATATATATATATATATATATATATATATATATATATATTTCTTTGTCTGTATGTGTCTCTGATTTGTTTCTCTCTTGGCTGATGGGCAGTCAGACGCTGTGTGGATGCCAGACAACATGTTTGTGTCCATTGGGTTTTTTCAGTCATGCCGTAGATAGGATAGTCCTGCATCATGCACCTCACAGAAGGGGACGTTCGGTAGGCCAATCAGAGGCAGGTGGGGGCGGGTCTTTTCGTAAGAGGCAGCCACGCAGCAACTAGTCAGTTAGACGCACTGTGATTGGCCAGTAATCAACGCGCTGTGATTGGCCAGTAGTCACTTTGAGTGGCAGCTTGCCTTCTATGGCGGCCGCCAGAGCCTTGTATTGCGATACAGGTCGCTCCAATGAACTGCAGAGGCCAATGAGGTGTCTAGGTGTCTATATGTATGGGCTTTATGATAGGGAGTGGACTCAAAATGTCTCTGTCGCTCTAACACTTAATTTATACTGTGTGTATGTACAGTATGTGCATGTTTGTGTATGTATGTCTGTCTGTGTGTGTCTGTACTTCCATGTACTGTACTTGTTTGTTTACATATGCATGCACGCACATAGTCATTAATTTATCGCTTCTATTGTTTAAATCACTTTTTATCTACTGTAGCCACTAGCCAGTGATACACTAGTGCTTGTAAATTTGCCAGACTATTGTTCTCTGCTTCATTAACTGTACATGTGGTATAAAATGGGATGATGGCATTTCCTCCCGTATGCACACAATAAGTCATATTTTATACTAGCATCAGATGCATCCCCCTTCAGTATACATTTAATGGTTAGTTGAGTTAATGTTAAATGGGGTTCTGTGCTGTTTAGTCCTGTACTGTAGGAGCATCTTGTTCATACAGTACGGGTGCCAATCTCAGAGAGATAAAATAACAATTAACGGTCAACCATGCCCCAGGATAAGTTTGATCTGATCGTATGAAATATATTATTTATTAGGTAGAGGTGGTATTATTGATATGCGGATTTCATGAAGCCGCTATTAAATATTACTCTGAAGCTGTGTCATACCAGCTACTGTACCATACTGTACCGGAGGTACTAAATGTGATTTGATTAGCTATAGATATTATGCTCTGCTTTCCACTACAGAGCAAAACGTTTTCATTTAACTCTGAGAGTAAATGAATTGTTGGAGAAGAGACATTGTAGCCATGGCCTCTTTTTCTCTCTTTTATTCATTTGAATTGGTAAACTTTACCCATTTACCAGTTATATCCATACATTATAGAGTATGAAGTTTGGAATCTTGTTAAAGTTGGCTAGTAAAACGACCATTTATTTGTATTGTGTTGATGGACTGAGGGCCGTACAACATGAGCAGCAGTCTGTACGGCTGTGCTCAGCCACACAGTGAACTTGTGCAGCAGATGGTCAGCCAAATGATGTTTCAGCACCAGGAAACCGGACAGCACCTCCGATGACCTCAGCTCTCAAGGTGGCCCCGACCAGAACTCTGCGGTAGAGCTCTTCACGGTGCCCCCCCGATTCCGAAAATACCCGACAGTACCCGAGACCCGCACGGGTTGGATCCGTGTTTTATCATAATCACTCTGTACCGGGTCGGAATCGGCGCCATTACCTCGGAACTCGGGTCTGTCCATCATTATGTGTAATACCCGAGTGGATCCTAGAAGACCCGTAGTATGCCTACTGTGTGTGTTTGCGCGGCTGCACTAATCAGGAGAGAAACGCAATGAAGTGCTACTTGTGTGAGATGTTTAAGACAGACCTAGAATCAGGTTAGTGCAGCAGCGACATGAATGGCTGTGCATCTTGTGTGATGATTATGCTGGTTTAGGATCCAATTGCTGCAGCGCAAAAAAAAATATTGGTGGTGCGCAATACACCACCAATCATACACCAGTGTGCAAATCATGGATTCCTCTGACAAGGTGAAAGCAAAGCTTTGATCATAAAATAGGTCAATAGGTCTGCTATTATTTCATAAAGTCCGCATTTATTTAAGAAGAAAACCTTTTGTCACGCATGTTAAATTAATACCTCTGCGCATATTTATTTATTTATTTTGTAGTTTCATATGCGCTTTTTTGAAGGGGTGTCTGCAGGGCCGGGTCTGTAAAATCGGGTTTCGGAATGTCACCGGTCCAATTACGTCCGGGTCACTGCAGTACACCTAGAACACACTGCAGTACACCTAGAACACACTGCAGTACACCTAGAACACACTGCAGTACACCTAGAACACACTGCAGTACACCTAGAACACACTGCAGTACACCTAGAAAACACTGCACTACACCTAGAACTCACTGCACTACACCTAGAACACACTGCACTACACCTAGAACACACTGCAGTACAACTAGACACACTGCAGTACACCTAGAACTCACTGCAGTACACCTAGAACACACTGCAGTACACCTAGAACACACTGCAGTACACCTAGAACACACTGCAGTACACCTAGAACACACTGCAGTACACCTAGAACACACTGCAGTACACCTAGAACTCACTGCACTACACCTAGAACACACTGCACTACACCTAGAACTCACTGCACTACACCTAGAACACACTGCAGTACAACTAGACACACTGCAGTACACCTAGAACTCACTGCAGTACACCTAGAACACACTGCAGTACACCTAGAACACACTGCAGTACACCTAGAACACACTGCAGTACACCTAGAACACACTGCACTACACCTAGAACACACTGCAGTACACCTAGAACACACTGCAGTACACCTAGAACACACTGCACTACACCTAGAACACACTGCACTACACCTAGAACACACTGCACTACACCTAGAACACACTGCAGTACACCTAGAACAATGACACACAATGATACGCACTGCTGAACACATGCACACACGTGCATGTGCAGACAGAGCTGGGATTGGGAAGCACTTTTGAATATAGACTTTTCCAATTGCTTCTTAACACATTCCATGCCAGACGTTAATCTCATAATGTACTCACCAGTGCCAACGTGTTATTGTTGTTTTGTTTTGTTTTTCACGTCGCCATAGACCTTGTTAAAATCCTTAAGATTGAGCTGTGCACTGTTTGTAAACATCGCGGACATCTCACTGAATCTACCAGTGAAGACCACGTGTCAAACGGTGCCTCCATGTTGTAGTTAGAACGGTTTATGTTAAACAGTGATATGCGAGGAGAAAAAACTACAAGGAGAAAATGGAGTTTCAGTTTCGTCATTAGAACGAGGGCCGACGGGATCGGCAAAACCGGATCCCAAATAATTCCGTTTCCGGTGGTCAAACCGGAAACGGAAGTAGATCAAAAATTTCCGAAAGTGCAGTTTTGGTGAAATCTCTACGCGATTGGCACGTGGCGGCTTTAAATAGGTTCACGTAGATCTACGCGATTGGCACTCAATGTGTTAAGTGGCATAAAAGTCCTTTTTAACCATTACGCTTTCCTTCATCCGCTTCTCTTATTCATGACCTTGAAGTGCATTGAATCAATTAGTAGTAGGTAGTAAAGGTTTTCACACTAGATTTGTTTGTTGGCTGGTCCATGTGGTTCTTGGGAGCAGCAGGTGTTCCTAATGTTGTCCACTCGGCATGGACAGCATGGATCATCGTCCAGCTGGTACTATGCATCTGAAGCTGCTCATAGTTTGTCTTTCACGGCACAGAAGTTATTGGCAAGATGATATGACTTGTGTTGTATAATTGCATTCATACATTTAGTTATGAATAAGTTATGAATATTAAGTGGGAAATTAAATTCCAGAGCTACCCAAACATTTCTGTTCTGCTCCTCAGTGGCTCACCTGCCACTGAGCAAAAATCGGCCTCCTGGTGGCGCTGTTAACTCTGAGAGTAAATGAATTGTTGGAGAAGAGACATTGAAGCCATGGCCTCTTTTTCTCTCTTTTATTAATTTGAATTGGTAAACTTTACCCATTTACCAGTTATATCCATACATTATAGAGTATGAAGTTTGGAATCTTGAGAATAGGGCGATGTTAAAAGGGTGGCATTTGTTCCTCAACGTAGTGTGAATGTGCGTGCAAAGTGTCAGCGCAATCGTTCATGATTTGCGTCATTTTGTTCAAAACGGGCCACTCCTCCAAACTTTATCAATCTTAGCCAATCAGGATGGAATATGACAAATCTAACAGATCCGTCTTGATCACATGACTATAGAGATCATGTGTACTGATGTGCTGAGGAGCAATATATATATATTTTTTTACATAAGTCGGTCGCCTGGTGGCGCTATAAATGGCAGATGTGAAAAATGCAGGGCAAAGGTTTTTCCATGGCCTCTATGGAGTGCGCATACACAGTTTTACACAGATCGTGCAGTTATAGGTAAAAACAAGTACATTTTGCCACTGAGCTGGTTATGGGTCTGGAAGCACACACATAAAGTTGCAGCAAATCACATGCGCACTCCCTCCAAAGTCTCGTTTGAGCACAAGGGTAGCAGAGTAGCCCAGCCAGAAGCCCAGAAACGTAATATTGGAATCTAGGTAATTACACCGGTGCCGGCAGGCAAATATAGCACAGTAGCTAAGCCTGAAGACCAGAAGGCTATGTCTACCTTGAACAGAGGGGATTCCCCTTTGGTTTGCCCTGCAAGAGACCCAAGTCCAAATGCGGGTGGTTACAAAAGCTCAGCTCTTGCGATGACACAATAGCAAAACAAATATGGACGAAAGAAAGGTAATTTGGTGCAAATTCTGGATTGGCGAGATTGTGCGACTGCTTTTTACTTTTAAACTATTGACGTTCGCTGTCATGATTCCAGTCGTGTTTGATGCTGAGTGTAATCAGCAGCAATACATTAGAATGTGTAGTGGCCAAAAACAAATTACCGTAACTATCCTAAAACGGGGGCAAGAAGAATTGGGCTGTGCAACCCGTAAATTACCGCAATGATCCAAAAATAATAATAATAATAATAGTTGTGTTGTTGCCCAAATCGCTACCAAATTGGGCTTGGAACATTAATAATGTTTTGAAAGTTAATAATGTTTCCTCTGCTTTAAGCTGACTGAGAAGATTTTTCAGTATTGTATGTTAATTAGTTGAACTAGCCCATACCCGGTCGGCCCAAGACACCAAGACACCAAGACGGACAGACAGAGGTTACTCCAATTATATAGTAGGATAGAGCGGTCTATATGTAAAGGAGGTGGAGCTAGGGGGATGAAATTCTTTATATGTATGCTAATTGAAATTATGCATGCTTCGTTACGGCGTTCTTCCCGGCAGTTTTAAAAAAGTGCCAAACAAGCACCTGGTAATGTAATTGAAATGCTTTGTTTGGTGTTTGGTATTTTGTAGTTTGGTCTAATCACAGCGTAGTATGTACATACCTTAGTCAATGCATTAGTCTGTGCCTGCTCCTGCATTCCCCAGTGGACTCACTGGCTCAACATACACACACACACATTCGCCCTCACACACACACACACACACACACACACGGTCAGACAGACCGACAGACGTATACACTGTTTAATATTTATGGGCTGCAGCATTACTTATCATTATAAATATTTATTGTGATTTACTTCGTGTCCCGGTCCTTCTCTCTCTCAATCTCTCTTTCTCTGTCTGTCTGGGAGCCCTGGAGACTTTAGACACCAGCAGCTGCTCATATCAGTACAATCGCTTTCTGTTTTTCCCTCTCCTTGGGTTTTCAGAGTGTTTGCCTTCATTTCTTATTTATTGCCTCCCTCTAAATTGTGTTTATTTTTTTTCAGTTTTCAGTTTCTCCTCCTCCTTTTACCATTACATCGCTAATGGTTTTCAGGTGTTGCATTGTTCTCTCTGTTTGTCTGTGTGTCTGTCTGTCTGTCTGTCTGTCTGTCTGTCTGTCTGTCTGACTGACTGACTGACTGACTGACTGTCTCTCTCTCTCCCTCTGTTCCTTTCTCTCTCTCTCTTTCCATTTATATCTATCTGTGGCGTGCGTGCGTGCTTGTGTTCGGTGAAGCAAGGAAGTGCACACACTACTGAACGGACATTTAGAAATACTTTTCCCTTCCTGTGTTCAAGCCTTCAGTCCTTGTGTTATGACTTTTGTGGGAGTGGAGTCGACACAGCTCCAGTTATATGCCCTCCATTCCAGACACTACAGTACTACAGTACCTACATGCATACATACATGCACACATACACACATACACACATACACACATACATACATACATACATACATACGTACGTACGTACATACATACTGTATATTCATACGTATAGCCTACATTCTGGGCGCACGCATTGGCAAGGACTGGAGGGAGTGCGGTGCCCGCTGCAGAGTTGTTCGGACATTTCGTTGTCCAGAACCGCAGATCCAACCAATAGGGCCATATATGGGCATGCCAATATACAGGGTATGGGCATATACTAATAACATCAGGGATCTTCATATATGGGCATATAAGGGATACAGGTAGACAGACAGATACAGAGATCTCCGTATATGGGCACAAAAGGGACACAGAGAGACAGGTACAACGGGTAATCTGACAAAGCCCCTGACACTATGACTCAGACATATCGGTCCGATTGGCATAACGTAGGTGGGAGGGCCGTGTAAACTCAGACTTAACCGTATCTATAAGGAGTTCCCAATGCAGCTATGCCCAAATATGGAGTGTATTGTGTCGGATCGGTGATGCAATGTAGGGGTTAGGGCCGCATAGCGGTCCAAACCTCTAGTAAATACAGTACAATACATACTTTACTTGCATACATCTACATACAAGCGGTACATACATACAGTGCATACACACTGTACATACATACACACTGTACATACCTGTACATTCTAACATACATACAAACAAACAATCTTTTGGGATTGGGAGTATTAATTTAACCCGTAGAGAGTAACAATGGACTTCAATTACACTCAGAGTTAGCAGTCTTGTTTGTACTGTGTACTGTTACATGGACATGTACAGTACATATAATTTAGTTCATATATCCATAAGTCTCAGCTTGTGTGACCACAGCCAGACAGAAAAGTAGGGCAGGTGATCTACAGGAAGCTTTTGTTTTACTACTACCTTGTTCTGGCCATGTGTTTTATGCGCTCTATGCAGATGCTGTGCGTTTTGAGGGCCAGGGCACAATGATAAATGCCTCCGGTGGAGGGTTATAAATTACCCAGCGGAGGATGTCGCGCCGCTGCCGCGGTTTGCAGTAGACGGGGCCTTTTATAGTGGGTAATAGTCACAACAGTAATTATAATTCATTATTGTAATAAAGGCCCGGCTTCTCCTCTGCCAGCAGCAGCCTGCATGGAAGTCACAGTTAACCCATTAAGACCCGGGAACGCATCTGTGTCATTTTTTAGATGTCTTTGGCTATTCAAAAATAGCAGATATACAAGTTCATAGCGCGGCACCGAGTGCCGCGCTATGAGCTTGTAGATCTGCTATTTTTGAAATACCATGATTTTTTTTTTGCAAATATGTATTTTTTAAAGCGACTCAAATCTTTGATTCTGGGGGTTCTACAAAATTCGAAATCCTAACAGTTTTGTCAAGGACCCCCAAAATGGTATGTTTTTGGCCTCAGACCCCCATCTCAAAATATGTTGTTCCAGGGACCCGCCAGAAGCAAAGATTTGAGTAAAAAAAATCGCTTTCAGAAATATACATTCAAAGATTTGCAGACATTTTCACGATTATTCAAAAATAGCAGATCTACAAGCTCATAGCGTGGCTCTTGTGGAGCTCGTATATCTGCTATTTTTAAATAGCTAAAGTATAAAATAATGGTCAAAGTGGTTACACAGATGCGTTCCCGGTCTTACTGGGTTAATAATAGGGCCTTATTATGGGTGTCCTGACATTGTGAGAGAGGGCTACGAGGGGGGGTTGGAGGGAGATGATGGGGCAGATTTGGTGGGCTATAGCGGAATGCCAAAGGGGAACAGACACGGGCAATGGAAAAATAATCAGCAGCACTTGCAGCAGAACAACTTTATTTTGTAATCTGACACGTTTTTGGCCTGTGGCTTTTATCAGGGTCATCTAAAGAACTCGTAAAACGTACATTTGAACAGTGGTGTAAAGTAACTAAGTACATTTACTCAAGTACTGTACTTAAGTGAGGTACTTTTACTTTACTGGAGTACTTTCAATGTTCAGTACTTTTACTTCTACTCCACTGCATATCAGAAGCAAATATACTTTTACTCCACTACAATTATTTGAAAACTTTAGTTAGTAGTTACTTTGTAGATTTTGATTATTATTACAAAACATACACACTTCAGCCCTATTTTAACTTTGGCTATTTGAAAATAGCAGATCTACAAGCTCACAATGCGTCGCGATGCAACGCATTGTGAGCTTGTAGATCTGCTATTTTCTAATACTGCTTTTGGTACTTTAAGTACATGTTGATACCAATACTTTTGTACTTTTACTCAGTAAAATTTTTAATTCCGGACTTTTACTTGTATAGTATTTCTATTGATACATTAACTTAAGTAAAAAATTTGAGTACTTTTTCCACCACTTCATTTGAATAGAAAAAGTACAAATCAAGCAACCAATCAAAATGTATTTAAGGTTAATAATTTAAGGCAGCAGCCAAGCTGTAGGTATCTACACATGAAACATAGCCAAAAGTCAATTGAGCTGCATTACATGCAGTACACCAATTAACACACACGTTCACAAACCGACAGCAAGTCACCAACCTGCTCAACAGGAGCAGTTAGGGATTCAGAGTTTTTATCAAGGACACTTCAACACGAAGCCCACGGGATTGAACTCTACCTCCTGAGCCACTGAAGTCATGTGACTTTAGAGTTTTGACCAATCAAGGCACTACGCTGGTGCAGTAGAGTCAAGTCACTATATTTGACCCTCATCTATAGGGTGCCACATTTGCACATATATAATACATGGTAAGAGATTACAATTCTGGACGTCATCCAGAGATGCATAAGTTCACATTCCATTGGGCCATATATGACTGTGACATCCAGCCTCCAGCCCCCCCCCCCCCCCCCTGCCCCCCCCCCCAAAATTCTTAAATGTGTCAGCTTCTTTCTCTCTTATCTCACTCTGGTGTTCCGTTTCCTTCTATTCCCATCGTAATCTTGTTCCTTAACCCAGTCAATCCGGGAACGCATCTCTGTGTCATTTTAGATTTGAGCTATAACCGTTAATTTATACTTTGGGCGGTGCCACACTACGAGCTTGTATTTTGAATTTTGAATTATCTTGAACATTGTGCAAATCTTTGACTATATATATACTTTTTAAAGCGTTTTTTTTTTACTCGAATCTTTGCTTCTGGGGATTCTACAAATGTCTTCTAAATCCTAACAGTTTTTTCTTCTTTTTTTTTTAACTTATGTTCAGCGGTTCTCAAACGACCCCCAAAAGTATTTGCTCGTGGGGACCCCAACCCCATCTCAAAATATTTTGTTCCAGGGACCCCCAGTAGCAAAGATTTGAGTTAAAATGTATATATTATATTCAAAGATTTGCACACATTTTCACGATTTATTTTTCAAAAATAATTATCCAAATAAATCTTAAAATGACACGGCGGGATACTTTCCCGGTCTTAACGGGTTAATCGTGAAGGAAGGAGACACAGAAACAGGGAGAGGAAAAGGGAGAAATAAACACCAGAAAGGAGGGAGGAGGACAAAGTCCTGGCTACAAAGTGACGCCGCCAGCCACACAGTTCTCATCGTTAAGCTTTTTTACTGGCAGCCTGCACTCCATCTTCAGCTTATATGTCTGCTATATACACTGCTCACTCTCTCTCTCTCTTTTTCCTCTTTCTCATTCTCTCTCTATCTCTCCCCCCCCCCTTTCTCTCTTTCTGTATTACTCTCATCCACTGCTATCCTCTTTCTCCGTCCTCTCCCTTCTTTCTCGCTCTCTCACACTTTAGTGTCTCAACCCTCCCTCCCTCCCCCCCTTCTATTCATTGTGTCAGAATAAACAGCTTTATTCCCCCCTTGGTTCAGTAAATAGCTTTACTATAGCTATCTCTATACTGAATTTAAATGCCTCCCTATACTGTACATGTACTGTATAGGATGTCTAGAGAACAGGCTGTTCCAGTACATTTTAGACATTCATTTTAGTTGATTGGACTCGTGTTTACTGGATAATTTCTATATGTAAGTAGTTTTATTGTTAACAATTCTCTCTGCCCCCCCACCCCTCTCTCTCTCTCTCTCTCTCTCTCTCTCTCTCTCTCTCTGTATCTGTGTGTGTGTGTGTGTGTGTGTGTGTGTGTGTGTGTATGTGTGTCTGTGTCTCTCTCCCGAGCTCTCTCTCTCTCTCTCTCTCTCTCTCTCTCTCTCTCTCTCTCTCTCTCTCTCTCTCTCTCTCTCTCTCTCTCTCTCTCTCTCTTTCTCTCTCTCTCTCAATTTTCTGTTGTCTGGGTGGTCAGGAGGAGATAGATAATAGAAACAGCCTCTCTGCTGTTCCTGTCGGCAGGCTGCAATCGCCGTGAGCACTCCCACCCGCTCGTTAATGGTTTAGGGAAATAAAGCAGTCGTAAAAGGGCGCTCGCCATCGTCATTACACTAAAGTGTCCGCAGTAAAAAATGTGCACAGTCCCCCATCAAGCTTCACCAAAGCTCTAGGTCACAGCTGGGTATACCGCCGTGGAGGGGATGCGATCCCCCATTGTATATCCAAAGATGGTGAGGGTCCTTCCACTTGAGGACTGGGGCGGCCATAGCTGAGTGGTTAGTGAGCCCGCCTAGGGAGCCAGAGGCCCTGGTTGCCCCAGGTACGATTCCAGGCCAGGCCAGCATATGTGTCGATGGAATGAAATTTGTCCCTGAGCAAGACTCTTAACCCCTAATTGCTCACAGGCCCTCATTGGAAACAAGACCGCAAGGACTTTCATGAACGGACCTGTTAAAGGCATTATCCTTATCTGCAGGTTTGCAGGTTCGAGTTCTGGCTTCGTACTGTAACGCAGTGGTTCTCCACCAGTGGTCAGGGGGACCACCAGTGGTCCTTGAGGGGGGTTCCAGGTGGTCCCCAGCTAAAATTATGGAGAGTTGGTAACCAAATGGACCCTTATTAGATCTTTAAAGGGATAGTTCACCTAAAAGAAAATATTTTTTTCTATCGATTAGTCACCCTGTAATTCATTTTTTGTTTTTGTCGCATTCCTAAGCCAATAATTTGATGACCAGCGGACCGGTAGGAGATACAAAGGAGACTCTTTGTGTCTCCTACCGGGACGGCTGCCGGTTATCAAATTATTGGCTTAGGAATGTGGCAAAAACTAAAAAATATCCATGAATTCAAGTCTCCATGGGGTGACTAATCGATAGAAAGAAGTCATTTTGGAGGTGAACTATCCCTTTAACTCTTGAGAGCGTAAAATGAAACCTTACGGGTCCATTTGGTTTCATTTTACTCTCTCAAGAGTTGAATTATTGTTAAACATCTGCATTACTTAATTAAAGAACTGTTCTATTTGATCAACGTTGCCTGTCATCTCTCCTACCACATCAATACAAAATGGAATTGTGGTCAAAATCTTATCCAACGACAACAAAATATTCTAAGTTTTGTGGGTCTGAGAGGCAAAATCTCATCAAATGGTGGTCCGTGGCTCAAATGCCCAATAAATAATGGACCTTGATATGAAAAGGGTTGAAAACCACTGGCTGTAAAGTGTCAAAAACCAACTGAAATCTACATATCAAACATCAATGAAACCAGTGTGATCTATTAGCTTATCTAGATCCTTCTTGGCTTGACTGCCTACTGCTCGGGCTATAGAGACATTCTGTAGTTCTAATCAGAGAATAACATTGTATTACATATTCTATGCAGTATGTGCTGTGTTTTCTTTTTTGAGAGCACAGGCATCTTTCTTCCTGACCTCCCAAATGTGTCTTTTTTTCTGATGGGTGACTCGTGCAATTGGCACTGACCGAGGCCAGCCAGGGTTGCAGTTACCCTGGGGTTCTTCAGATAATCTTGAATCATCTTTCAGTCGGCTCGTGAGCTGAACTTGCCTTGCCCGGAGAAACTGCTAGTGGTCTCTGAATAGGATCTTTCAGACAGTGGAATGAACAACCAATCAATCATATTTCTTGAAACCCCCCTCCCTGACACATGAGCGTCAACAATCCTTCTAAGAGCCTCTGGGAGCCATTTTAACCACTTAAACCCTATATATTTAGTTGATTCTGGTCCCCCAGGGCTCTATGTCGGCTAGTATTTCCCTCTACTCCAAATAACTTTCCGCGAAATGTTCGTCCCAGAATAGGGACAATAAGGTTCAAGTAGTTAATCTTGGCATGACGTTACCACAAACAAGTTAAGAGCAACTATACCAGGTATCCGATGATGTATGATTACATGAGGCAGGAACATCCATCTGACCTTCTTTAATGGTGCTGTAATCATTTATCATGTGCGCCTGTTTGGTGCACCTGCTTCAACCTGGAGCCATTTGATTGGACCAGGCTGCATTTCTTAGTGTGGGAATCATTTTTCACATGAAGAAGTCCAAAACAAATGCCCTCTGATGCAGTCAAGTCCATATTGTGAAGTGTTTGTGTGGAGAATAATGATCTTGTCATGGCTAGAGAGAGTATGAGTTGGTCTTCTTGCTAAATAAACTAACCACAAGCTGTGTCAGATGGACACTACAGAACTGTGGCATCATCACTGGATTCTCCAACGAGGCCTGTCAGGAAGAAGACATTCTCCACTCCGGGGTGGGCGTGTGTGTGTGTGTGTGTGTGTGTGTGTGTGTGTGTGTGTGTGTGCGTGCGCGCGCGCGTTTTGCAATGTTTGTAGTAGTGTTTAACCCTAGCAGAGGCTTGGGTTTGCGGTGTTTGGACTTGCATGCGTGCATCTCTGTTGACAGCAGGCTTGACAACCAGTAATTGGATTCCTTTTTCATGTCTGTCCCCAACATTCAAGATGTTTTAAAATACCAATATATTTAAAGGGTAGATGCAACACCAAAATGCTCACTATGTTCAGCGTAGCGATAGTTCATGTAGGCACGGAAGGCAAATGCTAGCTCACTCTCCCCGGAAATTAGCAGACACAATTTGAACTATAACACTATAAAGTTGAAGCTGATAAATGGGTACTCTCTCCTGAGTGGCTGACAATTTGCAACCCTCCTGAAAATGTATTTTCTGTTTATTAAAGAGCTGGAGAGACAGAGAGACCCCTGTTATTGAACAAACACTCTGTAGCAATCAGAATATAGTGCTTTAACTTTTTATTTTCGCAAAAAAAATATAAAAGAATAACCTACCTTTTAAATATTCAGAAGTGTCTAGCAAATACCAGCAAATACAAGTAACCAGTTTGACTTTGAATACTACAATCATTGCTCTCTCTCTCTCTCTCTCTCTCTCTCTCTCTCTCTCTCTCTCTCTCTCTCTCTCTCTCTCCCACATGAGATAAATCTATTATCTTTACACCTCAAAATTATTGAGGGACTTTTCACTTCATTTATTTATGAGCTCTAAAATGCCGGAAGTTATTGCTAATTACTGACTGTCGATCCAGATGGTAATGAAATTGATAGGGTACTTGGCAGTTTGCTGAAGAACATTAGTTAATCAAATTACATTGATATGCGGTGAAAATTATATTACCCGTGTTCTGACAGGGACAGATAGTCAACGGTACAGAATGGCTGTTGTCAGCGATGACCATACTGCTGCAGACTTGAATGACAGTCAGGTTTTAATAAGGGGAAACAACAAGGGACATTATCTATTTGAGTCAGAACACGGTGACACAGAACTACAGCGGAGATGGAGACAAAAGTGAGAAAACAGAGCAGCTCCTTGCCTGCTAGTTGGATGCACAATGCATTGTGGGCAATATAGGAAATCACTTTGTGGTTTTCGGCAAATGTTTGCTTTGTAGTGTAGTTTGAGGATTTTCGTTTTATTTCACAGTCCATTTCGACCTGTTGGGATGCTACAAGCTTGTTATCGAGTTTTCTAGATAGATAGGGCCCTGGCATTTCAATTTTAAGGCAAAAAGCGTGTGAATAAATGTGTGAATTTTAACTGCTGTATATGTTCTATATCGGTGGTTGACTCTTTTCTTTTCTTTTACATTTTTTTAACATAAAATATACTGCTTTACTGTGTGCGTAGGATTTATAATCTGTCCCAAACCAATTCCCACCTCTCCTTTTGTCACCACCCTCCTGGTTAAGTGTGATAGAACTGTAAACTGTAAATGGTTGGAGACCAAGAGAATGGGATTGGAAGTTAGAGCAATTATTTTCTAGTTGGAATAAAGTTTTGGAAACATTGTGCTTGTTAAAATGACCATTTTGTTGAAATGGATGAGGCCGCACGCACAGCTCTTAGCCACGATGCAAAAGTTTATTCAAAAGGTGCACTCAATGTTTTCGACAATGTCTTCTTCAGGGTTTAACAGAAAATGAATGCACACATCACTTATAAAGGGACTGGGACAAAGGGTGATCTCATCACATGGGAGTGTCCTCAATCTACCCATCAACATGTGTGAGGAGGATAATTACCCATTACTGACAAGTGACCAACATACTATTTCAGTATTCATCACACAGTGAATTGTGCATGTTTTGTTTTTTTTCCATTATTTTATTATTCATATTAAATATGAAATATACAACAACAATATACAAAATGATACATATTTCTGGGATGCTCTGAGAAATATAAATATACATACTGTACATGGTAGCAAATAGGAAAACAACTGTAAAAAACAACGACATTATAATAATCTTTTGCCCATGACCATACACAGCCGTGTGAATGTGATTGCCTGCCTGTGAGTACACACACACACACACGCACACACACACACACACACACACACACACGCACACGCACACGCACGCGCACGCGCACACCACCACCAACAACATCATCATCATCATCTCACATAAGCACAAACAGAAATGCAAACTTGTAATCACGCACATATGCGAATGCGCGCGCACACACACACACACACACACACACACACACACACACACACACACACACACACACACACACACACACACACACACACACACACACACACACACACACACACACACAGACTTATATGCCCGCTGGCTTGCTTCTCTGATGGGAAGAAGCACATCATTTAACCAAACTGGTCAAGTGAGAACTAATTTCTCTTTGGTAGTTACTGCCTGAGGACCCCAGGGTTTGCAGAGTGTATATTGGCAATCAGCACTGTGCTGGCTCTGTGTGCAGCCACTAACAGCTTAGTGGAGATTTGATCAGAATGCTGACTTTGATGCCCAGTCCTCCACTCTCTTTACTATGGATTTCACTACCACACACACAGGCTGGGCCCACAGCATCGCTGGGGTTAACCCTGTTGTTAGTGGTGTAAAGTAAATAAGTACATTTACTCAAGTACTGTACTTAAAGGAGGAGTTCACCCAAAAAATTACTTATTTTCTATCAATTGCACACCCCATGAAGCCTTGAATTCATAGATTTGTTTTAGTTTTTGTGGCATTCCTAAGCCAATAATTTGATGACTGGGTGTATTTCCGGTAGGAGACACAAATAATCTACTTTGTGTCTCCTACCGGATACATTAGCCGGTAGGAGACAGGAATCAAATTATTAGCTTAGGAATGCGACAAAAACCTTTAAAAAATCATGAATTCAAGGCTTCATGTGGTGTGCAATTGATAGAAAATAAGATTTTTTTTGGGTGAACTACTCAACAATTTTGAGGTATGTTTTACTTTACTTTAAAAAAAAAAAAAAAAAAATTCAATACTTTTACTTCTACTCCACTACATCTCAGAGGCAAATATTGTACTTTTACTCCACTATAATTATTTGAAAACTGAAGTTACTAGTTACTTTGTAGATATACATCATTATATTATAAAACATTATTATTAACCACTTCAGCCCTATTTTATACATAGGCTAATTGAAAATAGCCCATCCACAAGCTCACAGCGCGTCGCGAGCTTGTACATCTGTTATTTTCAAGTGCATTTTTGTACTTTTACTTTTGGTACTTTAAGTATATTTTGATGCCAAGACTTTTGTACTTTTGCTCAAGTAACATTTTGAACACAGGCCTTTTACTTGTAACAGAGTATTTCTACATTGCAGTATTGATACTTTTACTTAAGTAAAGTTAATTGAGTACTTTTTCCACCACTGCCTGTTGTGACTGTTATGTCTAATTTATACTCCGTAGAATTATGGTATTGACACTTGCAGCTTGACACTATTGTGCAATGGAGTATAAATTAAGCATTTAGGCTATAACCACATGCCCCTATTCCGGACCTGTCATAACAGGTGAACATTCGGTGAAAATAGGCAAACATTCGGTGAAAATAGCAGATCTACAAGCTCACAACGCAAAGCTCAGCTATTTGGTGTAAAGGGGGAAAATTTGGCGGCCAAGTACAGACCTTTGGGGGACCCCGGCCAATGACATATATATAGGGTTCATGTGGTTCAAACAGGTTGCTGTCATACTGGTAGATAAATGACAGATAGTCAGTCACACAATAGGTGTTTGCAACCACCTCCACCTCTTTGAGAGATAATCACTGCCATGACAATGATGCAGAATGTCGGTCACCTGTGAAACAAGAGAAATCCTCCTCCAAAAAAAATACATTTTTGGGTTGCCGTTTGCCCTGTCTTGGTGGCCTGGTCGGCCTGGAATGGCGCGGCCGATCTGGAATTGTCCCAAATTTCCCAGTGGCCAGCACGTCCCTGTCCTTAGAATGTAAAAATAAAAAGGATGCAGAGCTGTGGCACTTTTGAACTGCTGGAAATGGGTGATTTTACTGCCTTGGCCTGATTTGCAAAAGTGTGGTGAATTGTTTGTGGGGTCACTGCTTGTGCGTGCGTGTGTTTTGGTGGGGGGCGACCATGTCGTGTCTTCGTGCAGTAAAACGTACCGTTCACTTCTGCCAAACTGTGCCACCATGCAGGACGGGTTAAGCTGCCGAGCCCATTGAGGCAAGTTAACCCATTAAGACCGGGAACGCATCTGTGTCATTTTAAGATTTCTTTGGCTATTCACAAGCTTGTAGATCTGCTTTTTTTTTTATCGTGGAAAATGTGTGCAAATCTTTGAATACATATATTTTTAAAGCGAACATTTGTAACTCAAATCTTTGCTTCTGGGGATTCTACAAATGTCTTCTTGTTTTCTTTTATTCTTTTTATTATGTTGCTATAATATCAGTGGTGCTCAAGCTTTTTCATGTCAAGGACCCCCGAAATTATATGTATTTGGCCACGGACCCCCATCTCAAAATATTTCGTTCCAGGGACCCCCAGAAGCAAAGATTTAAGTACAAATGTTCGCTTTAAAAATATATATATTCAAAGATTCGCCCAAAAAATCTAGATTTTTTTTAAATAGCAGATCTACAAGCTCATAGCGCGGCACTCAGCCAAATAAATCTTAAAATTACACGAATGATGCTTTCCCGGTCTTAAAGGGTTAAAGTGCATAATACCCTGGTCAAAAGACACCAGCCAGCCAGCCAGTCGTCTAAACTAAAGCTCGCCACCTACTCGCCATGCCTGCGTGACTCAATCTCCCTCCTCCATCTGCCGCTGGGCCCCCGTACGTACGCGTGTCGCTGAAAGTTGAAAGTCTTTGGTGAGCAGTTGGCAAAGTGACTGGGCCAGTGGGCCACGCGCCGTCATGGTGATTGTTTGGTGAGGACAGAGAGAGAGTGAATGATGAGAAAGGGAGGGAAAAGAGGATGGATGGAGAGATGGCTATCGTATCCCCCCCCCCCCCCCCTCTCTCTCTCTCTCTCTCTCCCTCTCTCTGTTGTTGTGGATAGGAAGGCAGAGGCGGTATTAGCTCTCTGGCTGAGCACAGCTCCTGTCACCGCCACGATAGCTGTCACGCTAACACCCCCAGCGCTATCATTGGAGCACTTATGGGCCTGTCACTCACTTGGGAGAGAGAGAGAGGGAGAGAGAGAGAGGGAGGAAGCGAGCGGGGGAGACGAGGGAACGGAGGGAGACATCAAGGGGAAAGAGTGTTGAGGGAAACAATGGTTTCAAACTGACAATAATAAACAACAGAGAAAGGTCCATACTTCCATTCCATTTCTTGGATAAGAAAAAAGCCTTGTTGGTCATCTGGTAGCTTAGTTAGATAGATAGGTATGATGTTACCCACTTAAGCCCTATTTCATTTTATTTTAAAGAACAAATGAAATGGCTTTTCACGGCCATATCGTGACATATTTCCGCGTGAAGCGTGATTATGAATCCCACCAATGTTATAGGATAGACCCGCCTTACCTGTGTCTGATTGGCTCCCTAGCATAGTTTTACTGAGGTTAGGGTTAAGGTTAGGTTTAGGCATAGTAGTTGCAAAAACGAGAACTGTCAATCACAGGGACTACTGGCCAATCACAGCAGGTTTTGCCTAGAACGGCGGTGGGATCCATAATAACGCCCTAGGCAAACAAGGGCTGGGTGTGTCTCAGCCAATCACAGTCTACGCAACATACTTGCGGTGCGTCGCACACTGCAACAAGGCAATGCCGAATCACATGTATTACTGCATTGATTATTCCTCACCTCAAACGTTTAGAGACACATATTTTAGTGTACTGTTTAAGTTTAAAACGAGAATGTTTGTAACGCAACGTCTGTCCGCCATCTTTGTTTAGATTCAACAGAGAGCTCTGCCCTCTAGTGACTCTATGTAGAGCAGTGGTTCTCAACCTGGGGGTCGCGACCCCCAGGGGGGTCGCCAAATAATTTGGGGGGGTCGCCAGATTTTTTGGTGAATGTGAATCTTTTTTTTTTTTTACAAAATATTTTTTTATGTTATTAGTTCATGTTTTATCAGTTAATTTACTAAATTCACTGCACGCGGGGGGTCGCGGGAAATAATATAATTATTTTGGGGGTCGCGGCCTGAAAAGGTTGAGAACCCCTGATGTAGAGAAGGGACATTGAGCTACTATGCCATAGCTATGGGATTTGACTGGTGACAGTCATGATATTATTGTTTGAAATTGGTTAGTACCTGCTGATGTAATCATGAATTACGTTTTTGTTTGATGAAAAAAGGGTCTTTTGACGCTGATTGGTCCAGTGGTATCCGAGATTAGCTGTACACAGATGAACATGACACATAAAAAAAATAGATATAATGGAAAAGTAGAAAGAGGTGGAATGAGAGAGGGATGTACTTGAGTGGCATGAAGTGATGGGGTCATACACAAGAGCTTACAGGTTAATATAAGAACCTTGGACTGGCGTCCTAGCACTCCATCCCTCCCCTGCCCTCCCTCGAATCGTTTTTTTTTCTCTCCAAGCCTGGACTTGTGTTGTGGTTGTTGATATCGTAGCTGTATTGTGGCAACAAAGCAAGGGACATTAGCGAGAAAAATTGATTCAGTGAGGTGAGGTGAAGTTATACAGGCTTAGAGGAAAGTGTATGACAAGCATTGATACCTCCAGTTGTCAGCCTACATGTGAAAGACAGACACTTAATACTTCTGCATCCAAACAACAAGCACGCAGAAACAGACACACGTGTGCACACAAACGCACATCTTGCACATGCACACACTTACTGCATCGGTACTGGTCCCCCTTCATGCACTTAAACAAACACACACAAGGACAGCAGGTCTGTGTCCCCAACCCCCCCCCCCCCCCCCCCCCCCCACACACAGTCACACGCACACACACACATGCTGCTCATAAGGTGGGTATCAGGGCATCATTAAATCACAGTGGTAGCTAGCAGTGTGGTTGACAGAGCAGGGTGGAGAGGTGCATGCTGGTCTGATCCTCCAACTGACTGCAGAGCCACTCAACGGAAACTCCATTACAACACCCTCTACAACACCCCTGATCCATCAGCGCCGTGCGTGCGTGCGTGCGTGCGTGCGTGCGTGCGTGCGTGCGTGCGTGCGTGCGTGCGTGCGTGCGTGCGTGCGTGCGTGCGTGCGTGCGTGCGTGCGTGCGTGCGTGCGTGCGTGAGAGACTGAGAGAATATAAACCCTCTCACCTCCCCAGTTCTATGTTACAGAAATGTGTACTGCATGTTGTTGTTTGTTCTCGTGTTTAAAGGGAGTGTTAGCTATATTTTACGATAACAATTGTGTCGGAGACTATGTTTTCGCCCTAGTCTGTGTGTCCGCTCGTTCGTTCATCCATCCTTGTGTCTGAGGTGAAGTTAGGTTTAGGCATAGTTGCAAAAGCGCAAGAAGAAATTACACGATACACTTAAGTCACTTTCACATATGCACTGTAATATGGAAGTTTTCCAGACTTTAAACGGAGGGGCTGTATGTACAGTATGAACGCGACATTCCGGTTCAGTAGGATCGGACCTGCAACATACTTTATGCTGGCAGGTCCCAAAACGGCACACAGTGTGAATGGATTCGGTGATTGTCCGGTGAATTTACATTCAGCGAGTGCGAGTGGACGTGTTGATGACTGATAGAGTTGATAAGGGTCGTAAATCCTGCTCTATGTTAATTAAAACTATTTGTAGTTAAACAGCTGAAAACCCAGTGTAAAAAGGATGAGACGAAATCAAAGACAGACACAGGCCGGTTCTCAAATTAAAAGGTTGTATTACATTGTATTAAGAGAAAGAATCGATACACGAGGCACCGTACAGCAAAAATATCTCTCTGACTAAAAAGTCAATGATCACAACAGTTATACACAAATGAAGTTGTTATCAGCTCTGACGATGACATCTGGCCATGAGGAGCCTCGCTCGTAGGTTGAGAGAGAAGATGGCAAGCTGATGGTGTGACAGTTTATCTTGGACAAACAGCGTCCAAATGTCTCAAACAACACGTTGACCTCGGCTCTGACCGGCGTTGCTGAAGGTGTTGTTGCTTTGTCATAGATGGTCAAGTTAACTGTTATTGTATTCCTCCAGAGATAATCAGTGACCTCGGAGGGCCTGCGCTCCGTACAACTCAAAACACATCTCAAACAACAACAACCGTCTCTAGAGGAAAGGAGAGAACTAATACTAGGATTAGTTTCGTACCACCTTGAACTTAATAAAAGCATAGGATTGGTAGGCAAACTTGAGTTATGCCAAGATGGCACACTAAAATAGGATATGATGGCAGAGTTAGACATTTTATATCAATATTGTCCACAAAATACAGTACATACTGTAGTTTAACTCTATCAATGACGTTTCTATTGTCGACGAGTGGAGCCTCCCCTCCTGAAATGGCACTCGCCTGTACATACTGTATATTCCAATGTTATTTTTCCACCTTGGAGGACGACTCGTTTTGATGAAAAGTAGGCTGTAGCTCGTTGTCTACATTAGGCCTACTATTTTAGGAAACATTTTTCGTTTGGGTTTTGTACGGGTGCATCAATGGGAGACCGCATGTCAAGCAATTCAATGTATATGTCATGTTCTGTGGAAGGAAGTAAAATATATATTTTTTGCATTTGATCCTTGCATCTTCCTCACGCCGTTATATATTTAGGTGGGAGTAGCTAAAGTGTGTGTCTACTACCCAGACACCACCCCTCCCCTTATCAGACAGGCTATTTACCTTCATGTGTGAACGCGTCTGAAACGGACATTCTCCTGTTGCATCACGCTACATGTGTGAAAGGCCAACACCGACCTGACCTGATTCCCCCGGACATTTTCCAGTGTTCAAATGAGAAAGCATGTGGCGTGGCCAAGTTTTTCTGTCAGAAAGCCTTGAGGGGGGACTTCTCTCCCGGGCAAATTTCTGTGTAGGCAACCCGGCCTGGCGGAGACCTATACGCTCCGAGGAGGTTTTGTCAGTAACGGGTCTCTCCAGCTAGAAAACCGAATATACATTTTCATTTCGGGATACCAATTTTATTCAGTCGGGAGTAAAAACTCTTTGAGTATTGTGGATAAATAAGTTAAATTGTTTAACAAAAAATTGAAACTGGAACACCATGAAGTTGAAGCTGATAAAATAGTGATCTATTTGGGGTTCTCTTTAATGTGACCTCAATCAACACCTTTAGAGTTCGAGGTGAGGCATGCATACATCTATTCACACACTGTCATGCCATCAATGACAGCTGTCAGTGCTTTATTGAATTTATAGAAACGGCATACATCACTCTTGAAGCGGTGTGGCATCATGCAGCTGTGCCAGACACCTTGTGCTATTCAGAACAGCCTGGGTGTTTGATCACACACACCCGTTCTCACACGCAGGGACACAGACAGATACAGATCATGTCTCCATATATTATGGCCATAAAATAGACACAGACAGACAGACTGGATTTATGGATTTATAGATAGACACGCCAAGTTTGAGGCCGTTTTGGTTGGCCGGTGCGGCACCACGGCATTACTCGGGCACCCCGAGTTATGCCCAGGGAACAGCAGTGGTGGAAGTACTACTCAAGTAAAAGTATCAATACTGCAATCCAGAAATACTCCATTACAAGTAAAAGTCCGGAATTCAAATTGTACTTGAGTAAAAGTACAAAAGCATTGTCATAAAAATGTACTTGAAGTACCAAAAGTAAAAGTACTCATTATGCAGAATGTCTGTTTCACAAGTTAAAAAAAAACTACTTTTGAAAATAGCAGATCTACAAGCTCACAATGCGTCGCATCGCGACACATTGTGAGGTTGTAGATCGGCTATTTTCAAATGGCCAAAATATATAGAGGGCTGAAGTGGTTAGTGTATGTTTTGTGATAATAATTGATAAGGGTCGTAAATCCTGCTCTATGTTATTTAAAACTATTTGTAGTTAAACAGTTGAAAACCCAGTGTAAAAAGGATGAGACGAAATCAAAGACAGACACAGGCCGGTTCTCAAATTAAAAGGTTGACATTGTATTAAGAGAAAGAATCAATACACAAGGCACTGTATAGCAAAAATATCTCTCTGACTAAACAGTCAATGATCACAAAAGTTATACACAAATGAAGTTGTTATCAGCTCTGACGATGACATCTGGCCATGAGGAGCCTCGCTCGTAGGTTGAGAGAGAAGATGGCAAGCTGATGGTGTGACAGTTTATCTTGGACAAACAGCGTCCAAATGTCTCAAACAACACGTTGACCTCGGCTCTGACCGGCGTCGCTGAAGGTGTTGTTGCTTTGTCATAGATGGTCAAGTTAACTCCAATGAGCTGTTATTGTATTCCTCCAGAGATAATCAGTGACCTCGGAGGGCCTGCGCTCTGTACAACTCAAAACACATGCCGTCTCTAGAGGAAAGTAGAGAACTAATACTAGGATTAGTTTCGTACCACCTTGAACTTAATAAAATCATTGGATTGGTAGGCAAACTTGAGTTATGCCAAGATGGCACACTGAAATAGGATATGATGGCAGAGAAAAAATAGGACTTAGGAGATATCATTTTTCGAAGATCTAGACTCCTATCCACTTCCTGGTTAACTTATTACTTAAAAATTCAGTATCTCGGCTCCTGTGTACTTTTATTTTTACTATGAAGAATCTCTGTCAGTGGGCAAATGCAGCCAGAAATATGTCTAGCAGTGAATGAGTTAATATAAGAAGACAGACATGTTCAGATACATGTAGACTTAAATACCTTTTTAAATTGTATTAAAGGACTGTAAGGGCAAAAACAAATGGTTATTTATTCAGATAACATCCAAAGGGTTCACTTCTTCAAAAAGGGCTGTACTGTTTATTAATTTGGAAGCAAAATGGTGATATTTCATGAGTAAATAATCAGCGTTAGTAGGATGTAAGGAGGAGGAAAGCATATGTCAGTACTTAGAAATCTTACATAGACTATAGAATAATTAGAACGGTAAGTGGGTTCTATATGCTGTTAAATGAGAAAAATGACATCACCTCATAAGTTCCCAGAATAAGGTATTATAATTATGAACACCATCAGATTTGTCAAACCTTTCTTTGTTTTGCAGGCCATCCCTTTTGCAGGATGGCAGGATCTGATTTTTTTTCCTTCAGCCGTCTGGGGGTTGTTTTCCTGAAAAGCCCACATTTACACCACCGGGGAACACCGGCACCCGCTCACGAGTGTGTTGTGAGCGGTTATCTAAATAGCCCCTACTGGTGCTCGAAACAGTGTGTGGGTTGATTGGATCTCGGACCTTTCATCAATGACACCATAGGAATTTGACAACCTTATTACCAGTGTCCTTCTGGAAGCCTTAACCTATATCTTCGGTCTGACTGTGCATATCTGAAAAATATATTCATACAACTTTTTACAAAACAATTTATAGCGGGAAAAACTCACGTGATGTATGCCCTTTTTACTCACACAGACGTATAGGACCTACTTTTCCTCTTTGAGCAGGCGAGAGGAGAGGCTTCTGTCACTCAATTTAACCAGGAAGATTATTTAATCTGTAAATGAATTAAACACAGAATTACTGTGTGCAGAAAGTGTACATGAAATGTATTTGAAAAAAAAACAAGCAGTTTAAAACAGTTAAGAACTCTTGAAAAATAAAATACAAAGGTTGTCCATCGGAGTTTGAGACCCTCAGTCTCCCCAGGGAGGTTATGTAAACTTCGATGACTCCTGGGGCAAGATCTGAAATGGATGAATGTGACTAAGACTGTAAATTAGTATTTATTAGGGGTGTAACGATACGCTTTAACAACGATTCGATACGTATCACGATACTTGGTCGTCGATACGATACATGAACGATACAGGTTATAATTTAGAACGATACGATACGTTTCGATTCAGTGATTTAGTCGATACGATACATGAACAATACAGGACAGGTTAATTTAGAACGATACGATTCGATTCAATGATTTAAAATCGATATGTAACTATTTATTTACCCAAAAATTCTGTGAGAAAAATAAATACCTGGATACTGGATATAAAACCCTCTCTCTTTTTTCTTCTTAAAAGTACTTAGTATTGATAAAATGGATTTTTTTTGCATCGCAAAACGATTCGATACGTTTATTTGCATTGCAAAACGATTCGATACGATACAAAGTCAAACTATACGATATTTTGCTGTTTGCATATCGATATAGTAGATCGTTGAAAATTCAAAACGATTTTCCGATGGAGTTACTATATCGTTACACCTCTAGTATTTATCGTTAAATGACTATGATAAATGACAAAAAAACAAAATCAAAAAGATATAAATCAAATCACATTTAAATCAAATATTCACATTTAAATCAAATATTCACCAACTCCCTCCTCTTGACACAATACTATACATATTTTACAATTTGATAGAGTTGATAAGGGTCATAAATCCTGCTCTATGTTAATTAAAACTGTTTGTAGTTAAACAGCTGAAAACCCAGTGTAAAAAGGATGAGACGAAATCAAAGACCGAAGAAAGGTTGACCTTGTATTAAGAGAAAGAATCAATGCACGAGGCACCGTACAGCAAAAATATCTCTCTGACTAAACAGTCAATGATCACAACAGTTATACACAAATGAAGTTGTTATCAGTTCTGACGATGACATCTGGCCATGAGGAGCCTCGCTCGTAGGTTGAGAGAGAAGATGGCAAGCTGATGGTGTGACAGTTTATCTTGGACAAACAGCGTCCAAATGTCTCAAACAACACGTTGACCTCGGCTCTGACCGGCGTCACTGAAGGTGTTGTTGCTATGTCATAGATGGTCAAGTTAACTCCAATGAGCTGTTATTGTATTCCTCCAGAGATAATCAGTGACCTCGGAGGGCCTCCGCTCTGTACAACTCAAAACACATCTCAAACAACAACAACCGTCTCTAGAGGAAAGTAGAGAACTAATACTAGGATTAGTTTCGTACTACCTTGAACTTAATAAAATCATAGGATTGGTTGGCAAACTTGAGTTATGCCAAGATGGCACACTAAAATAGGATATGATGGCAGAGTTAGACATTTTATATCAATAATCAAAATCTACAAAGTAACTAGTAACTCAAGTTTTCAAATAATTTTAGTGGAGTAAAAGTATAATATTTGCCTCTGAGATTTAGTGGAAGTAAAAGTACTGAAAATTGGAAATACTAAATAGTATTTCCAATTTAGTAAAATAGTAAATAAAAATATCTCAAAACTGTGCTTAAGTACAGCACTTAAATGTACCTCTGCGATCGGTCGGACGGTTCTGGAGAGAAGCAGGGGACAGATACACAGACAGTTTACGTGCATTTATAGATGGATATATCACCCCGGGCATTTGTCATTGCACTCGTTATGCACAGCAGCTGATACTCCAGCACTCATAAACTAGTGCGATGACGAATGCCGGGCAGTCATTTATCGCATGTCCCTGGCCTTAGGGTTCACAAAGAGAGTAGCAATTGATTAACATTACTGTCAACAAGGAACTTCCAGGCAAATGAAAGTGTATGTAGTTCCCACTGGGATTTCCTGACAGTGGGGGATGTAGTGGGCTGAGAACACCACGCATGCTGCCAGTGGTGTAAAGTAACTACGTAACTTACTCAAGTACTGTACTTAAGTACACTTTTGAGGAATTGTTACTTTACTGGAGTATTTCCCAGTTTCAATACTTTTACTTCTACTCCACTACATCTCTGAGGCAAATATTGTACTTTTACTCCACTACAATTATTTGACAGCTTTAGTTACTTTGCAGATTTAGATTATTATCACTAAACATACATTAACCACTTCAGCCCTATATATTTTCTGCCATTTGAAAATAGCCGATCTACAAGCTCACAATGCGTCGCGAACTCGCGATGCGACGCATTGTGAGCTTGTAGATCATCTATTTTCAAAAGATTTTAATACATTTTGAACTTGTGAAATGAGTACTTTTTCCACCACAAGTGATTTCCTAACAGTGTGGGGATGTAGTTGGCTGAGAACACCACGCATGCTGCTGGCCCTCACATGCTGCAGTCATTCAGTGAATTGTCAATGGCCGCTTTTGTGTTTACTGGTTCCTTTGCACTTGGATAAAGTGTCTCCTCAGTAGAAAAATTCGACCAAACCAAACTGCAGAAACCATGTTTGGGCTGCCACACTTGATCCATGTCTGTCGTGGTGAGTACTTCAGCAGCATAAGCTCACATGTGGAGACAGCAGGGGTAACAGTCCCAGCACTAAAAGATTCAGTGCAGGTACACAGTACTGGGAAGAGGGGACAGTACTGTAGCTGCATGCCGAAACTCAACATACAATCCGTCACAGTCACATTTCCAAGAAAACACATCCGCTAATGTTGGGTCAGCAGTTGGTTTTCCTATCAATTGCTCCTAAACTGTTACAGTGTGTTGTGTGCGCAGCACAGACCTGTGGCTTTTTAATCCGTGCTGGAGGGAAGAACCCTGCTGTGACACTGCCTTTCCTAAAAACTGTTTAGTTACTGGATAAAGTTAACTTCTTTTTTTTTGTGTGTGTGTGTGTGTGTGTGTGTGTGTGTGCTGTGAGTATATGGCAGGTGGTTGTTTGTTGTTATAAAACCTCCGAAGATAAACAAGACAGACAACAAAAAAGCTGTGATGTTTCATGATGTTCAGTATCCCACCAACACGGACAGCCAGTCAAACAAGCTTTGTTCTATATAACGGTGTACATGCGTGCAGTGCGGCCTCTTTATCTTAATTTTTTTAAAGATTCTTTTTGGCTTTTCTGCCTTTATAATAATAATAATAATAATAATAATAATAATAATAATAATTGTAATAAGGGTAATAATAATAATAATGAAGCTTTATTTTATAGCACCTTTCGAAACAAACTTACAAAGTGCTTCACATATATAAAATACATCATACAGTAGGAGAGTAGAAAAACATTAAAACATTAAAAGCAAAAACAGAAAAAAGAAATTATGCAGCAATACAGTAGGACACAATGGGTAAAAGTCTTTAGGTAATAAAAGCGACTCTATATAAGTGGGTTTTCAGGAGGGCTTTGAACCGGGGCACAGACTCTGCAAGCCTGATCTCTAAGGGAAGGGCATTCCAGAGAGTCGGGGCTCTAAAAGCGAAGGTCCGATCACCTTTTGTTTATTTATTGGAGAATGGGATTTAGAGTAGAGCTTTGTCTGAGGACCTCAAATTGCGCTATGGTTTATATGGCTCGAGTAGGTCGGAGATGTATGAAGGGGCCAGACCAGAGATGGCCTTTAAAATCAATTCTGAAAGTGATTGGGAGCCAGTGTAGGGATGCTAGAATTGGTGAAATATGATCGTACTTTCTAGTGCCGGTCAGGACCCGGGCGGCAGCGTTCTGGATCAGTTGTAACCGTTGAATTGATTTGTTAGAAAGACAGGAATATAGGGAGTTACAGTAATCAAGGCGTGAATAGATGAATGCATGAATTACTTTAGTTAAATCGGGGGTGGATAGGAAGGGCTTGATTTTCACAATGTGGATATCTGAATGACCTTTTTTACATGGCCTTCAAAATTGAGGTCAGGATCAAGGGTGACCCCCAGGTTCCTTACGGAGGGCTTCATGTTTGGAGCTAAAGAGCCCAGGTTTAGACCCAGCAGGGCTCTTTGCTCGGGCGGGCCAAATATGAGAACCTCGGATTTCAGGTGTCATTCAGGTGTAGGAAATTGTCATGCATCCAGAGTTTGATTTCAGCTAGGCATGCGTGAAGTTTGGGTATGCTGGAGGAGTCGTTTGGCCTGATGGGGAGATATAATTGGGTGTCATCGGCATAGCAATGAAATTGGATGTTTTGACTACGGATGATGTTACCAAGGGGAAGCATATAGAGGGAGAAGAGGATGGGGCCAAGGATCGAACCTTGGGGGACGCCGGAATGTAGGGGGGCTAGGGATGAGGTTGCATCACCAATGCCAATGGAGACAAATCTGCCGGATAGGTATGATCTAAACCACTCAAGGGCGGTGCCTGAAATGCCCACCCAGTTTTCCAGCCTGCTGATCAGGACCACGTAGTCGATCGTGTCGAAGGCCGCAGTTAAGTCCAGTAGGACAAGGATGGAACAGTTTCCTAAATCTGCGGCCATGAGGAGGTCATTGACAACTTTCAGGAGAGCCGTTTCCATGCTATGGAGAGCACGGAAACCAGACTGAAATTTCTCGAAAAGGCAGTTTCCACTCAGATGGCCCACGAGCTGAGTGAAAACTACCTTTTCTACAACTTTGGACAGAAAGGGTAGTTTGGATATAGGTCTGTAGTTATTCATGGCGGAGGGGTCAAGGTTTGCTTTTTTGAGGAGGGGAGTGACTAGTGCAGTTTTAAAATGGGCGGGAACGGACCCAGAGGACAGTGAGCTGTTCACTATTGATAGAATATGGGGACTGACGGTGGGTAGGATCTCCTTCAGAAGGCTGGTGGGAATGAGATCTAGGGGACATGAGGTGGACTTCATGTGGGCTATTGTGTTCTGGAGGGTTGAAAGTGATATCTGGTCGAAAGAGGAAAAGGAGGCCATGGGGAAGCTTGTGGCTGCATCTGGTTCACGGAAGGGGAGCAGAGGAGACTGTGAAGTGACCAACTGTGATCTAATTAGATCTATTTTGTTTGGAAAAATTTTTTAAAACTCCTCACACCTCTCAGGAGAAGCAAGCAAATTGGGGTTGGGGGGGGCCGACGGCGTGCTCATTATTATTGATAGTATAGTAGAGAATGACAGGAAACAGGGGGAGAGAGACAGGGAATGACACGCAGCAAAGGTCGTCGGGAACGGGACGCGAACCCGCGACAAGCTGTGGGATGCGCGTAGGCCAGCGGGGACCCGAGGCCTCATCTTTATGGCGTAAACACACACAGTGCATTTGATTCATTGTTCCAGGACTCTGGATTATTATATATATAAAATTATATATATATATATATATATTATTTTACAACCAAACCATACACTTTATTGATATATTGTGCACCGGGCTCATGAAAGATATGCCGCCACACTTCCAAAACATTTGTGTTGTTGGGTGACACCAGCATATTTGTGACTGGTTTTCATACCTCATTTCAGAAAAGAATTAAAGATTATTTTTTTCATTTTCACGATGACACATTTATCTAATTTCTACCCCATACAGTAAGGGTTCTTAATCTGTGCTACAAGCTCACAACACATCGCATCGTGACACATTTGTACATCTGCGTTTTTATTGCTATTTTGAATGCTTTGAAAATGTTTGAAACATTTTGAAGAAGTCTGACAATAATAACCCAATATAATGACGCCAGGATGAAAGTGGCACGATAGTCTTGACTTGAGTTTGAATTGAAATGAGAGAGAGAGAGAGAGAGAGAGAGAGAGAGAGAGAGAGAGAGAGAACTTCAGTCTACTTTCTACTGACAGTTTGGCTTGCACATTAGCTCGCACTGATTGCTCAGCTGCTGTATCAGCCCAAGGGCTTTAATAACAAGTTAGCGATGTCATGTTACAGATTTTACAAGATTTTGGTGATATGATTATTATGCAATGCCATGGTGGGAAGAAGGCACACTACACCTTTTACATTAAATGTTTAGTATTGTTTCACATTATTTTGGCCAAATTTATTTATATTGAAAACATACTGTATAAATATACCTTTTAGAATTCAGTATTTGTTTAAAAAAAAGCTCTTCTTTAGTTGGTTGAGCTGCATTTGCTGCAGGATCACAGGTATTGTTTTAGGCTAAAAGTGAATAAAAAAATAATAATTCGGATTTAACCTGATCCATGTCCAGCAGAGTACAGCAGAGCTAATGGTTTTATAATATTTCCAATCTACAGTTGCTAACGAACCAAAATATTATCACCAACAACCCAGTTAATTAAGTGTAATGTGTAGCTATTCAAAAAATAATTTCTAGTGGGCAAATGGAAACATGCAGAACACACACACACACACACACACACACACACACACACACACACACACACACACACACACACACACACACACACACACACAGAGGGTATTCAGCTATTCCCTTCTCACTTTCCTCACTTTGAAGTGTCAGATTTGTCATTCGTCAGTACAATGTGACAGGTTACTTCAACAGCAGTGGATGGACTGGTGGTGTGCATCAATCATGGGAAAATATTCCACGTATTCCTCATGTGGAAATCACTAAAGTGTCTATTAATGCCAGGCAGCAATCTTCTGTGGAGAACACACTGCGAAAAGAAGATCTAAAATTGTAGCTGCTTTACATGACAGTTGAAACACTCTCTCTCTCTTCTGTCTTTTCTCTCCAGGCCACAGATGGAGACATTGGAACATTTGGATCAGTGCGTTACTTCTTCAGTGATGAGCCAGATCAGTAAGTTGAGCACACGTTGTGCCCCCCCCCCCCCCACACACACACACACACAGAGCCAAGTGTTTAAAGTAATAGGACTGTTTTATCTTTGCCACTTTATTGTCCTCTAATGCAGTGGTTTTCAACCCTTTTCATATCAGGGTCCATTATTTATTCGGCATTTGAGCCACGGACCACCGTTTGATGAGATTTAGACTCTCAGACCCAAGACCCAAGAATATTTTGTTATCGTTGGATGATATTTTGTCCACAATTCCATGCGGTGTTGATGTGGTATATCATTGGAGAGATAACAGGCAAACGTTGATCAAAATAACAATTATTTAATTAAGTAATGCAGATGGTTTTTTGGGTTTTTTTTTTGCAGATGTTTAACAATAATTTAACTCTTCAGAGCGTAAAATGAAACCAAATGGACCCTTACGGGTCCATTTGGTTTCATTTTACGCTCTGAAGAGTTAAAGATCTAATAAGGGTCCATTTGGTTACCAACTCTCCATCATTTAGCTGGGGACCATCTGGAACCCCCTCAAGGACCACTGGTGGTCCCCGGACCACTGGTTGAAAACCACTGCTCTAATGTATCGTGTTAACAGTTAATGATATCCAGAGACTGTGTTTTGTGAATCTTTATATTGTATGTCATGGAAATCAGATTGAATTACTTGATGGCGTGATTGGTCCCTGTATTTAGAACCATATAGGATAAGTGATTGGTTCCTATACATGATTCAGTGCAGGTGTGTATAAACAGTAGTATGTTGAACCTGAATTGAACCTTTTACATTTTCGCTCTGCATGAAGATGGCTCTGGGCCCACAATCGTAAGCATTTTTCTATTGTGATGTGAGCCAAAGAAAAAAAGTTAAATGTGAGTTTTCTTGTCCTCCTTGACCTGGTATTTTGAGATGTGCTACCCTTTTCATATTTTTGAGGAATTATGCTCACTGGATTTTGGGTTTAAGCACTCCACCGAGAATCCCATTGCTGAAGCGCAACCTCCTTTTCTAACTCGGGTACATATACATATTTTGGCCTGTCAGCTTTTGTATTTGGCAGGCTTTTCTGTCCTCAGGCCTCTCTTTCTCTTACACAGACACGCACGCACACACACATGCAGGGAGCCTAATTTTACTTTTACATTTAAGAATGCTTCGGGAGATTTATGAAAAGACAAGGCGAGTACATTCATTCAGGATCCATCCATGAAGACTTTGAAGTTATCCACTTTGTTCGGCTATCGTTCGGCTTCACAATCTGTTAATAACTGATTATGTTCTGCACATATAAGCAGTTTCTTGATTATATTTATATTGCCAACTTGATTTATTTTTTATTTTCTTTATTATTGTTATAATCCAGTATTATTATCTTGTATGTATATTGGCACAGTCTTGCGGAACATACCACACACAGCACTTGGCTGCTTGTACCTGTATGAGTAAGTGACACATACAAACCCTCTTGAATCTTTTTTTTTTTTTTTTTTTTATCCCACGATCTTGTAACCCATTTTTTCACCCAGTGCCAATTGCCTATGTAATCCTGGGCGCTACTCTCCCTCTGCCAGCCCAGGGAGAGCCCAGTACTGAGCTCATGCCTCCTTCAATGCATGAGGAGCTAGCAAGCTGCTTCTTATCACCTAACCGGTGGGAGTTTCCCCGGTAGGACGTAGCGCGTGGAAGGAACACGTTATTCCAACCAGTTCCTTTCCCCTCCATCAGGCGCCCCGGCTGACCAGGGGGAGGCAGTATAGAGACCAGGATTACTGCATGTTTTTGTTAGGGTACCTACTCTAGGGGGACACGGGGAGAACATGCAAACTCCACACAGAAAGGCCCTTTCACCAACCCCACCTAGGGTATGGGCACTGATAACGCGGAGGAGAGAACACGCCCCCAGCGCCCACAGCGTCCCCGGCAGGAATCGAACCCAGGACCTTCTAGCCAGCCTGATCTCCAGAGAATACCGTAACATTGCACGGAACGAGTGCACTTCATTCCGTGGATAGTCGCCTCGGAACTCCCAAATTGCGTGCATATGTACGGCGAGTCCCACGGTGGGCGTAACCAGTCGCAACACGGAAAAACCCGGAAGCAGAGCAGTCCGCACAATAAAATTTACGATTCTGTGCCTATCGGTACATAACTCAAACGGCGCTGAGTAGGCACAGGCGAATGTCCCACCGTTCAGGACGGCAACTCGGTCGCCTTAGCTCCCTCGGTGGTCCTTCACGGGGGGACAATTCGCCTGTGACTGCGCGCCTCCGAAATGGTTTTGTCACAAAGGCAGCGCCGTACCATATGCACGCAATTCGGGAGTTCCGAGGCGGCTATCCACGAAATGAAGTGCACTCGTTCCGTGCAATGTTACGGTAATCTCTGGAGATCGGGTTTTTCTAGCTGTGAGGCAACAGCGCTACCGACTGCGCCACCGTGCCCCCACTCATATTTGATACAGTGAAATGTTACTAATTCGGCGGAAGTAAAATTTGCGTTTTCTCACCGTCAGTTGATGCTACATATCCATAAGAGTAAAACCGCCGGGATCATTTGTTTATTTTTGGAACTCAGTTCTTATTTGACACGATATTAAACACGTCTATGGGAATTCAGAATGGGGGGGGAAAAAACTGACCCAGGTAGGATGCGTAAATTACATCAGACTTCGGTGCTCTATAACAAAATTGAATCTTGACTGTTTTCAATCTCGAATCATTTTGGTGACTAATTGATCCTACTCCTAATCCCTGCTGCAGATTCTCTATGGATGCTGAGACAGGCTGGGTGCGCCTGCGGACCACCCTGGACTACGAGCTGATGCGTCGCTTCACGTTGACGGTGCTGGCCAGGGACGGCGGCGGGGAAGAGACCACGGGCAGGCTGAGGGTCAACGTGGTGGACATCAATGACAACGCACCGGTCTTCCAGAAGGAGGCATACGTGGGCTCGCTGAGGGAAAACGAGCAGGCTGTGCAACAGGTGGCTCGAGTGAGGGTGAGGCATAGCATACGCAACACAGGTGGCAAGACAACGCACTATACACACACGCCCACTCGCAGACGTGGATGTGTGCAGTGGTGGAAAGTAACAAAGTACATTTACTTAACTCATTCAGTGCCTGACTTATTTCTGGCAGTTTGGCTCTGAGTGCCAGAGCCAAAATTCATTGTAAAAAAAAGTGCTTAGTGCTTTCAGTAAGAAGTTAAACAAAGAGTGGATGGAGCCAAACATTTTCAAATCATCATATCTTGGGTTCTGAATTATTTTTTTGGACGTCTTAGACGTCCAGTGGCACAGGGCTTATGATACAACGGACGTCTTAGACGTCCAGTGGCACTGAATGAGTTAAGTGCTGTACTTAAGTACAGTTTTGTGGTATTTGAGTATTTCCAATTTCCAATACTTTTACTTCTACTCCACTACATCTTGGATCCAAATATTGTACTTTTACTCCACTACATTTGTTTGAAAACTTTAGTTGCTAGTTACTTTGTACATTTTGGTTATTATTACAAAACATACATTAACCACTTCAGCCCTATATACATTTCGGCCATTTGAAAATAGACGATCTACAAGCTCACAATGCGTCGCGATGCGACGCATTGTGAGCTTGTAGATCTGCTATTTTCAAAAGATTTTTATACATTTGAAAACTTGAAATGGGACATTCTGCATAATGAGTACTTTTACTTTTGGTACTTTAAGTACAATTTGATGCCAATACTTTTTGTACTTTAATCAAGTACATTTTGAATTCTGGACTTTCACCTGTAACTTTCTATATTTCTATATTGCAGTATTAATACTTTTACTTTTAAAATGTGAGTACTCTTTCCACCACTGGATGTGTGCATACATGCATACACACAATGCTGAACACCACTGCATATAGGCATGCATTTGCATCATAATACGTACTGTATACACACACATGCAAAAGAAGACAAGCACACCAACCAACCCACAAACACATCTACAGACAATGGACACGCAAGGACACAAAACTAAAGTGCACCTGCATTTCCAGGGCTATAGAGAGGATTTTACCCTGAAGCTATAAGATACCAATAAGCCCCACAGGGCTTGGATCCCTCACCCCTCCCCCTTCCATTCAATTTTTCTTTCTTTGCTGCTCCGATGATATAATCGCCCACGTCCCTTTGGTTGCTTCCTTATGGGCTGTATATACGCATCAGTGTGTGTTTTAACCCATTACGACCAGGAACGCATCGGTGTCATTTTAAGATTTCAAAAATTGCAGATATACAAGCTCATAGCACGGCACCGAGTGCCGCGCTATGAGCTTGTAGATCTGCTATTTTTGAAAAATCTTGAAACGTGTGAAATTTTTTGAATATATCGTTTTTAACTCAAATCTTTGCTTCTGACGGTCCCTGGAACAACATATTTTGAGACGGGGTTCCGCGGCTAAATACATATCATTTTGGGGGTCCTTGACATGAAACAGTTTGAGAACCACTCAAACAAACATATTTTCTTTTCAAAAAACTTTTGGAGAAATCCCCCAGAAGCAAAGATTTGAGTTCAAAATGTTCACGATTTTTCAAAATAGCAGATCTACAAGCTCATAGCGCGGCACTCGGTGCCGCGCTATGAGCTTGTATATCTGCTATTTTTGAATAGCCAAAGAAATAAAAAAAATGACACAGATGCGTTCCGGGTCTTAATGGGTTAAGAAGCATGAGAGACAAAAGCCCCTTTCCCAACTGGACAAAATAAAACACAGCACCCTGCAGTAACATCTGGCTTTTGTCTTCAGTGAGAAAGGTTTCAGTCGACATTCATTCCCGGGGGAAAATGACAGTCACAAGTATTTAGCGATTCCAGCTCTGATCAGCACTAATGGAAACATGACACCCAGGTAGAAATGCAAATTATTGCCACTTATCCAGTGTGACAACGCTGTGATATGACACGCGTTGAAGCTCCGGACGCATGGGCATGAAAATGGATAGGAACGACATGCAAATAGAGACATACAGTGCAGTATAAAACATTTTCACTGGCCTCCATGCTTTTTTCTTGACGCCAGAAAAAACTAATACATTTAGCCAGACAATTGGAGCTCTCCGCCTATTGATACGTCTGGTGACCTCTAAATTCCATATAGTTACTAAAACTGTGTGGAAACATTGCAGTGATTTAAAAAAAAAAAAGGCTTTGCAGAACCTATTGGTGGTCCTTCATATTGGGATGGTGATATGATTTGTTTTCAAAGCAGTATAGGTTTGTTAGCAGCCATTCTGACCACTGTTCTAGCGACTGTGTTAAATCTAGATGTCACCAGACATATTGGTAAGTCTCCAATCATCTGTCTACACAAGACCATTAATCAAAATTAATCGCCTATTTGTGTGGGTATCCTGCATATACATTTGGTGTAAACACTGTAAAATAGTTTGTACTGTAAGTGCCGCGCAGCCTCCGTGTTGGCCATGCTTCATGGCTTCACACAGGGCAGAGGTACGGTGTCGGTGGCACAGTGGTAACTCAGAGACTCTAGAGACGTTATATCCGAGACCAGACAGTGGTACCAGCGGGTACATGGAGAGTGCATTGACTTTCATGGGACCCTGGATACCGCCTTCCCAAATACAAAAAAGTATTCAGGGTCCCAAAAGGGACTACTACGTGGGGCAAAGCAGTGGCTCAACCTGGCATGCTAGACTACGACCCCTAGTCCCCCCCCCCCCCTCACCCCCTTCAACTCACCACATGTTATTTGCATTGTGCAAGCTTGGCTTGATTGCGGGCCTGAACGCTCCACTCGCCACATTTGATTAGCCCAAGCTAACCTTAAATGGACTGCCATTATTAATATGCCGCCTGAGAGGAACAAAGAATGCACTCACACAAGCGTGTGTGTGTCAGCGATTTGCCTCGCACCCCACAGGCTGCGCACAGCACAGCGCACATGCAGACGCATGCATGCACATCGCCCAAGAGGATTGTGCCTCCCACTTCTGCTGCTTTCTAATGACTGTAAATCCTGATTCTCTCACCAAAAATAGCCAATCTACAAGCTCACGTGAGCTTGTAGATTGGCTATGTGTTGGTGCATGACACTGGTGTGCAACTAAGTATACGTACATCAGGCATAACTCTCACAAGCCCTCCTTTGATCATCACCCCTGTAGTTCTTTACTTCCTTTGGCCTTTATATTGCTCAATGGCCGCCCCACCAGCTCTACAATTTACAATTTAGGCATTTAGCTCTCGTATCCAGAGTGACTTACAGTGGCTTAAAGTGCTAGATCGTAGAAAATGGCATGAACCCAAGTTAACTCATTCACTGCCATGGGTTAAAACATCATCTACCGTCCCCTTGCCAGCGAAAATGGCGATTTTACTGTACCTTTGAAAAATCATGGAATATTCTCTGTGAACGCTGTCCTCACGGAGATCGCCTCATTACACGCGCGGGGGTCAGGTAGAATCGGGGGGGGGGGGGGGGGGGGGGGAATCGGCCGCGATCCTCCTTTCCAGAGCTATGGCCGTTTGAATGTGGCTTGTTTTTTTTAAAACACAAAAATAAATAATCTGTCTAATAATAACATGCTATCTTGTTTATTGTTCAGTCTATAAACGTCCTTATTATGCAGACCAACACAATAGGAGTAAGGCTGGACGTAGTAACTTGAAAGAGAAATGGGGGCGGGGCGGGGGGGTATTGTTTACTTGCTTACTCAACAGTTTGGAATAAAATCAAAGAGAAGACATGTTGTGTGGAGAGAGAGTTACATGTGTTTTTGACAGCCTGTCCGGTGTGTAATGACGCCACTGAAGCCTCGTAGACTCCCCTCACAGCCAGAGAAATCATGTTTTTAGCGGCTGCCGCCGGCTCTGACGTGACGTCAGAGAGGGTGTCATTGTTTTCGTTGAGGATTAGCCCAGCAAACGGGCTACCCGGCTGTCCTCTCGTCTGCCTGGCTTGTCTTTGGCACGGTTGGTGTTCGTCCAATATTGACGCCTGCGTGCGGCTAATAACTGGAATCAGCTTTAATCTGTCCAGTAACATGCCGTCGCTGACTGACAGCTGCGTGGTCGCGCACAAAAAACAAACACACACGCAAGCATATGTCACACATACATGGCCACTATAAATACATAATATACGTAGCTGCACAAACACACACATGTGTACATTTCACTGCATGCTGCAGCATCTGTCTGCCTGTCTCACTCTGTGAACTTTCTGTGAGTGTCATTGAGGCATATGTTAAAGGCAGTATGTTCAAAAAGCATCCCTCCATCTGTGTGTGTGTGTGTGTGTGTGTGTGTGTGTGTGTGTGTGTGTGTGTGTGTGTGTGTGTGTGTGTGTGTGTGTGTGTGTGTGTGTGTGTGTGTGTGTGTGTGTGTGTGTGTGTGTGTGTGTGTGTGTGTGTGTGTGTGTGTGTGTGTGTGTGTGTGTGTGTGTGTGTGTCTCTGTCACATCTCAGGCAACGGATGAGGATTCTCCACCTAATAACGTCCTAACCTACACCATCACTTCAGTGTCAGCCTTCCCTGAGTACTTCAGCATCATGGTGGTGGAAGGCTATGCAGGTATGCCCACCTGGTGGATATGTACTCCAGGCACATTCAAGCACACACACACACACACTAGTGTACAGTATAAACATACATTGGTGAGATTTACAATATGCACTATAAGGCGCATCTGAGTATAAGGCGCACCTTCAATAAATGTATTATTTTCATATATAGGGCACTGCATTATAAGGCGCATCCGCACTATAAGGCGCACTGACGGTGCGGCTTATAGTGCGGAAACCAAGGGAACCAATATTGATACATATATAAGGCGCATCGGATTATAAGGCGCATCCGCACTATAAGGCGCACTGACGGTGCGCCTTATAGTGCGGAAAATACGGTAAGTTTAGTGTGGGTGTGAACATACAGTACACATTGTATCGCTTTCTTCATGACTTTGGGTTGGTGGCCCATTTGTGTTGGACCGTGCATTCCTCTGGGTGGCTTGGACATGTCCCATATGGCCCCAGACACAGGCAAAAACTAACTCTGAATTATTGTTTGGTTTTGTTGTGTTTTGTTTTTTAACATTGGCTCTTGCAGTGTCACTTGTGATCCAATGTTACCAGAGCCTGAATCTCTTTCTCTCCCCCTCTCTCTTTCTCTCCCTCCCTCTCTCCCTCAGTGATCAGTGCAAACAGCCCTATGGACTATGAACATGTTCCAGAGGGGATGATCTACTTGACGGTCATGGCCAAAGACGGAGGAACCCCACCCCTGAACAGCACTGTCCCTGTCACAGTGGAGCTCTTTGTAAGTAGAACACAGTGGAAGCGATACGATGATAAAAGACACTCATTTTGATTGATTATAGTGAAAATATAGAAAGAGTACCCTGTGGGAAGCCTGCATATATCTCCATCCTTCTTTGTAGAAAGAGTAAATGATAGGACTGTACACAGACACCCAACACAATGGGAGAATGCATGCCGAGAGGCGGAATCCAAGAAGTAAAAGGTCTGCACATGTCTTTCTCGCACTCTCGCTCTCGCTCTCTCTCTCTTTCTCGCACTCTCTCTCTCTCTTCTGTCGTCCACAGTGTTGTGACTCACCCCACAGGGGGTTATCAGTAGCTGGAAGCATTGCGCGCACACGCACGCGCGCACACACACACACACACACACACACACACACACAGACACACACACACACACACACACACACACACACACACACACACACACACACACACACACACACACACACACACACACAGACACAGACACAGACACAGACACACACACACACGTGCACCCTACCCTACCCTACAGCCCAGATAGAGGCACCAATGATGGTTGTGTTAAAATTTTCTCAATAACTCACTCACACAGCAGGAGTCCTAGTCTGCGCACATACCCACGCAACCAAAGCTTATGGTGGGCTTAGAACACAAGAGTAGAGCATGTCTGATCCCTGCAACCCAACAAGCCTTTGGATAACCATTTGTCTGGTACAGTCTCTTTTTTTAAAACAGGACTTTATTCACTTCAGTGTTGGGGAAAAAAAGGAAGAAGCTAGTTTCATGAAATAAATGATACAACATTTTAAATTAATACATGATACAGGATAACTGCAATTTGGTGACAATAGCAGATCTACACGTCATATTGCAATGCATTGTGAGCTCGTTATTTATTTATTTTTGCTTGCTGTCCTGTGGTAAAAAAAATACTAAAAAAAAAACGTATTGGTGGATGTGCAATCATTATTGATGGTCATTGCAGCATCATGTACAATATACAGGATAGTATAGTGATTTGGAACCGGTATCAGTATGCGTTGTGCGTAGCAGCATATGGGTGTCACTCAATTTTATATGCATCTCATACAAGATCAAGAATCCAATACTTCTAGATCAGGGGTGGGCAATCATTTTCCATGGGAGGCCTCATGAGAAATTGATAAATTGTTTTGGGCCAGACACAAAACCCACAGGAGGCGCAGGCAAGCGTAAGCGAACAGACGCCGTTCTTCTTCCGCTCAATTTTAATGAATATTCAGTGCCCATACCCTGTAGGTGGGGTTGCGAAAGGGCCTTTCTGTGTGGAGTTTGCATGTTCTCCCCGTGTCCCCTAGGGTAGGTACCCTCACAAAAACATGCAGTAATCCTGGCATCTATACTGCCTCCCCCTGGTCAGCCGGGGTGCCTGATGGAGGGGAAAGGAACTGGTTGGAATAACGTGTTCCTTCCACGTGTTACGTCCTACCGGGGAAACTCCCCCCTGGCATTGAAGGAGGCATGAGCTCGGCTGTACTCACCTGTTTCCTAGGCTGTGTGTTTTCCACTTCCTGTCGATTTCATTGGATATCATTGGTCATCTGACCAGTTTCATTGGATTTCATTGGATCAAATCGACAGGAAGTGGAAAACACACAGCCTAGGAAACAGGTGAATAGGCTCTCCCTAGGCTCGCAGAAGGAGAGTCCTCATCTAGCAGGTGCACCTTAACCCCGATTTGTACCTATTTACAGTGTCGCACACCGAAAAAAGCTCAGATGAGCTATTTTTGGTGCGAGACATGACGTGCAACAGCGTGTAATTTATACTTATTTACACACCAGTACTACACCGAAATTAGCAGAACTACAAGCTCAGATCAGCTATTTTTGAAATGCATATTTATTTCAAACCAACAATTGCTGATCTAAGCTTGTAGAGATTAAGTCCTAACAGGTCAAAACAGTGTTCCTTTCCAGGTGGATCAAATGAAGCTGTTGTTTTTGTGTTTGAATCTCCTCCAGGATGAAAATGACAACCCACCCAAGTTCAGCGAGCAGTCCTACATCGTCAAAATCCCAGAGAACATTAACGCAGGTGGGTTGATTGATTACTTTACACATTACAGAGAAGAGATGACAACCAATACAGCAGTAAACTTACAAAGCAGCTTTCTTTCTTATGACCCTCTCCTGCATGTGCAACACTTGCCTGACTGCCTAGAGTTGGCATTATTAGCATGTTCCATTATACCGTACCTCTGCCTCCCTCGGGGCTGTTTTCCCATGTCATTTCCCCGGCCTCCGCCGTGTGTCTTTGTTTTGCCTTTGTATGGTATTTTATGTGTTTGTGAGAGTGGAGTAAATTGCCTGTTCATGGGGGCAACATTGTCAGTTTGCTTTATTCATTCTCATGCATGCATTCAGAAGGCTCTTTTATTCCAGACAATAGATTAATTTCCAATCGCTTGGGGTAAATTAGATACTTGACCACAACCACCCCCATTCCCCTCCATCTCTCTCTGAGCTCTGGCAGACGCTTGGCTATTCTCTGTGTCTCCAGACTGATTTTGAAGAGAATGTTTGCTGAGTAGCAGGATAATTGAGGGTGAGGTTTAATGGGTTAAATGGCTATGACTATGGCTGAAGCACTAAGGGACTCCTGGCTTGGGCTTCAGAGGGGAAGGGGCTCCAGGGTAACCCTGGGGCTCAGGCCAGACTCTCATCCCCTCTTGTCTGCCACGGTATTGATCAGACCCCTGCCAACCACGGGGCCGTGCCAAACAAGCTGATAATCCACTAATCCATAAACCCGCTCACTGCCAATGCGGTGGGGGCGCTGCCACGCAAATTAGTTCTGTCTTTGGCTGCCACTGCTGCTACTCTGTTTGTTTGTCTGTCTGTCTGTCTGTCAATCTGTCTGTTTTTCGGTCTCTCCATCTCTCTGTCTCTCGTTCCTCACACACACGTCCTCCATAACCCTCCCAACAAACTGTAAAACCGCTCCGCCACTGCTATCTCTCTCTCTCTCTCTCTCGCTCTTGATTGATTGATTGATTGATTGATTGATTATTGAATTGAATGAGGCCTGAAGCTAGAGTATTGAGAGCACTTTTGTTGACAAAAGAGGAAATCCTGGCCAAAAATCGTGTTCTTTGATTGACTTTATTGATGCAATTTTTCCCCCGACAGTTTGTTGTCAAGAATACAGCCCAAATAGGTAACCTCTTCTTTGCTGGAGATTACTATATCGTCAACTAACTCTCTCTCCCCCGTCTAGGATAAGGATAATTCCTTTTAACAGGTCGTTCATGAAAGTCCTTGCGGTCTTGTTTCCAATGAGAACCTGTCAGCAATTGGGGTTAAGAGTCTTGCTCAGGGACAAATTTCATATCATCGGCACATATGCTGGGATAGCCTGGAATCGAACCTGGGGCAAACAGGGCCAGCTGGTTCCCTAGGCGGGCTCACTAACCACTCAGCTATGGCCGCCCCATATGGGGCTATGGCCGCCCCGTCTCTGTTTCTTTCTTTTTATTCCTTGGCACCACAACCTTTTGACTTGAACTTCCATCCTCATCTCATCCCTCCCTGCAGGGGCCACCGTGCTGTTTGTGAATGCCACTGATTTGGACGCCTCGCGGGAGTTTGGCCAGGTCTCGCTCATCTACTCCCTGGAGGGTTCCTCCCAGTTCCGTCTCAACACGCGCTCAGGTGTGTGTGTGTGTGTGTGTGTGCACTTTTGTGTATGCGCGTGTGCGCGCGCATAAACACACATGAGTTTGTGTGCGTGTGTACTGGATGAGCACAGTTGCTGACAAAGAAATCCCTGTTGGCAATATCCCTGTGCTAGCCACTGCATTGTGTGTGTGTGTGTGTGTGTGTGTGTGTGTGTGTGTGTGTGTGTGTGTGTGTGTGTGTGTGTGTGTGTGTGTGTGTGTGTGTGTGTGTGTGTGTGTGTGTGTGTGTGTGTGTGTGTGTGTGTGTGTGTGTGTGTGTGCGTGTGTGTAAGCTCACAACAAGCTACAAGCTCACAACGCAACCTTACAAGCGTTGCGTTGTGAGCTTGTAGATCGTCTATTTTCAAATAGCCTAGGTATAAAATAGGGCTAAAGTGGTTAATGTATGTTTTATAATGTGATAATTTATATCTGCAAAGTAACTAGTAACTGAAGTTTGCAAATAATTGTAGTGGAGTAAAAGTAAAATATTTGATGTAATGGAGGAGAAGTAAAAGTATAGACAATTTGAAATACGCCAGTAAAGTAAAAGTACCTCAAAATTGAACTTAAGTACAGTACTTGAGAAAATGTTACTTTACACCACTGACTCTATGTACTATGTATGTATGCATACATGTGACTGTATGTGTGTGTGTGTGTGTTTAGGGGAGATCACTACCACAGCTCTCCTGGACAGAGAACAGAAGGCGGAGTACATCCTGATCGTCAGAGCTGTGGACGGAGGGGTAGGACCGCTACAGAAGACTGGCATCTGCACGGTAACAAGCCCAACCTCCACACCCTGTTTGAACCAACTCTCCTTTCCTCACCTCTGTATTTATTCCACGGTGTATCTATGCAATGCAGCCTTCAGTTAAATAAATAAAAACAGACCTGACTGAATACAAACTGAAATATACTGTATAATCCGATGAGTAACAGCTGTGCACTCTTTTGACATTAGTAATTGTCACAAAGCGGCATTTGGTCTGATCATCCTTATTCTACCCTAATCGAGGACGTCACCCATGGAGTTCGGAGTCAGCGTTGGGGAGGGTCTCTCACAGCAGACGTGTGCTCCAAATAACTCCACACTTACCACAAATATTGCTCAGTACTCTGGCTATATCATGAGCTGCTTTCCGCACCGCCAATGTGCTTGCACGATGTACAGTTTGTATGTGAAACTCCATTATTATGCAATAATATTCCAGACTAGCACTGAAGTGGTCTGACGTCATTTACTTCACAGTTTTAGAGAAACGAGCTAACAAGCTAACAACGCGTCGCAACTCCACGCGTTGTTGCCTTGAAGATCTGTTTGTTTTCCTCATCCTTTCACCAGCCCCTCCCCTTTTCACTGGACACACAGACAGAGACAGGAGTTGTGTTGTTCCCTAAATCCAGAGCCATGGCTCTGCCTACATCAACATCGGTCTATGGAACTGGTTAGGACACGGCAGTCAACCCACTACCTGCCTCTAGACTCTCGATATATTATAACTCTATGCTGTCGGCAGGTTTGGCGAGAATGCGCAAAAGCCACACACACACACACACACACACAGGCTCAGCAGCAAAAAAAAAAAAGACAAAATAAATCGTTTTTTGCTGCGTGTCGAAAATCTTTGGCACAAATGCGCTACTATGTTGCAAAAAACGCCATCCAAGTTTCCTTTTTATGTAGACATTGTCTTTTTTAATAAGACGGACAATATCAAATCCTGTGGGTTAATGATTAATCACCATGCCGTTCGAGAGGGTGACTCCCATAACGAATGTTGTTCGTTCAGCCAAAACCCTTCACTTGCGTTTCAAATCGTATCCTTTGATCTGCTGGTGATATAACTAAACTGACACAAGGTATTTATAAACGTACATGTGTGGATTACGTATACATTTCAATGAAACCTTGATCAGGGACGTGCGTTGTGCACTAATTTTGCAGAGGATTTCTTTGTGTCTGTCTGTCAAACATGTGGTGCCCATGCTAGGAACTTCTAGTTGAGTGAATTTGTCCCGCCGCCTGTCTGTTTGGTGTCCCAGGGGTATTTATTCTCCAAGGTCCTTGATGAGGAATAACAGTTAATTTCATCGCAGTTTTCCTGTCCTCTTCAGGTGAATATCACCATCCTGGACGTCAATGACAATGCCCCCGTATGGAAGGACGAGCCCTACCATGCCAACGTGGTGGAGAGGAGCCCCATCGACACGGACGTCATCTCTGTGAGTTCTCTGTCGCTGACCTTGCCCTGAAAAACCTCCACTCTACCTCACCATGTAGGAAAAAGAACAGAGACTGACTCATCAATCTCGGGACACACAGTAAAAATCCTCAGGGTTTCATTCATCCACTTGTAACTCTGAGAGTGTAACTGCTATAACTCTCAGAGTGAAAGGAACACTCCGAATTTTTACAGTGTCGGTGTTGAACCAATAGGCTGATGAGATGAAAGTCTGCTTCCCAGAACATCAGGTTCATTTTTCCATCGGCGTGCTTGGGTGATTTTTGAGTGAGTAAAGTTTTGGCTTTATCCTCTCAAGCAGAACCACTCAACTGTATGAAACTTTTAAAATATGAATAGGGGGCTTCTCTACATTTCAGAGCAAGCGTGCCTTCCTCACAATTTGAAGAAGGCACCTCACCTATATAGGATTTTCTTTGTAACCTTTTTAATCATTTTTCCACCATTGCATTTGATTGACTGATTGAATACTTTATTTGAAGTTTGCAGAAAAAAAAGCACACGAAAGTACAGTTCAATACAAGGTCAGCTAATAGGATTTAAAACCCCAAGAAAGCCATATGGCTTGTTTCCATTGGGGTCCTTTGTACTCAATTCATAGAGACTATATATACGGCCAGGATATTAACATCCATTAACATCACAAAAGACAGTTCAATGACATCGGCGTACAGTCTACACTGTAGGTCATCCAAACGTAAACATCGCACCCATTATAACAAACTCCTCTCATTTTCCTGCTGGTGTCTTTGGCAGTGTGTTGTTGTTAATTAAGCCCTGATTGTCCATTAATTAAAGAGGCGCCGGTGAGTGTAATTAAGGGAGTCCGATTGCTAATTAAAATGTAGCCCGTAGTCATATGCATAGCAAATGACTCGACTGCTTAGCCGAGGAGGAAGAAACAGGAACTTATCTCGCTGAACTAAAGAGAGGAGTAGAGAGAGGATGAAAGGGAGCTGGTGTTTGTAGTGCTAAAAATGTAGTTATTCTTCACTCGAGGTTCATTAAAGGTGCATCCATTGATTTTAATACCAAACCGCACGCAGCAACATCTGGAGTGTTACACTTTAGAATCCTGAGTGTTCATTTAACTCAAGAGGGTGTACATAATTGTAAACAAATGTACCCTTTACAAATTGGTTCATCTGTATACCCTCTTGTAGTTAGAAACAGACCTATACTTTCAGAGTTAAATCGACACTCCGGACTTCACTGTGTGTGTGTGTGTGTGTGTGTGTGTCTGTGCACTGCAGTGCCAGGTTCCCTAGCTTGCCCCCCCTCCTGACCGTTTTCCAATATCACGGACCACCCGGCCTTACACTCCCATAATTGGGCCTGTGTACAGTGGCCCTGGTCGGCCAGTGTTTCCATGGCGACGAGGGACCACCTGAAGAGCCCTCGTGGAGATGTCCAGTGAGCCGGTGAATTTGGTGGCCAGTGCATGGATCAGGCACACGCACGCACACGCACGCACACGCGCGCACACACACACACACACACACACACACACACACACACACCTTCTCCTCGCTATCCTAGTGTACTCCCTAGCGCTCAAAGCCTCCGTTGGCCTGCATTCGCTGCCTGTACACCTTCTGCCACACACACAGAAAACCACCTCTAATATCTCATTCAACAACAATATTCTCTTGTTCTTTCGCGCTCCACACTCAGACAAGGCCGCAGTTCAATAGACGAGGCTAATGTGTTTGCCCGCTCTTTAATGTTCTCTCCACGGGCACAGATTGATTAGCCGCCCATGCCTGGACCATGGCCAGCCATGAATACGTTACCCCCCCTCCCCTCCCCCCTCCTCATCTTATATCCCCTACCTTGGCCCGTGCCGCCGCCTAATCAATGGACCAGTGAGATGTCTGTCTACCATGTCCCCTTAATAATTAAAGACCCGCGAAACCTTTGTTCCTCTAATGACCAATTAACCAGTTTCCAGCGTTTCTTCGTCAGCGCGTTGAATAATTGATCCGCTCTTTAAAACACCAGACAGTGTTTTTTATCCCGGGCTCCCGGCCTCACACATTAATCACCCATCACCACTCTGCGTCAGAACGGAGACAGTATCATTTTTCTTTCATCTGACTGATGTGAGAGGGCAGTTGGACGAAGGGGGGGGAGGGGGGTGGGGGGGCGACGGGGTGAAGACGGGGGGCCTTTTAAAGATAAGAGACTGCACATTACAGCATTGGTTCTCATAGTGGGGTCCTTGGAAGGGGTTCCAGAGGGTCCCCCCAGCAAAATCTGTTACCTTAGCTATTTAAAAATAGCAGATCTACAAGCTCTCAGTGCGTCACTTCGTGCCACGCTGCGAGCTTGTAGATCTGCTATTTTTGATTGTTTTTGAAAAATCGTGAAAAGTGTTTGAACGTTTTTGAATAATACTTTTACTACTTTTTTAAACAAAAATCTTCTCTTCTGGGGGTCCCTGGCACGAAACCTTTTCAGATGGAGGTCCACGACCAATTACACATCAATTTGGGGGTCCTTGACACAAAAACGTTTGCTGTCGGGTGGAAACCTCGAATGTCCAAAACTGTTCCTTTTTGTTATTATTTTAAAAACAATATGTGTGAGCTTGTAGATCGGCTATTTTCACCGCTTCTGAGCAACACCTTTGTATGATGAAGTAATGCATTAATTTAGGGGGAAAAAAAGATGAAAAGTTGAAATATGGAGATACATGGTTTCTGCCTGACAGCAACGATGTATACCTCCAGATATTTACTGTTTAAGATCTGTTGACAGTATATATGTATGTATGTATGTCTGTCTGTACGTATGTATGTAGGTAGGTAGGTATATATACACATACACACACTATTATATAAATTGTTGATAGAACGCACATATAATCATTCATATCCTCACTGACAATAGTTTTATAGTGATAGATGTATAATTCATTCATCTATTCAGTGTATTTCTGTCTTTGCCCCTTGGATCAGAGAGAGTCATAGGGATTACATTTTCTGTGTGTTTGTGTTTGTCTGGAAAATGTTCAAGTTTTCCTGCAACGTGATTGGGCGGAAGCCCTCGGCGTCACTACGGTGACCTTTTGTGTGCCATGTTGACGCCGAAGGAATGTGGACCTGCAGACCATTTCAACTCATTAAAAATGTTGGCGCTGAAGAACAAGGCGGGCACGCTGACAGAGAGCCTGGAGCCCTGTGAGGCACACGCCCGAGCAAGGGTGTTAGCTGGGCCATATTAACCACTTAAACCCCATAGGGTTGAGCGTGGTCCCTCAGGGCTCTACGCTAGTGTATTTTCAGTTTTCTGTTATTGTGGGGAAAGCTTTCGCTTAAAATATCAGGTCGACAAGCTTATCGATCGGCTATTTTCAGCGTTTTTTCAGTGTTGCGAGCTTGTCGACCTGCTATTTTCAGTGAAAGCTTTCCCCGCAATATGGACGCTTAGCTGGGGTTTAAATGGTTAAAGGACCACAATGGAGATAAGCTCTCAAGCTTTTTGTGTTTTGTCCTTTTGACAGATATATACGAATATATGTTCATGTATGTAATGTATTTTTTTGTCAGTAGAAACATGACAGCCGAGGTCCACGTTAGAAGTCACATCTTTATTTTTATGACGTGGCTCTGCAGGAGTCTAGAAGTCCAGTAGCCGAGCCGGGGCAGCAGTGGCTCAGGGGGTAGAGTGGCCGGTGGAGCGGCCGGATGGTTTGATCCCAGGCTCCCCCAGAGTTAGTGTTCTTGAGCAAGACGCTGAACCCCTAATTGCTCCCGATGAGCAGTTTGGTGCCTTGCATGGTTTCCTCCGCCATCGGTGTATGAATGTGTGTGTGAATGGGTGAATTTAATGCACAATCTATGAAAAGCGCTTTGGATAAAAGCGCTATACCATTTATTATACGGCCGGTCTGGGTGTCTGTCCGTCTCCGGAGCTAAACCGTTGGACCAATCAACAGCACATTTCTTGTGGCCAGCAGGCCACAGAAATGTCTCCAACATAATTTTTTTTTACTTAGTAGACCGGCCTACTCGAGAACGATGCAAGTCGGGAACAATGCAAGTTGGGAATGCTTGCCCCCACCCGGTTATTCAATACCTGTTGTACCTGTTGTACCCATTGTCAGAGTACCTGTTGTACCCGTCAGTCTGCCTGTGTCCCTTTTATGCCCATATATGAAGATCTCAGTATCTGTCTGTCCTTTTCATGCCAATATACAGTACGGAGACCCCCGATATATCCCCATAAATATATGCCCATATATGGGATCGGCGGTTCTCGACCACCGGATCTCCATATATGCCTATATATATATCGGTGTGATCTGCATTTCTGTACATCCGCCTATCCGACCGTCTCGACACCCAGTACCGTACTCCGTCAGGTCACAGATATGACGTCATAGATGACTGACATCAAAGGCTGACCACATGGAGTCCAAGATCCACGTTGGAGCTCACGTGAGGTTGTAGATCTGTGGTTCTCACCTTTGGGTCCCCACATGATTTTGGGGGGATCCCCAGATGATAGTGAAGTAACAATTTAAGGCCTTTTAAGACCTTTTTAATACCAAAAAAAAGAAGAAGAAAAAAAGAACATTACTGCATCAAAAGTAATCAATAAACTATACTATGAAACATTGGCCAAATTGTCAATTCATATAAGAAAGAGGCAAATATTGTGAAAATAGCAGATTTACAAGCTCACAACGCGAGGTGTTGTGAGCTTGTGGATCTGCTATTTTCACAATATATATCTGTGGAACGGAGTCAAACTAAATTGGGGGTCCCCAGATTATTTTGGGGGATCACGGCCTGAAAAGGTTGAGAACCACTGTTCTAGATCGGCTTTTTTTAGCGTAGAGATTTGGTGTACGTGGGGAAAAAGGAGTGGGCCAAGTAGAGACCCCTGGCGAAGTATGTTGGGTTTAAGTGATTAAATAAAGCCCCACTCCACTTCACTCTATACTGTACTTTCTGTCCCTATATACCTCCTTTCTTCAGCCCTCCTTTGTTCCGCTTTCCCTTGTATTTACCTTCCTACCTTATTCAAACTAATGTATAATTCAGTCCCCACTCCTTTGGGGTATTTTTTGTCACTGTATACAATTGCCCATACATGAAATGTGTTCTCTGCATTTACACATCCCAACTGTGAGAAGCCGTGGGCGTTAGGATACAGCTCCCGGGGAGCAGTTAGAGGTTGAGTGTCTTGCTCAGGGACACATAGGACTGGGCAGGCTGGGGGGGGGGCAAACCGGGGACCTTCAGATTCCCAGATGGCCTCATGTCTAACTAGAAAAAGTGCTCCTCGGAGCACAGGTCTCCGCCAGGTTAGGTAGGTTATTGTGGCCTCCTGGTGGCGCTATAATAGGCCAATGTGAAAAGGGTGCGATTTATTCTTAGGCCTTTCACGGCAATCGGACCTTGCATTCATGATTTGAGGCATTTTGTTCCAAAAATGTGTTTTGCTAAATTAGACCTGCTGGTGGCGCTATAACAGGCCAATGTGAAAAGGCTGGCATTTCTTCCTCTGCCTAATGGGAATTTGCGTGTGAAATTGCACGGAAAGCGCAAGCTGCGTTCATGATTTGAGGCATTTTGTTCAAAACGGACCAATCCTGCAAATTTTGGAAGCCAACCTTAGCCAATGAGGATGGAATATGGACAATCGGACAGATCCGTGTTGATCACATGACTATAGAGATACTGTGTACCGAATTGCAGGACGTTTGGATAAAATCTGTAGGAGTAAAAGGGTTTTGCACAAATTGGCCTCCTGGTGGCGCTATAACAGGCCCATGTGAAAAATTTGGGGCAGAGGTTCTGAATTGGCATCCAGGGAGTGTGCGTGCACAGTTTCACAGCGACCGGGCCAACGGTGCCTGAGATTAGCTGTTCACAGACAGATGGACAAACGGACACACAAACGGACGGACAGGGGGTAAAACATACTCTCTCGCCATGCCTTTCGGCCTGGCGGAGACAATAATCATTCAGCTTATGGTCACTCACCCCTATATTCTTAGATACACAGTTTCACATTCCTCTACAGAATAGGAAATACACAACGTCTCACATTAACCTGTTCCATCCGGGAACGCATCTGTGTCATTTTAGATTTGAGCCATAATAACCATTATTTTATGCTTTGGTTATTCAAAAAAATAGCAGATCTACAAGCTCATAGTGTGGCACCAAGTGCCGTGCTATGAGCTTGCATCTGCTATTTTTGAAAAATCGTGGACATTTGCAAATCTTTGAATATATATTTTTTAAAGAGAACATTTGTAACTCAAATCTTTGCTTCTGGGGGTCCCTGGAACAACATATTTTACAAATGTTCGCTTTTAAAAATATATATTGAAAGATTTGCACAAATGTTCACTTTTCAAAAACAGCAGATCTACAAGCTTAGAGCTTGTATATCTGCTATTTTTGAATACCCAAATAAATCTAAAATGACACTGATGCGTTCTCACCACTATTCTCAGATACACAGTTTCACATTCCTCTACAGAATAGGAAATACGTCTTGAAAAGCAGCAGCAGGGGAAGCCGAGGTTTAAAGTTTAGATCAGCGGTTCCAAAAGTGGCCTCCAGGGACCCCTCAGGGCTCCTTGAGGGGGTTATACATGTATGGGAGTCATTGAAACGGGAAAAAGTTTGAGAACCACTGCTTTAGATGGACAGACAGACACATTCAACACTGTGATGCTTGTCATCTTGTTCGTTTATTGGTGTGTGCCAATACAAAAAGTGGAAATGTGAGTACTTTGTCCTCCATTTGATTGATTTATTCAATTCCTACTTTTGATGTGTATGCTGGATTTTGGGTCTAGCACTCCACTGAGAAAACCCATTGTTGATGCTCAACCTCTTTTTCTTTCTTGTTGATTTTGACAGCAATCTTTTTATTTAGTTTTAGTCATAGTCTTTAGAATACATTTCCATTTAGTTTGAGTCATATTTTAGTCATCTGAAATGTTTTAGTTTTTGTCTAGTTTTAGTCGACTAAATATCATAAGATTTTAGTCGACTTAATCTACAGTTGATTTAGTCGAGTAAAATGTATTCTGGTGGTGCCTTGATGGCGTCATAATGGCTGATTTTACACTTGGTTGAAAATGCTGAAAATAGCAGATCTACAAGCTCACAACGCGTCGCAGCGCGACGCGTTGTGAGCTTGTAGATCTGCTATTTTCCGAGCACAACACCCGAGCACAACCAAACATAAAATGACTTGTCTTTTAGTTCTACTGGATCTCTTCTCCACTCGTCCCTCACTAACATTTTAGTCTAGATTTATTTGTTGACGAAATTGTCAATATATTTATGACACAGATGCGTTCTAGGTCTCCATGGGGTAATGACGTACCCGAAATAAGGACACCAGGGTTAATGTGGTTTAAATTGTCACTCGAGAGAGTTTGCAGTGTACACCGAAAACAAAGACACGAGAGGAGTTCACTAAAAGAACTCAGTTTTAGTCATCACAGCGTAGTTTTTATTTAGTTTTCGTCAGTGAAAAAAGCAGACAAACATTTTTCGTCACCGTTTTAGTCGACGAAATCAACACTGTTTGCTTTGTCATCTCGTGTCGTGGCCCAGGTGCTGGCGGTGGACCCTGACGACGGGGACAACGGGACGGTGGTGTACAGCATCACTCCCAACCCGTACTACGCCATCAACAGCAGCACGGGGAGGATTCGCACCCGCGTCATCACCCTGGACCGAGAGAGCTCTGACTCCAGGGAGGCCCTGCTCATGAGAACCATCGTCATCTCCGCTGTCGACCGTGAGTTTGTGTGCGTGTGCGTGTGTGTGTGTGTGTGTGTGTGTGTGTGTGTGTGTGCGTGTGTGTGCATGCTGTGTGCATCGGTGCTTGTATGTGTGTCTGAGAATGTGTGCAAGTGTATGATATGAGTGTGTGTGTGTGTGTGTGTGTGTGTGTGTGTGTGTGTGTGTGTGTGTGTGTGTGTGTGTGTGTGTGTGTGTGTGTGTGTGTGTGTGTGTGTGTGTGTGTGTGTGTGTGTGTGTGTGTGTGTGTGTGTGTGTGTGTGTGTGTGTATGGGTGCACATTTGGGTGTTTGAGAGAGAGAGAGAGAGACACAGAGAATGTGTGCAAGCACATGAGAACATACATGTGTGTGTGTGTGTGTGTGTGTGTGTGTGTGTGCGCTCGTGTGTGTGTGTGTGTGTGTGTGTGTGACAAAGCGGGACAGAACGTGTGCACGTGTGCATTTACACATGCACACGTATGAGCATCCATGTGTGTCTGTCCGTCTCTTTCCATTTGAGTGCTTTTGACTGGAACAGCATGGCAACCAGCACATCTGTTGGCAAGCCACAATTGCTTTATTTCATGCTTAGCAGGGGGTCTTCGATGCTCAACGATTAGCCTGCTACCGCGAGCCTCATTCCTCGAGTTTATTATTTTATTTTTTATATTGACTATGAAACTTTGTGCCTAATAAACTTTTTTGGTACTGTGTGACACACGTGTGTGTCCCTCTGGCGCCCTCTGTAGGCGGCACGCCCCCATTGCGCGCCTCGACAAGCACCACGGTCTATGTGAACCTGCTGGATCTCAATGACAACGACCCCGCCTTCCTCAACCTGCCCTTTGTGGCCGAGGTGCCAGAGGGCCTGCCCACTGGCTCCTCTGTCTTCAAGGTAAGAGCATCCTCTGCCATGCACAACTTGTATACATTGACATCCTCAGTGTTCATTGAAACCTGCAATCTTTAAACGTATTTTAATGAATGTTATTTCAAGCAATCTGTACAGTAGAGTAGGTAAATACATTATAACTGGCACATCTGCAGTGGTTGGAGGGCGGTCTCCCTGCTCTCCATTGAGAAATTTAGACCCTGCTCTTAGGTAGGACTGGATGTATAAGTTTACTGCATGAAACTCATATGTGCAATAAAAAAAATTACGTAAAAGTATCAATACTACAATGTAGAAATACTCTTGTTACAAGTAAAAGTCCAGAATTCAACATTTACTTGAGTAAAAGTACAAAAGCATTGGCATCAAAATGTACTTAAAGAACCAAAAGTAGAAAGTACTCATTATGCAGAATGTCCCATTTAAAGTTTTCAAATGTATACAAATATTTTGGAAAATAGCAGATCTACAAGCTCACTCGCAGATCTGCTATTTTTGAAAAATCGAGAACATGTGTGCAAATCTTTGAATACATATTTTTAAAGCTATAATTTGTAACTCAAATCTTTGCTTCTGGGGGTCCCTGGAACAAAATATTTTGAGATGGGGGTCCGGGGCCAAATAGGCTACATATACATTGTCGGGTCCTTGACATGAAAAAGTCTTATATATATATATATTAATATATATAATATAATATATAATACATATACCCGCAGGTTGAGAACCAATGGTCTAAACATGTCCTTTCCTTTGTTCCTTTGTTCCCCTGTATGTATGTTCTCTCTCTCCTTACGTCCCACCAGGTTCAGGTGGAGGACCCAGACGAGGATAAGAACGGCATGGTGACCATGGTGCTACAGGTGGGCATGCCCCGTCTAGACTTCCACCTGAACACCTCCACGGGCGTGCTGACCTCCACGGTGACCCTGGACCGCGAGCAGATCAGCCTGTACCATCTGAGGATCATAGCGTACGACGCGGGCAAGTTCCCCCGTACCTCCACCTCCACACTCACCATCGTGGGTGAGAGACTGTAGTCTGTGTTTGATTAGAAAGCTCACAATTAAATAAAATGTATTAGCTCATTCAACGCATCTCTGTCATTTTAGATTTCTCTGGCTATTCAAAAATAGCAGATTGAAAGATCTTGAAAAAGTGTGCAAATCTTTGAACATATATATACATTTCTAACTCAAATCTTTGCTTCTGGGGGTCCCTGGAACACAATATTTTGAGATGGGGGGCGGAGGGGGCGGGGGGGGCGGTCCGCAGACAAATACATATCATTTTAGGGGTCCTTGACATGGAAAAGTTTGAGAACCACTGATATTACAGCAACATAAGTGTTTTTCCAAAAAAGGATTAGGATTTGTAGAATCCCCAGAAGCAAAGATTTGAGATAAAAATTTATTTTCAGATCTACAAGCTCTTGTAGATCTGCTATTTTTTTATAGCCAAAGAAATCTTAAAATGACACAAATGATGCTTTCCTGGTCTTAAAGGGTTAATATCTTTCAAATGTGTCAATGTAAAAAAAGAAAAGGGCCACCAAAATATGTAATAACATATATGAAAGAGAATTTGTTTTGTACATAGAGGCATAATGTGATGTTTTTTGTTCGTTTTTTCAGTATGGAATATTTAGCCCAGGCTTATTTTGCTGGCCATGAAACGGTTTGACAGAACGCAGTAAAGAGTTAATTTAACTTAAGAGGGTGTACAAATGGAAACACATGGACTCATTATATTAACACTGGGGATTTGACTGTGTGAGAGTGACCTTTCTGAGACTGGGATTGAATGTTGACTCATAGATTTCTCTCCTACTACTAATGCTTGACTAAGCGCTCTCAATAAAAGAAAGAGAAAAGAAATAGCAACGTACTGTATATGAACCGCCCACTCACCTATCAAAAAAGAAAGGAAGACTGAGAAAAAAAGATAATGAACCTTACTCTCAGACTGCTGAGTAAGAAAGCAGTAAGCACCCTCTACTGGTTGAAAGCCTCTACGAGATAACTTGTTTGACTTACTGCAAATTAATATGATATATGAATGTGATTTACACCTAGGCAAATATGCCATTCTGATAGGCCCAAGCATGACACGTGGGGGTAGATTATTTCTCTGTAATACTGCTAATGAGAACAGATGTGTAGAATATGTTTTCAGCAACAAAACAAAAAAATCTATGTTCACACCACACTTTACAATGTAATTCTAATTATTGAAAGTAGTCTGGGTTGTAAATTAGCAACACCTGGATGACAGAAATCAATAATGCACAACCATGGAAGACTTTTCGAACTTTATGATTATTAATTGAGACTTAAAATGGTTGGATAAGATTGATGAAAAACTGGTGTCTTTCATTTAATTTTCATTTTAATTAAAAAAAATTATAAGTGAATTTAAAAAGCAGCAAATGTTTCAGTCCTTGACCACCATCAGTGCAATTGGCATAAATGTTCTCCTGTAACAAATAGATAGAGATAAAGGCACAGATCTCATACAGCGTGCATCCTGTCAGTCAGACACCAGCCGACTGACTTTCATACTGATAGATCCAGTTAGATCCAGTTAGGGCCTAATTGGGTGTGACATTACTTAAGGCGCCTGCATGCTACCAAATGAGGTGATCACCCTATCACCTTTTAGGGGGGAGTCCACCTAAACGGTGGTTTTGATACTAGGTGCTCATAGTTGGGGGGGATGTCCTTTAGGATTGACCCTAAAGGACATTGCGGGGTTGTTGCGGGGTCCTTTGCGGGGTTGTTGCGGGGTACTTTGCGGGGTTGTTGCGGGGTACTTTGCGGGGTTGTTGCGGGGTCATTTGCGGGGTTGTTGCGGGGTCCTTTGCGGGGTTGTTGCGGGGTACTTTGCGGTGTTGTTGCGGGGTCCTTTGCGGGGTTGTTGCGGGGTACTTTGCGGGGTTGTTGCGGGGTACTTTGCGGGGTTGTTGCGGGGTCCTTTGCGGGGTTGTTGCGGGGTCCGTTGAGGAGTTGTTGCGGGGTACTTTGCGGGGTTGTTGCGGGGTCCTTTGCGGGGTTGTTGCGGGGTCCGTTGAGGAGTTGTTGCGGGGTCCGTTGCAGGGTTTTGCAGGGTTCAACCCAGCAAAAAGCCAAATTCAAATTGAGGTGAAAAAACTATGTATAGATCAAGATTGAATTACAACTTATTGAATTACAACGTCACTGTAGTTTTCTTGTCTCATTGTATGTGTCTCTGTGTCTCTATACCTGTGTGTGTGTGTGTGGGACAGTCCTGGACGTGAACGATGCCATACCCACCTTCTACCCCCCGCTGTACAACGTGTCCCTGCAGGAGAGCGTCCCCAGGGACCACCTGGTGGCCCGCCTCAACTGCTCCGACAACGACGCCGGCCTCAACGCCGAGCTCAGCTACTTCATCACAGGTCTGTGTGTGTGTGTGTGTGTGTGTGCAGGGGCGCTGACTTTTGTGCGCGACCATGGGGGCTGAACTTGACCACCACCCCCCTTCCACCCACTGCGTCGTGGGCATATAGGCGCGCGATTTTCTTTGCTTAATTAATTCATTAAATGACCATAAAACAACATTAACAACACTCTACCCATCCTTCAGTGTGTCCCATCCTCAAATGTTTTACTTAAATAAAAGTACTTATTTTAGTAGTAGCCTATAGTTACTTCTACTCCACTACACACAAATATTGTACTTTTACTCCACTACAATTATTTGATAACTTTATTTACTATAGTTACTTTGTAGATTTTGATTATTATTATTACAAAACCACTTATACAGTATATATACTTTGGCAATTTGAAAATAGCAGATTTGCGATGCGTTGTGAGCTTGTAGATCTGCTATTTTCAAAGAATTTGTATACATTTTACACGTTTGAAAACTTGTGAAATGGGACCTTCTGCATAATGAGTACTTTTACTTTTGGTACTTTAAATACATTTTGATACCAATACTTTTCTACTTTTACTCAAGTACATTTTGAATACCTTACTTTTACTTGTAATAGAGTATTTTTACACCGCAGAATTTATACTTTTGTTTAAGTAAAACATTTTAGTACTTTTTCCACCACTGGTATTCAGTGCATGCAGTGAGTGACTGTTAGTGCACACAGGACGAGGGAGTCAAGGGACACAGCATAGCGACCCTTCATTTCAATAAGGGCACACGGCAGAGCCAAAACCTGCAGAACATGTTTAGCACACAGCCATAGCCATGGTTCACATGACGCTTGGTGCCGAGTCCCCCTGGTCTAAACAAGTTGTGTTCGATTTTTCGAGCCGCAATAGCCCCGCCCCCCCCCCGCCGCGAGCCGTTTCTCTGTCTGGGCAATTGTTCTAGGTGTCAACGGCGCGTTAACACCTATCTGCGCCCCGCTATAGTAATGGTAATAGTAATGGTACTGTAAGTTTGAGCCTGACATCTGAGATTCATGAGGGGGCTGACCAATTGACTGTGGGGGCGCTAGCCCCGACGCCCCCACGTCATCGGCGCCCCTGTGTGTGTGTGTGTGTGTGTGTGTGTGTGCGTGTGTGTGTGTGTGTGTGTGTGTGTGTGTGTGTGTGTGTGTGTGTGTGTGTGTGTGTGTGTGTGTGTGTGTGTGTGTGTGTGTGTGTGTGTGTGTGTGTGTGTGCGCGTGTGAGTGACTGTGTGTGTGCATGCACAGTAGGTGGACATGCACCAGACAGCATATATTTCAGTCTATAGATTGTTTCCATTCTCTGTGTTGTTTTGCTCTTCAGGTGGTAACCAGGATGGTAAATTCAGCGTGGGCTTTCGTGACGGTGTGGTCCGCACGGTGGTGGGTTTGGACAGAGAGACCCAGGCAGCGTACACTCTGGTCATAGAAGCTATAGGTGAGTTATTATAATCTCATTCACTTTTATGATGAAAAGCTTTTAACTTTGTCTTTGTTTTATACCAAGGAGCTTTGTTGTCTGGCTGGGGGCGGGGACTTGATTTGGTACTTTTTTTCACCTGCCTTGTTTTTTTGTATGTCATCTTCTTCAAAGGTGTTCTTTTAACCGTGTCTTTAACCCATTAAGACCGGGAACGCATACTGTGTCATTTTAGATTTTTAGCTATAACCATTATTTTGTACTTTGGGCTATTCAAAAATAGCAGATCTACAAGCTCGTAGCGTGGCACTTTGGTGCCACGATCTGCTATATGTATTATTTTTTTATCGTGAACATTATTTTGTGCAAATCTTTGAATATATATGTTTTTTAAAGCGAACATTTCTAACTCAAATCTTCTTCTTCTTCTTCATTCTACAAATGTCTTTTAACAGGTTTTTTTTTAAAAAGAACTTATGTTGCTATAACATCAGTGGTTCTCAAACTTTTTTCATGTCAAGGACCCCATAAAAATGATATGTATTTGTCCGCGTACCCCCCCCATCTCTATTTTATATTAATATTTTATTCCAGGGACCCCACGCTATGAGCTTGTATATCTGCTATTTTTGAATAGCGAAAGAAATCTAAAAATTACACAGATGCATTCCCGGATTGAACGGCTTAAGATTGCACCGAACCGGAAGGGGGAAGAGAGAAGAAAAAGAGTTGTTGCATGTTCTGCAGTGATTTCAAAGCGTTGCTCAACTCTCTCTGTTCCTGTCAAGAAAGAACAAAAAACCCTTGAGGTTTTCCTGTTGTGTAAAGCTGTGCTGTGGAGTAAGGGTGACACGGTGTCAACATTACTGACGGGTCGTGTGGACGGATGGGACAGGGGAGAAAACATGACCGAGGACAACATTCTAGATTTACCCATGTTGCGCTAACTTAGAATCAGCTGCATATTTCACAACCTGTTTAACACCACATGATCCCATCCTTTGTTTTGGTTTTTGTGTGTGATTAATACAATCGTCTAAATTCAACCAATTGTTTCTTTCACAGTTCTCTTGACAGTTATCACATTCTATTCTGTAAACGTATATATAAGTAAATATATATGTTGCTATATATATATATATATATATATATATACACACACACACACACACACACACCCCCCCACACACACACACACACACACACACACACACATACACACACACACAATACATATTTATATATAGCAACAATAACAACAATTATACAACAAAGTATAAAATAGGGCTTACATGGTCAACCTTCAACCAACGCCCGTCTAAGAGCTGGTGATTTATATCTGTTGTATGAAATAAACCTTTGCTAGATCATTGTGGTGTGATACAACTATATTACAGATGATTTGTGTGTGACACGCCCCATTGAAATAAACCAGCTATTTATCAATCAATATAAACTAAGTGAATCTACAAATCTATTGCAGACAATGGTCCCGCAGGCAGCCGGAACACAGGCACAGCCACGGTGTACGTGGAGGTTCTGGATGTCAATGACAACAGACCCATCTTCCTCCAGAACAGCTATGAGACCAGCATATTAGAGAACGTACCCGCAGGAGCCAGCATTCTACAGGTACAAACTCACACACACACACGCGCACGCACAGGCGCGCACACACACACACGCAAACTTTTTTCATACTTTCAGAGTTAAATAAACACTCAACAGTTTGCTGTGTATAGACGAATCCACAGAGCACTCCTCTAGCGCAATCATAACTGCTGTGTCAGAATGCACACCGCAGCAGGAGTCTTGACATTGCAGCGCTCTGTGGATTTGTCTATATACTGTACATACACACATAAACACACAGCACACTGATAAAGTTAACATTCATACACACAAAAGCATAAATAAGAGATAAATACCAAAACACACTCACACACACACACTGCCCATGCTCGCACACATATTTTTACACATTTCTTTGGAGTCAAAACTGGAAAATACACTTTATTTTCTACCACAAAACTTGTGTCCGTCAGTTACAAAAAATAAACAAAAGAAAAACAATGTCTTCCTCAGGGGCCAAAGGCTCTTGTTGTGTTTGATCAGATATTAGTCTGATCTGAGAGACCAACGACATTCACAAATCATTCTTTGTGTTGATTTTCAACCTGTTAGATGACTTGGATTTTACAGCGTTGGCGCATTTGACACATCGATCAAACAAGCAAAAGCACTAAACTTGCAATAACTTTACCGTGATTGTCTAAACCAGTGGTTCTCAAAGTGTGGTCCGGGGACCCCCAGGGGTCCTTGAGGGGGTCCCCTGCCAAATGATTGATAGTTAAGGACCAAATGGACCTGTAACTCAGAGACCTGTAACTCAGAGAGTGTACAGATGGAACCAAATGGTTCCATTTGTACACTCTCAGAGTTAAATGAACACTGATGATACTACGGTGTAGATAGGGGTCCCAGAGATAAAAAAATTATAACAGGGGGTCCCTGAAATTAAAATGGTTGAGAATCACTGCTATAGCCGTAAAAAAAAAAACTTCTCTTATGGGGGTCCCAGGCATATCTTTTCAAATGGGGGTCCGTGGGCTATAACGTGTCAAGTTGGGGTCCTTGACATGAAAAAGTTTGAGAACCACTGGTCCAAAAAAATCTAGCATAAATTGAACGTATTCTACACAGAAAACCCCTTAACCAACCTGGCACCCCATTAAGGAGAATAAAACACACACTAAAGGATTATTTACAAATACTGTTTGAGGGGCCAGTGATGGAGAGGACAGTCAGTCAGTCAGCCTGCAGCCTGTGATCAGTTCCTATCAGTTCATATCTCGGTGACGTAGTCAAACAGACACGGCGTGGTGACATGAGGCTCCGCGCCGGCCTCGGGCTGCAGTGTCTGTCTGGCCGGTGGCGACTGCGAGGCGTGGGTGACGTGCTCGCGCTCGCAGTGCGGCCTGCGATGCTGGGGCCGCCGGAACGACGCCATGTTGTACGTGCGTCGGTACGAGCCCAGCCTCTTCCACACCTTGAGCTGGGGCTCGCTGGACAGAGCGCCGCCGTGGCTCTCTCCTCCGCGGCCACAGGCTCCGCCGCCGCTCTCGCCGTTGTCCTCCTCGTCTCCGGAGGGCCGGCAGACGGCCAGGAAGGCGGCCAGCCCCGCCAGCAGCAGGGAGAGACCCAGCACGACCATGATGGTGAGCTGGGGGTCGTAGGTGTCTGGAGGGGGTAGTGGTGGCGTCGTAGAGGAGGAGGGAGACAGGACGGCAGTGGTAGTGCTGGACAGGATGGACAGAGTGGACAGCAGGGTGGTGGGTTCTGTCGGGGAGAGAGAGGTGACGTTGAACTCGGCCTCGCTGGCGTTCATGATGTCTCTCGGCGGCCTTGGAGGGAGGAAAAGGCACAGGAGAAGAATGCTCAATGTTTTGTCTCGCCGGCCAAGCATAACCAAGCTGAGTTAGGCTTATTTGGAGGCTTATTTTCAGTTTATTGGGATCATACCCCGCAGGGCTTGCGACGTGCGCACACACACACACACACACACACACACACACACACACACACACACACACACACACACACACACACACACACACACACACACACACACACACACACACACACACAAATGTATACGCGCGCATAAGATGCAGGGATTGGTTGGCATTTGCAGCAATTATGTAGCTATTAAATCAATGAATACCTAACAGTCAATGGTTGACAGGCTTTCTTCAGTGTAATACAAATTGGGTTTATTAAACTGCCCCTTGTAAAATTCTCTACACCCAGCTCCCCCACCCCAGGTCCCCAATTATCCCCCCCCCCCCACCCCCCACCCCTCCCCCCTCCTTCTCATTCTCTGTACCCCACTCTTCAGCGCAATAACATTTGTAAATGTCATCGTCCTTAATTCAGCGGAGACAAAGCATGGCTTATCGGTTTAAGGGAAACACATTGGGACGTGAAATTATTTTTAAGACCAAATGCCAGGAAAGCTGTGAAAAGGCCACTGGAGCGGGATGGCTCGTTAGAGAGTCGCTTCATTAGTCACCGCCGCCACCCTGTTCTCGCACGCACGCACGCACACACACACACACACACACACACACACACACACACACACCTACAGACACACGCACACGCAGTGCCTCACTCATAAACTTCAACAGCAGCTACAGCACTCGGAAACAAACTTTTTCTCCTCTCACCCACACGCATGCTATGCTGCATGATTAGGCATGCATCTCTCTGCAGGTTGGCAGCGCTAACTGTTCGGTGCTGTCCCTCTCCACTCTGCCGTCCCCACTACTTTGTCGTCGCTCGCTTAGATTTGACAGCTCAGCAACTTTTTTTAAGCAGTCTCAAACTCATTCCTCTCAACTCTTTTTTTTTACAAGTGCACTTTCTCTCTCCCCTGTGTTTGTATTGGCAACTATTTTCATGGTTATCTTAACCCATTAAGACCGGTAACGCATCTGTGGCATTTTTTAGATTTGAGCTCTATAACCATTATTTTATACTTTGGGCTATTCAAAAATAGCAGATATACACTTGTAGATCTGCTATTTTTTTTAAATCGTTAAAAATGTGTGCAAATCTTTGAATATATATATTTTTTAAGCAAACTTTTGTAACTCAAATCTTTGCTACTGGGGGGGTCCCTGGAACAAAATATTTTTTAGATGGGGGGTCCGTGGCCAAATACATATCATTTTGGGGATCCTTGACATGAAATAGTTTGAGCACCACTGATATTATAGCAACATAAGTGTTTCAGAAAACTGTTAGGATTTAGAAGACATTTGTAGAATCGGCCTCAGGTCTTAATGGGTTAAGGAAATGCATATGTATTTTTTTCTCATGCATATCACAATTTTTTTTTACCTGCCCACAGGCACAGAAGATAAGATTTCATCTTATCTTATTGTTTTCTTCCTCTCTCTGATGTACACTATTTCTCCTCCTATGCATTCCACATTTCATCCACCCTACTGAGAATGTATCAAATGAGGAAGTACTCTTGTGTGTACATACTTTATTGCATCGACAAGCCTCAGCCAGTATGCACATTATCCATGTCCCAGTCCAGGCAGGCTCTACTCATACGAACCCAAGTGCATACATACTGCAGTGCTAGTCACTCATACACAACAATGTGGACACACTCCCTTAACAAGTTAAGCCCTATAATATACTTTGTTGTACAATGTAGCAAAAATAACTGATCTTGTACTAGATCGGCAGGTTTTTCTATTTTTGAAACTTTGAAAGTGGTTATTTCCTCACATACATGTGAGGAAAATGCACATCAAAAATGTATATTTGAACGGTTTAATAACATATTGAGACGTTCACCAATGAATCAGTTCACACTTTGCCTTTGCTAAAGCAATTCCCCACAACTCCAGCATGGAACGCTGTTGTCAGTATAGCAGCTAGTTCTGGACCTACGAAAACATATTCATTTTAAAGAACCCAGCCATCTTTACTATTTAATGGATTAATCAACTTGCAAGTAATAACCCCTACACTTCCTCCCCCATAAAACAACACGCATCACACACATAGCCTCTATACGGATGAAACCCTTTTTAAAATGCATACTCACGCACACAACTTTAGACTCTTTAAAAACAGCACCTTGTTTAGTTCCAGTAACTTGCGGGTCAGACTTGTTTCCTTGGCTCCACACACACACACTTTACCCCCCTCACGCTGCTCTGTGAGTGTGTGTGAGGGGAGAGAGAGAGTGTGTGTGTGTGTGTGTGTGTGTGTGGGGGTGGGTGGGGGGGGACAGAAGGAGGACAAGTGGGGGGTAATAGCATTATGATTGAAACATCTCTCGATTGTTTTAACGCCGGAGGGCCGGAGACAGCGGCACGATTTTGAAGCCGCCCGGAGGCTTAGCGAATAATCTCCAGACGCCATCCCTCCACATGCTTCCACGTTCACCACGTCTGCTTCGCCAATGTGGCCGGACACTCTCTACACCCCCTTTTATGGCCTAAGTGGTGCAGTCCACTGTGTAATACCCTATTCATCACTCACCAATCTGAGACCCCCCTCCGACCCCCCTGCCCACCCACCCTCTTTTCTCCTTTCTCCCCCCTCTCCTCCCCTTTCTCTTCTCCTCTCCACATCTCTTTATAAAGCTAATGAGACTGAAGTTGGCCCCCTCTCTGGAGGGAGAGAGAGTGCGAGAAAGAGAAGACACAGCGTGTGTGTGTGTGTGTGTGTGTGTGTGTGTGTGTGTGTGTGTGTGTGTGTGTGTGTGTGTGTGTGTGTGTGTGTGTGTGTGTGTGTGTGTGTGTGTGTGTGTGTGTGTGTGTGTGTGTGTGTGTGTGTGTGTGTGTGTGTGTGTGTGTGTGTGTGTGTGTGTGTGTGTGCGTGCGTGCGTGCGTGCGTGCGTGCGTGCGTGCGTGCGTGCGTGCGTGCGTGCGTGCGTGCGTGCGTGCGTGCGTGCGTGCGTGCGTGCGTGCGTGCGCGCGTCTATGTACTTGGAGCTTTCTTCACTATTCTTCCAAAACAGTGAAAATAGCAGATCTACAAGCTCACATTGGCTATTTTCACATTTTGTCGTACAACGAAGCATAGTATGTAGGGCCTAAGTGGCTAACTATACTGTATCTCTTCTTCTTGGGTGTCCATGAGAGAGAGGGGAGAGAGAGAGAGAGAGAGAGAGAGAGAGAGAGAGAGAGAGAGGGGGGAGAGAGAGAGAGAGAGAGAGAGAGAGAGAGCAAAAGAGGAGACACAGCATGAGTGTGTGTGTGCCTGTGTGTGTGAGACTGTGCGTGTGTGTGTGTGTGTGTGTGCCTTTGTGTGAGTGAGCGTGTGTGTGCCTGTGTGTGTGTGTGTGTGAGAGAGAGAGAGAGAGAAATAGAGCAAGAGAGAGACTGTGTGTGTGTGGGTGCATGCGTGTGTCCACGTTTCTGCATGCCTGCGAGCGAGCGTCCACATTTCGCTTGATCCCTTGAGTGTGTGTGCGCCTGGGTGTCTGTGTGTGATGTGCTTTGTAAGCATATCCACAGAAGGGCAGCGTCTGACTTGAATTCGGTCTCATCCATGTGCCAATATTACTGTGCCTGTCTGGATTCAAGAAATAGTTGTTTTTTTCTGTGTGTGTTTTTTCTTTAACCCATTTAGACCGGGAACGTATCTGCGTACATTTTTTAGACTTCTTTGGCTATTCAAAAATAGCAGATATACAAGCTCATAGCGCGGCACCGAGTGCCGCGCTATGAGCTTGTAGATCTGCTATTTTTGGAAAAATCCCGAAAATTTTTGCAAATCTTGAAGCGAACATTTGTAGAATATATTGTTCCAGGGACCCACTGAAGCAAAGATTTGAGTTACAAATGTCGGCTTGCAAAAATATAAAAAATATAATATTTGTGACTGTTTTTGTCCGGGAGACATTCATATCGCTGGTGCCCAGCTGGTGCTCAGGAAAGCAGAAAAACGTTTTATTTATTTATTTAAAATTAGTTAATAGCCCAGTTAGACTCTTCACATACTAGAGTATGTCTGACATAAATGTCAGAGCTTAAATCGACATGTAAATATGAAATAAATGCAAAAACATGTAGCTAAGCTATAAGGTTAGAGCTAGCAACCGCTAATTGATGTGGTGTTTTCTCTACTTAAGAGTTTTAACTTGACTTCAGTTCTATAAGCTGTAGTTTCAAAACTATTCACTCAATCTTATTAACCAATATATCATTATTTTGCTATGATTCCCTGCTTTCATATGACATGAAAAAAATAAAAATGAAAAAATAATAAATGACTGTCTCCCAGTCAAATTTGGTTTGGTCAAATTTTCATGATTTTTCAAAAATAGCAGATCTACAAGCTCATAGCGCGGCACTCGGTGCCGCGCTATGAGCTTGTATATCTGCTATTTTTGAAAAGCCAAAGAAATCTAAAGTGACAGAGATGCGTCCTCCGGATTGAATGGGCTAATGTTGGGGTTCATTCCCCAGGGACACCCAGCATGCTCCCACTATATATGTGTGTTTGCGTAGACTCGCGGTGCCATTCTGTCTGTGCCGGGGTTTGTGTGTCCTTGGCCACTTCTGGCTATCTGCCTGTCACAGTCAGAGAGAGGAGGAGGGCGGCATTATAGAGTCATTGCCATGTTGTTGGGGGTTGTTGGGGCAACAAGCCATTGGAGACTTGCTGAATGGTGGAGAATGAGGAAGTAATCAGATTTTTTCTGTATACATTTTTGTATACCAGTCATATTATGTGTTCATTGTGTGTGACATATCTGTCCTGTGACTGAGCACCACAGCCACAGCATATTAATGTCTTCATACACACAACACTGCACTTTATATGTGGTTTAAAGTAATGTTTGTGCGTTTGTCCGTCCATTCAAAGACTTCAATCCAAGCTATAGTGTTGATTTTGACAGCAAATTTTGATTCCAGTTAGTCATATCTTAGTCATCTGAAATGTTTTACCGTTAGTCTAGTTTTAGTTGACTAAATATCCTAAGATTATAGTCGACTAAATCTACAGTTGATTTAGTCGACTAAAATGTCGTAATGGCTGATTTTATACTTGGTTGAATGCTGAAAATAGCCGATCTACAAGCTCACAACGCGTCGCAGTGTGAGCTTGTAGATTTGCTATTTTCAGAGTGCAACACCTGAGCGCAACCAAGCGTAAAATGACTCGTCTTAGTTCTACTGGATGTCTTCTCCACTAGTCCCTCACTAACATTTTAGTCTAGTTTTGATTTGTTAGCGAAATTGACAATAAATTTAGTCTAGTTTTTATTTCGTTTTCGTCAATGAAAAAAGGTAGTCGACGAACATTTTTCGACATAGTTTTAGCCGACGAAATCAACACTGATCCAAACCACATTTGTACATGGATCGGCAAACCACATTTACCATTTTGTGTTTTTCCATGTTAACTTTTCTGTGTTTGGCAGGACAGGAAAAAGTAGTCATATTTTTGCAATGCTAGCATAGAGATGTGGTCGCATTGCAAGCTGTGCCCAGAGTCCCTATGTAATTATTGTTGTGGTTTTTGACTGTGTGCAGTAATCCCTGTGCTGATACCGGCGTTCTCTGGGTTTTGCAGGTGCAGGCAACAGATGCGGACCAGGGGGAGAATGGCAGAGTTCTATACAGGATTCTGTCTGGTGAGTGTTACTGTACGCTTTCCTTTAGCCGAGCTGATGAGTTTCACATTCGGCCCAGCATGCTCACAAACAGACATGCAAAGAGATGTGTCCCACATTATCAAACTTGTTTACGGTTCGAGTTATAATCTGAGCTTTGTGGGGTGTCGCTGTCTGAGAGAGATAGAGAGAGACACACAGACAAACAAGCAGACAGACAGACAGACAGACAGACAGAGAGAGACATAATTGCTTATTAGGTACACAATATTGCAACACACATATACAATAGCCTGGAATATGCCAACCCAGACCCAGAGCCACTGGTGGAAAAACTACTCGCATCTTTTACTTAAGTAAAAGTATCAATACTGCAATGTAGAAGTACTCTGTTACAAGTAAAAGTCCGGAATTCAAAATGTGCTTGAGTAAAAGTTCAAAAGTGTTGGTATCAAAATGTACTTAAAGTACCAAAAGTTAAAGTACTAAAATGTTTGAAAATAGCAGATCTACAAGCTCACAACGCGTCGCATCGCGACGCGTTGTGAGCTTGTAGATCGGCTATTTTCAAATAGCCTATAGTTATAAAATAGGGCTAAAGTGGTTAATATATGTTTTATAATGTAATAATATATTTCTGCAAAGTAACTAGTAACTAAAGTTTTCAAATAATTGTAGTGGAGTAAAAGTGCAATATTTGGGTCTGATATGTAGTGGAGTAGAAGTAAAAAATATTGGAAATTGGAGACACTCAAGTAAAGTACAAATACCTAAAAATTTTACTGAAGTACAGTACTTGAGTAGATGTACTTAGTTACTTTCCACCACAGCCCAGAGCCAGGATGAAGTGAATGACTACACCCGACGTGAGCCCTTGGTTCTGAAACGTTCAATATATCAATATACGATGAAGAAAGATACTGTTGGCTGACACGTACTGTGTAATGGCTTCTCTCCCACATTTTTCTCACTTTATGTCGCTACTCGCACGCTCTCAACAGTTCACACAATATTCTATCATGGTGCAGCCATACTGCACCATTATTCAAAGGAGAATATGGTGCGTTTTGTTTAGTTTTTTGTTTCTTTTGGCCGACTTATCACATTGATAAATAAATGAGATAAGAGAGATACAGATGTATGTGACTGTGTGTGTACATGTGTTTGGGCACAGACTGGAACAGCCCAGGACCCTACATACAGACAGTCCTGAGTGACGTCACTGGGCATTGTCCCGTAACCTTTTGATCATTGGCCTGCTTCCCGCAACCCTTTTGATCATTGGCCCGATTGACAGCCAATGTGATTGGCCGCAATTCGTTCCCATGCTCTGGGCGGGCGGAACAGAATTCGAGTGATCACCACATTCGGGGGAACACTCGGGTGCCTTTCACATTCACACCTAAAGTCCGCTAAAAAGGTCCGGATCAAGAACCAAATTGTTGCATTTTTCACTAGGTCTGGTTTGTGTTCACACCGTCATGTGTAAAGCAACCAAAGTTTGTAAACAAATGACATGATTAATTTAGACTGTACCTGTATGTGTGTCACGAGTCCATGAGAGACATGATGTTCGAGGGGGCTATGTAGCTCTGTTTGCCAAAGAATTATGCACCATAGCAGATCTACAAGCTCACAATGTGATCTACAAGCTTGTAGATCTGCTCAGTGGCGCGGGAAGGGGGGGGCTATGGGGGCTGCAGCCCCCCTGGTGATGGGAGCAGCCCCCCTGGTGATGGGAAGAAAAAAAAAAAAAAATTTATTTTATTTTTTATAATATATATATGGATTATAGCAGTCTGTTACGGTCATGGATGAACTTCAACCTGGTGTTTACACTGTCTTTCTGCCTTTTTGTGTGGGGAAAAACACAGAAAAACCCCCAAAAATCGCAAAAAAAACGCAAAAAAATCGCGCGCCCGCACTTCGCACGGGCGCGAGGAGTCCCCCCCGACGCACAGCCCCCCTAGGTATTAAGGACTTCCCGCGCGCCTGGATCTGCTATTTTAAAAAGATTTGTATACATTTGAAAACTTCAAAATGGGACATTCTGCATAATGAGTACTTTTACTTTTGGTACTTTTATACTTTTACTCAAGTACATTTTGAATTCCGGACTTTTACTTGTAACAGAGTATTTCTACATAGCAGTATTGATACTTTTACTTAATTAAAACATTTGAGTACTTTTTCCACCACTGCAGACAAGTACGCATATTGAAAAAACGGCCCTGGGTGTTTAGTTTTTTCATACATGGTGTTTCCTTGGTGAGAGAGAAAAGTCAGAGAGAAGCCTGTGGCCTATTATGATTTATTCAAAATCATTCTTGTTATTTTATGTATCGATGTGCATGAATGTCTGTCTGCAGGGAATAGCAACGGTCAGTTCGCCATCAACGCGCTGTCGGGTCTGGTGTCGCGAGGACGCAGGCGTCTGGACAGGGAGAGCAGCAGCTCCCATGTGCTGGAGGTGGAGGCTTACAACAGTGACCAGGGCAGCATGAGGAGCTCTGTGCGGGTAAGGAGGAGACACAGCATCCACCCACTGGTGTTGATTTTGACTACAATTTTTTTGATTAACCCATTAAGACCTGAGATGATTCTTTAAAATGTTTTCTAAATCAACAGTTTAAAAAAAAAATTAAAAATTAAAAAATCGAGATTAAAAAAAAAATAGCAGATCTACAAGCTCATAGCGCGGCACTCGGTGCCGCGCTATGAGCTTGTATATCTGCTATTTTTGAATAGCCCAAAGAAATCTAAAGTGACACACATGCGTTCCAGGTCTTAGGTTAAGTTTTAAGTTTTAAGTCATAGTCTTTTGAATAAAATTCCATTTAGTTTTTGTCAAATTTTTGTTGACCAAATATCATAAGATTATAGTCAACTAAATCTACAGTTGATTTAGTTGACTAAAATGTATTTTGGCGGTGTCTTGATGGCGTCGTAAATGGCTGATTTTATACTTGGTTGCATGGCTGAAAATAGCCGTACTACAAGCTGCGCGACAGATTATAAAGCTCAGATTATAACTCGAACCGTAAACAAGTTTGATAATGTGGGACACATCTCTTTGCATGTCTGTTTGTGAGCATGCTGGGCCGAATGTGAAACTCATCAGCTCGGCTAAAGGAAAGCGTACAGTAACACTCACCAGACAGAATCCTGTATAGAACTCTGCCATTCTCCCCCTGGTCCGCATCTGTTGCCTGCACCTGCAAAACCCAGAGAACGCCGGCAAATATCATAAGATTATAGTCAACTAAATCTACAGTTGATTTAGTTGACTAAAATGTATTTTGGCGGTGTCTTGATGGCGTCGTAAATGGCTGATTTTATACTTGGTTGCATGGCTGAAAATAGCCGTACTACAAGCTGCGCGACGCGTTGTGAGCTTGCAGATCTGCTATTTTCAGAGCGCAACACCCGAGCACAACCAACCATAAAATGACTTGTCTTTTAGTTCTACTGGATCTCTTCTCCACTCGTCCCTCACTAACATTTTAGTTGACGAAATTCTCAATACATTTAGTATTAGTTTTTGTTTTAGTTTTTATTTCGTTTGTTATTTCGTTTCCGTCAGTGAAAAAAGGTAGTCAATGAACATTTATCGTCATAGTTTTAGTCGACGAAATCAACTTCAGAGAAACATCACATACAGTACTACGCAGCAAAATCCCAAGCACCCTATTTTTTGGTACGTCACCCGAATGTAGTGATGCGCCGTGTTGTGAACTTTTAGATCAGCTACTTTTGATTTGATTTTATGTTTCAAATCAAAAGTAGTGCTTAACTCTTTGACTGCCAGAAATAAAACATAATTTGCCACGCCACTGCCAGGCGATTTTCGAGTGTTTCCACTAACCTTTGAAAAATCATAGAATATTCATCTCCAGTATGATCTATCCCCCCCGATCGCTTTAAAAGACGTATCCGAGTCTCGTAGATTCGAGGGGGGGGGGAACCCGAGCCGCCGCGATCATCCGTTCCATAGTTGTGGGCAGTTGAATGTAGGCTGTTTTCGCCAAAAAGCAACAGAAACAGAGAAAAAAGCCATTCTCCCAAATCGAATAACAAGGAAGTGAACGGGCTGTTCTTTTTTTTTTGCGTCGATCACGTGACCCGCTGCTCCTCTGCTTCACAGGGTGATAAGTGGCTTAGAAGTCAAGACACGTGTTAGTTACATTTGTGTGCTGAATCTGATGCATTATACTTGTACCTGTCCACTCTAGCATTCCTCGCTACGGAGACCCTCCAGAGAGGTAACTCCGTGACAGGATCCCAGCTGTCTCTTATAGCTGCATCCTACCCATTCTGATCCGGGCTATTCTACGTAACGTAGGCTATATCTTGACAGCAAGATGTTTTCCGTTTACAGCCGACAAAGCAGGCACACACATAAAAGAGGACTCTGTGTTGCATATAATTTCCCTGGGGTTACATGTGTGCAGTTGACTTTCTTTTGTTGTCCACGGTTCAATCTGAATAAACACACTCTCACTCGTGTGACACATTTATATACCTACAGGGAAACCTGTAATTGTATTGTAGGCAGAGGTGATTGTAAACCGCATTCATGTGTGCACCAATTTAAAATATTGCATAAATCAAAGATGCATGAGGCACAATCACGCTTCTTAAAGTGATGGTGTCACAATTTTTTGTCATATGTATTTTCTATTAATAAGGGCATAAAAGCATATTTTTATGAATGAATTTGACTGTGCATGGACAGTGGACGCCAGCCTCAAATGTCGCCCCCTTTACAGGTGATCGTGTACGTCGACGATGCCAACGATGAGGTGCCAGTGTTTACCCAGACGACATACAACAGACTGGGCCTGAAGGAGACCGCTGGCATTGGGACGTCTGTCACAGTGGTGCGGGCCATCGACCCTGACACTGGTGGGTGTGACCTCAGATTGACCCTATAGGAGGAAAAACCCTCTCAGACAACATATTTATTGTAGCCTACAGCACAGCAGTGAGAGACAGGAAAGGTCAGGTTAGAAAGGTAGAGATATACGTGTGATAAGTGTTGACCCAGATTTGAACCTATAAGACCTCAAGATTATGTACTAGATTTTCTGTTTGTTCTGGTTTTGACCGATGATTCACGATTTACTTTAAAGTCGTATTAGGCAGGAAATAAAACGATTTTTAGCAGCCTCTGCTGGTCATTACCGTCACTGCAGGCCGTTCGTTTATTCCTGCAGTACCCAGAATTCCATTTGTTTTCACCGGAAGACGGACGCGTTTCAAAAAGCGTTCTTTTAATTGTTTTATACTATCTGCGGATCGTTTCTCTTAGCCAGTGGAGCATTAGTTACCGTGAGCTGTGTTTTCTTTTGCTGTTGTTTTTCCATCTTCAAATCCTACGTCTTAAAAACAGCGTGAGATTCCTTTTTGTTATTAGCGCGGTAGTTCCTGGCCAAACAGGAAACCGGTGCATTTCCGTTTCTGTTTTCCGGCCGGATGACGTCATTTTCGCGGGAATGACACCCTGGCCACCGTTTCAATAGAAAATAGTTTATAAAAGGCTTTCGGGGGTGAAATTCATGGAGTGGGTGTTAACTTTAGTTTTTTTTTAAGTTACCTAGTATAACTTTAAAGGGATAGTTCACTATCGATTAGTCACTCCATGGAGACTTGAATTCATGGATTTTCTTTTTTTTTTTGTCGCATTCCTAAGCCAATAATTTGATGACCGGCAGCGGTTCTGGTAGGAGACACAAACAGTCTCCTTTGAGTCTCCTACCGGAACCGCTGCCTACAAATTATTGGCTTAAGAATGCGAGAAAAAAAAATCCAATAATTCAAGTCTCCATGGGGTGACTAATCGATTGAAAAAAAGTCATTTTGGGGGTGAACTATCCCTTTAACTGTAGAACAAGGTAGATTTATTTAGCATTCAGCTTAGCACAACCACAATACACTCCCGCTGCCCCTCTCTCTCATATGTAGTCTGCTGTTAAAGAAACCACAATAGTACCTGCAGTACGTTCATTCACATGACACTTTCTTTCCTCTACCATGTTTTTTGTTATGATCCGGGCTGCCTGGATTCATTGTCCTTTCCAATGCACACACACATACACAGAGCGTGGCATGTTGTTGCTAAGTGTGGCATTTAACAAGTTTACTTCTCATTTCCAGGACTTCCTCTATTTACTTCCCATTGTATAACGTCTTGCCTAGTGTTTACGCATCTCTTGTGCTGTGACATACTTTGTCCTAAACAACAGGTCAGGCCCAAAGATACTGTGTTGTTGGAACTTCCCCTCAAATAAAGCATAGGATAGATATAGCCATTCACGTGCAGGTTCTATGTCGTTCTTCCAGAATTAATAGTCGTATTTAAAAATGTAACCCCCATTTTATTTATAGTAAATCTTTAATATAGCAACGTTCAAAACAAAAAGACAGTCAATGGGGAGGTTATCTTTAAGTTAAACCAGTCTTAGCTTAGCTTTCACGTACATATTCATTCTTTCCCTCAGGTGTGGTGGACATTTTTGTCAAAATTCCATTTTTGCCATGGACATACAAAATGAGCGGACAATAATATTACCAGAAACACATAAAGAGCTAGCCCTGAATGACCATAACAGGTCTGTAACTCTGAGAGTGTGCAAATGGAACCAAATTTTGGAAATGGAACTCAAAACATTTGAGAACCACTAGTACTAGTTGGACTCCTATATGTGCCATAGTGTCATAGTACATCAGTGTCATACATATTGTGAAGAAAACCTGGAGACTTGACATTCAGTAATTGGGTCTTTATGATCAAAATAAGAACATTATAATGCTGTGTAAAAAAAAAAAGAATTGCCACGGAAAAGACCAAGTCTTTGCCACAGACACATTTTGTCCGTGTATGGACATATTGATGACCCCTGCCCATTAGGGCTGGTAAATTAATATTGGAATTTCGCGAATATTCCTTGAATATGTATATTCGAATATGAAAATGTATATTCGATTTTTTTTGTAATGTTTATTTGATAGGGACAATACAAAAAACAATGTATCAAGTTATAAAAACAAACAAAATATATGTTTTATTCAGTCCGAGCACTTGATACATTGTTTTTTGTATTGTCCCTGTCAAATAAACATATATAATAATAATAATAATATTCGAATATATTTTAATATCTGCCAATTTTTAAGACCAATATTCAAATATAATTTCTGAGGAAAGTTACCAGCCCTACTGCCCTTGTATCTCACCTCCCACCACCACTTATGTGCTCTCTGCCAGGTGACGGCGGCGCGGTGGCCTACGCCATCGTCTCCGGCGCGGGCCGCAAGTTCGATATAGACGAGAGCACGGGCCTGCTGACCACCGTGGACTACCTGGACTACGAGACCAAGACCTCCTACCTGATGAACGTGTCGGCCACCGACCAGGCGCCGCCCTTCCACCAGGGCTTCTGCACCGTGCGCGTCACCTTGCTCAACGAGCTGGACGAGGCGGTGGCCTTCTTCGCCCCGGGCTACGAGGTGTCGCTGCGGGAGAACATCGCCACGGGGACGGAGGTGGTGCAGGTGCAGGCGCAGTCCGCCGACAACCTGAACCAGCTGACCTACCGCTTTGACCCCGACACCTCGCCGGCCGCGCTGGCCCTGTTCAGGATAGACGGCGTCACGGTGAGTTGTGGGGGGATTTGGAGCCGGTTGTGGGGTGGATGCGTGCAAGGTCTTGAAAGAATACTGTGGGGAGCTTTAACCCCACAGTGTCACTTTTTGATTTGAGCTTAAAAAAGCATTATTTTACACTTTGGCTATTCAAAAATAGCAGATCTACAAGCTCGTGGCGCGGCACTCGGTTTTTAAAAATCGTGAAAATGTGTGCAAATCTTTGAATACATATTGTTTTAAAGCGACCTTTTTTTTACTCAAACCTTTGCTTCTGGGGGTCCCTGGAACCAAATATTTTGAGATGGGGGTCGGCAGCCAAATACATATCGTTTTGGGGGTCCTTGACATGAAAAAAGTTTGAGCACCACTGATATAGAAACATAAGTATTTTCAGAAAACCGTTAGGATTTAGAAGACATTTGTCAAATCGGTCTCAGGTCTTAATGCAGTGATGCAACATGACATGTCCTCAAATGATTCACTTTATTGACGTCAGCCAAAATAGAGGACATTAGCTAAGTGGTTAAGTTTAACTTTTAACTTGTAAGTGGTTACACAGATGCGTTCCCGGTCTTAAAAGGTTAAATGCTGTAAAAGGTCTGATTTTTTTGACTGCCTTTCCATTCTCTCCATGCTGTGTTTTTCCTCCATCTTCAGGGTCGTATCACAGTGACTGGCCTGCTGGACAGAGAGAAGGGGGACCTGTACACCCTGACTATTGTGGCTGATGACGGGGGCCCTAAGAAGGACTCCACTGTGGTACGGCATTCATTTTGTATTCTTAAACCTGCTCTGTTTTTCTTCTTTTTTTTCCCACGGCACCGGCCAGCAAAGCCGTGGTACATACGATGCCAATTTTGGGACACTCATTGACATTTCAATGAGTCAGCGCTTGCGCAAATCTGTGTTGCTAGGGACACAAATCGGCGAAGGCCGAACGGCCACACCACTTTGCCGTGGGCTATAACATATTTGTGCTTGTTGGCAGGGGTGTAAAGTAACAAAGTACATTTGCTCAAGTACTGTCTGTACACTTTTGAGGAATTTTAACTTGTCAATACTTTACTTTACTTTTACTCCACTACAGTTATTTGAAAACTTTAGTTACTAGTTACTTTGCAGATATAAATGATTATTTTATAAAACACACATTAACCACTTTAGCTATACCTATTTCATACATAGGCTGTTTGAAAATAGCCGATCTACAAGCTCACAACGTGTCGCGATGGGACGCGTTGTGAGCTTGTAGATCGGCTATTTTCCAACATTTTAGTACTTTTACTTTCGGTACTTTAAGTATATTTTTACTCAAGTAACATTTTGAACACAGGCCTTTTACTTGTAACAGAGTACTACTACATTGTGGTATTGATACTTTTACTTTTACAGTACTTTTTCCACCACTGCATATTTGTGCTTGTTGGTCTCTCTTCCAATGTGTAAACATGTCTTCGTTCTGTTCTGTTTTAGAAAATCTAATGGCATTCCTCTTTTATTCATTGCATCTCACTTTGGAAATACAGAAGGTAGGAGTTGACTTCTCAATCTCTATTGTAAATTGTAATAGTTTTTTCGTTAGTATATCAACCGTTTGAATACTCATCCTGTATTTATAGGTCATACAGTATATCATCTTGACGGTGAGTATTATTCCAGCGATGTGTCAGAAAGCTCATTAATTTCATACGACTTCCTGACAGGTGACAATCACCATACTGGATGAGAATGACAACAGCCCGGTGTTTCACATCACATCGGACTCCTCTGTGGACATCCCAGAGGACATGGCCCTGGGGCAGAAAGTGGCCACGGTGCAGGCGCGCGATAAAGATGCCGCAGACAATGGACTGGTGAGCAAAAAGAGCAGCAAAAGAGATGAAACAGGGCTCACAAACACATAGTAATTCAACTGTCCACTTAACCACTTAAACCCTAACAAAAAGTGAAAATAGCCGATCTACAGGCTCACAATGCGTCACATTGCAATGCATTGTGAGCTTGAAGATCGACTTTTCTTTCTTTTTTTGGAACTTTTTTATTTTCTTTTTATGTTTTGTATTGTTTTGTCTTTTTATTGTTGCCTGACGTGCCTAAAATAGGGATGCCCGGTTGAAAGCCCTTAAGCAATATCACATGAGAGGCATATCGCTGTTATACTGCAATACAAGCAGCATGGCTGTGATCTGGTGAGTGCCGAAAATAATCCCAGCCGTGCTGACGCAACAGCCCAACCTCGAGTGTGATGTTCCTTTGATACAGCAGTTCTAGGCTACAAACTATTGGGAGACAACAGTTTATAGTTTTTAGTTTATTTGCCTCTACCAACAAATATAATATAGGAAAAACATGTAAACAGTCATGCAGCATCAACTGAATGTGTGAAAATCAGCAGAAACATAAGTTAACCGTTCAAAATGCCAGTGCTGTTTTCCTGTACAGCAGCACTCATGGAATGCCTCTTGTCCCATCAAATGATTCACCTCTAAATAACTGTTTTTATGATTTAGCATGAAAGAGCATTACAATACAGTGGGTTGTGTAACATGTCAACTGTTGACACAATCAGTACAGCAAGTTAATTTCATTAGTTTAAATATTGCAGTATGACAATTCCTCTCTGTCTTCCTCCCTCTGTCTCTCTGTCTTGCAGGTCAGTTTCAGTCTGGTGGCAGGCAACATGCAGGATGTGTTTGAGATCAAGACGGTGAATAACACCTATGGAGAGGTGTACGTCAACACTCCCCTGGACAGAGAGTCTGTGGACCGCTACCTGCTTAAGGTCAGACAGGCGACCGACTCTATGCACTTCACCAGTGGTGTAAAGTAACATTTTACTTTACTGGAGTATTTCCAATTGTCTATACTTTTACTTTTACTGCACTACTTCTCAGAGGCAAATATTGTACTTTTATCCCACTACAATTATTTTAAAACATGAGTTACTTTGTAGATTTTGATTATTATTACAAAACATACATCAACCACTTCAGCCCTATATACATTTCGGCTATTTTCAAAAGATTTTAAAAAATGTTTTACATTTGAAAACTTGTGATTAATGAGTACTTCTACATAATGAGTACTTTCTACTTTGGTACTTCAAAGTACATTTTTATACCAATACTTTTGTATTTTTACTCAAGTAAATTCAGAATTTCTGATTTTTACTTGTAACAGAGTATTTCTGCATTGCAGTATTGTTAAGTAAAAAAAGTTGAGTACTTTTTCCACCACTGTCTATGCCCTTCACCGTCATCATGTCTGACTGAATGCCATATGTTGGTGTCCATGTGCGTGTCTCTTGCTTACGTTGACATATACGTAACACGCACGTACATGTTTGTGTATGTTATGGCAGGTGCGTGCCGAAGACAGCGGCTCACCTCCCAGATACACAGACCACTCCCTCACCATCAACATCCTGGACGTCAACGACAACATACCTGTCATAGAGAGCCCCAGGGGCTACAACGTCAGTGTGAGCGAGGTGAGACTCACATGTGCACGCACACGCACACGCACACGCACACGCACGCTCACACACACACACACACACACACACACACACACACACACACACACACACACACACACACACACACACACACACACACACACACACACACACATATACGCTAGTTTGTATTACTATAGGCTATTTTATACATAGGCTATTTTTCAAAATAGCCGATCTACAAGCTCACAACGCGTCGCATCGTGGCGCGTTGTGAGCTTGTTGATCTGCTATTTTCAAACATTTCAATACTTTTACTTTTGGCACTTTAAGAATGTTTTGACTGAATGTTTTGAATACTTTTGTACTTTTACTCAAGTAACATTTTGGACACAGGCCTTTTACTTGTAACAGAGTATTTCTACATTGCGGTATTGATACTTTTACTTGAATTTTTTTTTTTGTATAGCAATCTCACTTCTCTTTGTGTGTTCTCTTTGTGTCTGTCTGTCTTGTGTGTGTGTGTGTGTGTGTGTGTGTGTGCGTGTGCGTGTGCTTGCGTGTGTGTGTGTGCGCGTGTGTGTGTGTGTGTGTGTGTGTCTGTGGGTGGGTGCTTGACCGTGGCTTATAGAATGTGGGTGGTGGTACATCAGTGCTGCGCGTCGTGGCCACCGACCGGGACATCGGTCCCAACGCCATGCTGTTCTACTACATCACCGCGGGCAACCAGGACCTGACCTTCCGCATGGACCGGGTGACGGGCGAGATGGTCACGCGGCCCGCTCCGCCGGACCGCGAGCGCAAGCAGGAGTACCGGCTGAGTGTCACCGTGGAGGACGATGGCACGCCAACTCTGTCGGTAAGAAGCTGACACCACAACCATTATTATTATTCTGCTACAAATATACATGCATGAATCTCTGGTCTGAACATACCCGTATATGCAAGTACAATACTATATAGAACAACCTTTTTTCAGCCTTTTTCATACCAAGGACCCCTAAATTGGTATACATTTGAAAATGTTTTGTGCCAGGGACCCCCAGAAGCAAAGATTTGAGTTAAAAAATCTTCGCTTAAAAAAATGCATAATTCAAAGATATGCACACATTTTCAAGATTTTTCTAAAATAGCAGATCTACAAGCTCATAGCGCGGCACTCGGTGCCGCGCTATGAGCTTGTATATCTGCTATTTTTGAATAGCTAAAGATAAGTGGTTGAAATTATTGTGACGCTGTGTTAACTAATTTTGCTGGGGACCCCCTGGTACCCCCCCAAGGACCACTGCTGGTCCCCGGACCACTGTTTGAGAACCACTGCTATAGAATACTGAATTTCCCCCCTATCTTATCTTATATACTGTGTGTTAAAAGACCATACTGGTCGTCTGGCTTGTTTCCTTAAATAACAGTCTTTAACAAAAAAAACATCCTGGAATATCAATCAGTTGACTTTGACTCCACTTCCCATTCTTCTCACATTAGGTTGCTAGTCATCTCTTCCAGAGCATGATCTAATAACACAAATAAACAGTCGAGGGTTGTTCATCTCATCCAAATCTGTTGCTGACATCTATTCATGGTGACTGGAAGTTGGCTGTAGTTACTTGGACCGGCGCACACACAGCCAGAAAGAGTCATCTGGGGTTATTGTCATCACACCTCTCGCTACAGCTGATCCCTCTTTTGGTCAGCCATGGTACTGCAAGCACTTCACTGCTTAGAAAAGGTGGGCTCGTTTGGCCTGATTTGCATCAGGCCAGTGAGCATCGATTTTCTTATCTACCTGCATTAGGCTTTTAGGCACAAATCAGATAAGCTAATTATTTGGCCAACAGACCAGTGGTCATATTCCAGTGACATTTCAATCAGACCCTCTCAACCTTTTAAGACCGGGAAACGCATTTGTGTCATTTTTAGATGTCTTTGGCTATTCAAAAATAGCAGATCTACAAGCTCATAGCGCGGCACCGAGTGCCGCGCTATGAGCTTGTAGATCTGCTATTTTTGAAAAATCGTGAAGATTTGTGCAAATCTTTGAATATAATTTTTTTTAAGCGAACATTTGTAACTCAAATCTTTGCTTCTGGGGGGTCCCTGGAACAAAATATTCTGAGATTGGGGTCCGCGGCCAAATATATATATATATATCATTTTGGGGGTTCTTGACATGAAAAAGTTTGAAAACCACCGATATATCAACATAGGTTTTTTTTTTTTTTTACTGTTAGGATTTAGAAGACATTTTGTAGGGTTAATGGCAAATTGGACAGTGCCTGCGCTCCAGTACTAGAGAGTAGTGGCTTGCTTCATTAGTTTTATCACCAGTTTGAGCTGATCAGCCCTATACAGGAACAGGAAACACTCACAAGTGTAAACAGGAAAGCCACAACTCCAGGCCAATGCTCGCAGAAAGAGGAAGAAGAGTATTTATGCTTCCTGTTTAGGGCACGCCTGCCATATTCAAAGTTACGGTAAAAAGGAGTTCCTCATCAAAGGGTACAGAGTGAGAGAATTGTGTGGGTGTTTACTGACAATGGGCTGTCTTTTGCAGTCGTGTGTGGTCTGTCAACGCTTCTGGAAGTGCCCTGGTTAAGAGTAGATGGGCAGTGCCCGGACATGCCTGTCTTCCATCTCTATATAGAGAGTCCTGGCATCTTGTTTTATAAGAGGAGATCGATCTCTTTTTATGAAACAAGATGCCAGGACTGTTTCATCATTTCCCCTTTTCAATGCCGTCGTCCCTCCAGTGCACCACCTTTTGGAGGCACACAAGCGGAACAACCTTGTTATATCTGTAATGGCTCCCTGGGCAGTAAGAACTGCATGTCCTTGTGTCATGATAGCTTTGGAGAGCTGCCAGTGGATAAGTGCAATGATGTAGATGAATAGAGACACGGGCTCCAAAGTGTAAGAGCTTTTGCTTTATTAAAGAAACCAGAAAAAGGGACTTTTCTTTTTACACAGGAATTCAGTGGCAAATCTACAGAACAAACAACAGTTTCCAAAGTGATTACAACAAGCTTTGTACAGTATATATTAGAAGAGTGACTGACACAGACACACACACGCATGCATGTATGCATGCACGCGCGCACACACACACACACCTTGGCTTGACTGCAGCGTTCGAGAACTTGAAAAAATACATACTTAATACCCTGTCCTGCCATCATGCTACACGTCATGCTATGCGTTACTTTGAGCACCTTGCTGCACTGTGGTTTCACACTATCACATACACACATACGTCCTTAACATCAACTTTTAATAAAAAAATCACTTTGCCTGCAATGTTGCATGTTTGTTTTTAATATGACTATTCTTTGGTAATCAACATTCAATACATTCCTCTGTGCGTGGAGTATAGTTATTATTTACACAGCAAAATCCAGAGTGTGGATAATACCAATTCCCCTATTCAATTACAAAAATGTAATATAGTGAATTATACCAATACTAATATACAAATCTTATATATAAAATTATTGCATCTTTAGAAACGGAAAACAGACAAAAATAAAATGTTTTTCTTTTCTTTTTTTTTCTTCTTTTTTTTTTACATGAAGCAAATAACAATAACGCTTTTTTCAGATGTATGTTCCAAACGGATTTCCTCACTTAAAAGAATAAAAGTGCTGCCCTACGCAGCATTTTAAATATTTACATTACAGAAAAATAAAAATGACACGCCACTTTACAATTTTATATAATTTTTCATACGTCACCATTTATCAGCAAAGTTTGAATGTTTTCAAAGCCAATGTTAACCATAGGAACCCTTTGCGTCCCTATTCTGGGCATGTTATAAAAGGGGAACATTTGACGAAAACAAGCCAACGTTTTGGCAAAAATAACAGATCTATGCATTGTAAGCTTGCAGGTCGGCTTTTGGAGTTTTGGTGTAGAGGTAAAAAAAGGAGGGGGGCCAAGTATAGACCCCTTAGGTCAGTGGTTTTCAACCAGTGGTCCGGGGACCACCAGTGGTCCTTCGGGGAGTACCAGGGGGTCCCCAGCGAAATGAGTTAACAATAATTTTTAGCGTCACAATCATTTTTAACCACTTAGCTTTGGCTATTCAAAAATAGCAGATATACAAGCTCATATGTGCTTGTATGTGCTTGTAGATCTGCTATTTTTGAAAATCCTTGAAAAAGTGTGCATATCTTTGAATATTTATATCTTTTTAAAGCGAAAATTAACTGATATCTTTGCTTCTGGGGGGTCCCTGGCACAAAACATTTTCAAATGCGGGTCCGCGGCCAAATGTATATCAATCTAGGGGTCCCTTGGCATGAAAAAGGTTGAAAACCACTGCCTTAGGTAACAAAGTATATAAGGTTTAAGTGCAGGATTCCATTGGTGGATGGATGGGTGGGTGAATGACAGGGAGGGGGGGAGGGGTGTATTTACAGTAAAAGAGTCAACAGTAAACTGAGGTAGCACAGAAGACAGAAGGGAACAGAGGACCAGAGGTCTGTGTGGAAGTGATACAGGGAGGGGAACAGAGTAATGCCATTAAAAAAACGGGTTTACGGTCTTCTCTATTGATATTGCTGTCACGCAGAGCACCTCATTTCAGTGACGGGAGGGAGGGGTGAAAGAGGAAAGGGAGAAGAAAAAAAAAGGCTCATCCTGATGCTCTGAAGGATGGCTCTTTGAAGCCCAAAGGAGTTTTTTTTTTTGACGCGTGTCTTAACACATCGGGTGCCAAACACGTGTGTAAAAAATGTGTTTTCGAAGAGTAGCGCATAGGTGCCAAACACGGTAAAAACCCGTGTTATTCAATCTTTTTGTTTTTTTCGGGTTTTTTCCACACGGGAGGGGCTAGCGCAGCTCTGGAATCACCCACGGTGACTCTGAGAAGGAAGGGACAGATGGACCAAAAAACATGGCTCCCCATCCGCTTCCGTATCTCCTTGACAAAAACCTCTGTAGCTCCGAAACCTTTTCCGGTGGGGAAAACGAGTCATTTTCGATGCGCGATCCCTCCCCCCATTGTGACTCGCGTGAGAGATGTTATCGTTCCAGGCGTTAGCCAGGACCATCGTGCACCGTGCACGCATGCATTGTTTACATGGATTTGCTCGCCGTGGAGTCTAGAGCTTTAAACAGCGCAGCGCAGCACAACGGTGAGATTTATGGCACCGAACGCAATCTGTTTTAATAACATTCTGGCACCCGATGTGTTAATATGCCCACCCTTTGCACATGGAAATACGCCCCTCACAACTTGGTCCTGGGACATCCCAAGCAGTGAGTGGAGCACCTGTTGGTCCGTAAGCCATCGTCGGCAGTCAGATGGCGTATAACAAACATACATACCCAGGCCCTCCCCTCCCCTCCCCTCCCCTCCCCCGACTACAACACATGCACTGACAAATACAAGAACCCTGATGACCTCCAGCTGTTGTCGTACTGTAGGTGGAGTGGAATACGAGAAACCAAAAACATAAAAAGAAAACCCACAGAAACACACTCTCCGTTCCCCCTGCGGTCCAGACAGAGAGAGACAGAGAGAGATTTCCTCGGCGGAGGGCGATTGTGAGACAGACTTGCAGGGGTGACATTGCTGTGGCGACTGTATGGGGAAGAAGAATAAGAAGCCGAGAGCCCGTTGAGAGACTGTTGTATACCGGTTCAGGTCAAGAGAGATGAGATGAGATGAAGAGGCGTCGTTCTTTAAACCTGCACGAGCTCTGCGTCCTCAACGATGGGATCTGGAAGAGGGAAAAGGGGTTGGTTTTGTGAGCATGTGAAAAATGGCAGAAGAACAAGGATGGTTTATTAACCCATTAAGACCTGAAGCAGATTCTACACATGTCTTCTAAATCCCAACAGTATTCTGAAAAAAACGTATGTTTCTATATCAGTGGTGCTCAAACTTTTTCTTGTCAAGGACCCCCAAACTTGTATGTATTTGGCCGCGGACCCCCATCTCAAAATATTTCGTTCCAGGGACCCCCAGAAGCAAAGATTTGAGTTACAAATGTTCGCTTTAAAAATATATATATTCACAAATTTTCACGATAAAAAAAAAATAGCAGATCTACAAGCTCGTAGCGAGTGCCGCGCTACGAGCTTGTATATCTGCTATTTTTGAATAGCCAACGTGTAAAATAATGCTTTTTAGCTCAAATCAAAACGTGACACAGGTTCGTTCCAGGTTTTAATGGGTTAACCACATGCACTGACCTGCGCACATGCATGCGTCGAGTATATATATGCTGATACGTGTGGAAACTTAATTGCGAGGGAGTTAGAATTTTCAACATTCTACTTCCTACTTCTGCAACATACACAGATCATTGCAAATCTATCTCTCACACACACACACACACACACATGGAAACGCACGTACATACTCAGACACGGCGCTTGTATAGACCGGTTCTTTGTTTCTCAGAATAAGTCGTGAGTCACTGGCAAACCGCAAGAAAGCAGAACGAGCGAAGCGGTCTTTGGCCAGAGTTGTGACATTTTAAGATAAGAGGGAACTGTTTCTGGTTAAATTCCGCTAATGTGTATCATTTTTGGTCTTGAAAGCTGAAGTGAAGTTCTCATTCTTTATAAGAAAGGGCCTCGCGTTCAGGGGACTGTACTGGGGTTCTGCATACGATTTGGACACCATTCAAGGGAACACATGTTTTCTATGATCCTGGATGTATTTGTTTGAACAATGAACTTAACTTAATACTTAATACTAATGACTTTTTTTTTTTTTTATTCTGAAAAGAGCAACCAACTGTGAGCTTGTAGATATACTATTTTTGCTATATTTGACAATAATGACATGCCCAAAATAGAGGCATTATTATTATTATTTTGTATTATTATAATTTGTTTTCCAATTGGCCCCCTGGGGGGCACGACCCTCACTTTAAAAACCTCTGATATAGGACCATGTGTTATATAATTTAGTAACTGTAACAGTTCTGGCTACTGTGGCAAGAAAATGCACCCCAATATCTTTTTTAGTTTTTACTGTACTGCTGTACTGTTTCTAACTACTTATGAAGTATTCAAAGTCAAACCAAATCCAATCCTCACAATACCGACCTTCAATCCGATGTTAATGAAGTTCCAGAAAATACCTCATACATCAAAACAAATCTCGCTTTTCTAGCTTGGAAGACATTTGGTCATTTCCAAAGGTCCTATGGATGAATTCACTGTTTCACTGTGGATGTTCACTAAACTTGGCCCCTGTCCTGTTCCCCTTGTGCCCCCTGAGACTGAGCTACCAGGAAGCAGGGCAATCCACCTCAGAATGTGTGGAATGTCTGCCCAGGTGCCCCGGGAATCACTCGCCAAACACTCTGGATTTGAACTCAGCCGCTGTAACTAATCGTCCCCGCCATCGGTTCAAGTTGAGTTTGAGCGGAGCGTCTGAAAGGGCCATTAGTGTTTAAATGAGAGTGCTGATGAGTGGAGAATGACTTGAGAGGGGAAGTGCGAAAGAGAGGCGAGGGGGGGAATCGGGGTGAAAGTTACAGCGCAAACAGGTGGTTTCAGTTCTACAGGGACAGAAAGTAAAGCTCCTCAGCACACATGCCACTTCACTTAGTCACATCATGTTGGAACCAGCTGTTTTGTTGTGTGTATGTGTAAATGCACGCAAGTGTGTGTGTGCGTGCGTGCCTGCACGTGCGTATACATGATCACTGACTGACTGCACTTAAACCCATAGTTAATTTATTTGATCATTTTCAACTGTGCTGTGTCCTTGTTGATTTTGTATTTATTTATTATTCCAGCTTTGTGTCCTAGGAAAGATTGATTGATTGATTGATTGACTATCGGGTAGTTATTTTGAACATGGTACCAAGATGTTAAAAGACAGCAAAGAATCACAACATATAAACTAAACAACTCAATCCTGAAATTCCACGGTACAACACCACAAGATTTTTTTTGTTTTTTGTTTAAAGGATGTCAAAGCAGATTTAATTATCAATCTGTTCCATAAAGAAGTCCTAACCTGACTTTTTTAAAGCCCTGCTCATATTTAAAACCTTGATGTGACAGTGTAGCGGAAGGCAGTGGCGTAACGCAGAATCGCGGGGCCTCCCCGCGGGAGTTTCACGTACATGCACGCGCGTGCACAACCTGCGCGCGTGCGCGGTTGTGCACGCACATGCACTTTCGGGTCTAATTCGGGTCTAATTCGGTTCTATTTGACCAATATAAATCAACTTTTTTCATTTTTTTTGCTGTAAAAATATTTGTATCAGTGCAGGCGGGCCCCCCCTGCTGGTGGCCCCCCCGCACCGCATCACTTGCTACCCCTCCATTACACCACTGGCGGAAGGCTGTTCCACAACATAGCAGCAGTGTAAAAAAAATAAAAGTTACATTATAATTCACTTGAGGCACTTTACAAGAACACACACTGGCTCTGGTATTATAGTGTATTTTTGAGGAGCATGTCCATTGATAACATTACATATACGGTACATATTTGTGTTGCAGCTCCTGTTGCTCCACTTTGAGCTGTACTGGCAGCAGTCCAACCCTTCAGAATCTATCACTACCAACATGTTTGAGGGGACGCATTTAATAAATACCGCACTGAATAATATTATAATAGCATCAGCTGCAGTTTGTTCCTGGATTTAGCCGTCAAACCCCCGTACCAAGCAGAACATGCTGCATAATGGAAATGACACTGTATCAATGCTGACACGAGAAGTTACAGGAACTTCAGTTTGCTGTCACACTTAGATAATAGCAGCAATAGATTCACAGGAGAGTGACTGTTCCAATATTATTCCTGAATATCAGACACTTCAGTCTGAGATATAATATCAACTCCATTACAAAAGACTTTCCACATATTGTTTCTTGACAGCTTACTTCTTAGTTCCAAAACAGGATTATCCTCGGTTTTTACACAAATGTATTGAAAGCCTGTTATCTATGAGCCCACTCTTTCAATTACAAATTCATTACACAGAGTGTTCTCAAACCCACTGACCTCATTTACAGATAGATACCAGTGACACAGAATCATCAGCATATAACAGAGCTTACATTTCACAGCCACTGGCATATCATTTTTATACATAATAAGACATAAAAGAGACCCTATGGAACCTTGCGGCACCCCACATGAAATATCCAAAGGTTCTAATACAACCCATTCAACACCACAGACTTGAGTTCTTCCTGGAAGGTAAGAAATGAACCATTTTACACACACCAATCACTGTGGTCTGTGGTGATACACCAATCCACACCAATGCAACTACTTGCAACTGCCATTTGGGGATAATGGAGTAGTTTCAAGGAGTTGCAGTTGCAAGGAGTTGCATTAATGTGGCCTGGCCTTTAACAGTACAGGATGACTCACTGTGTCAAATGTTTTTTTTTGCAAATTGAGCACGATTATGCCAACATCATTTCCCTCATCAGAGTTTTGTCTAACAACATCAAACGTAATGACTAAGACCGGTTTCAGTAGAGTATGTAGTTGTGAGGCCAGACTGACGCTCATACAACACATTTTGTCTGACTAAACTCTGCTCAACTTGCATACTCTACCCTTTGCTAGAGATCAATTTACTCCTACATTGAAATAGATCTGGTTTTTCATTTAATCTGGATCTGATAGGATGACATACAGTATGTTCAGGTTTCATGGTCACGTTGCTGGTGGGAGTAGAATTGTGCATGGGTTGTGCATGGGTGTCGTACAATGAAAGTAGCAGATCTACAAGCTCTGTGAGCTTGTAAATCTGTATTTTTTAGCTGTGCAACACCCGCACGCAAGTATAACTCAGGCTTAAGCCAGGCTAAAGGCTCTGAAAGAGGTGCCAGCTCCAATAGGGCCACCTTCGTTTTTATGCACGTAGGTTCGTGCATGCATGTGTACATGTGTAGTCCTGTGTGCATGTCTTTGTGTGTGTGTGTGTGTGTGTGTGTGTGTGTGTGTGTGTGTGTGTGTGTGTGTGTGTGTGTGTGTGTGTGTGTGTGTGTGTGTGTGTGTGTGTGTGTGTGTGTGTGTGTGTGTGTGTGTGTGTGTGTGTGTGTGTGTGTGTGTGTGTGTGTGTGTGTGTGTGTGTGTTTACGTGCATGTCCTACCCTGTGATGGGAAGAAGACATTCCCGTCTCCAGAGGGAGAGAGGGGAGTTGCTGCCTCAGACAGGAGGTGGCGTCCTGTCTCTGATGTCTGTCTGGCCATAATCTGAGACACGGTGCGGGTTTTAGTCTGCGGGGATCCCACCATGAACACAGGGTTCTCATGTCCCAGGGCCGTACTGTTACACACACACAGGCATTTAATTGCATTATTACAAAAAATAACTATTCACAATGGTAATATTATCATGTTAATAATATCATTCTTCCAAGTAGTGTACATGCTTAAAGAACCATTCTGGTGATATTGTGTCTTTTGTCCGTTGACTATGAGTCATGGTCTAATTTACAATACAGTCATTTTCCAAAGTCGTTTTTTGTTTTGTTTTGTACACCCTATTTCCCCATTTTGCGACCTTTTACATAATAAACCCATCATAACAACATGTTCTGCTTCTAGAGCACTGAACTGCTTAACATGCTACGATAGTGATAAAAACAAAACAAAGGTGACATAAGGTTCATTGTGCTGGATTACCTATCTCAAGCCAGTTTCAAGTCTCTGCAAGTTTACTGAAATGAATGGAAACCAATGTATTCCTCAAGGAGAAAAAAACTAAACAAAACAAAAACTACAGTATGTTTTGGATGTATACCAAATGGTTCCACCATTTGGGGCGGCCATAGCTGAGTGGTTAGTGAGCCCGCCTAGGGAGCCAGAGGCCCTGGTTGCCCCAGGTACGATTCCAGGCCAGGCCAGCATATGTGTCGATGAAATGAAATATGTCCCTGAGCAAGACTCTTAACCCCTAATTGCTCACAGGCCCTCATTGGAAACAAGCCCGCAAGTACTTTCATGAACGTCCTGTTAAAAGGAATTATCCTTATCCTTATCCACATTCAATACCACCAGTATGGTCAAGCTATCGGCTATTGCAGTGGTTCTCACTCAACCTGTGGGTCGGGACCCCCGACCCACAGGGACCCTCCACATGATTTTTTTTGGGGGGGGGGTCCCCCCAGATGATAGTGAAGTGACAATTTGAGGACTTTTTAAGACCTTATTAATTCCTAAAAAGAAAAAAAGAAAGAAACGAAAAAGACCATTACTGCGTCAAAAGTAATCAACAAACTATACAATAAAAACTGGTCAAACATTGAAAAAAATAATCAAAGAAAGAGGCATGAATTGTGAAAATAGCCGATGTACAAGCTCAAAACTAACGCCTTGCAATGCGAGGCGTTGTGAGCTTGTAGATCTACAATTTTCACAATATTTATCTGCTGAGTCAGACTAAATTGAATGCCTCAACTCCTTCAGGGTAGGGCAGTTCAAATATGATTATTTTTTGGGGGGAAGGGGGGTCACGGCCTGAAAAGGTTGAGAACCACAGAGCTATTGTACACTGATGCCATGGTGAGACATTATCCTTTGTGGTGTGTTTATGAGGATGTGTTGTGGACAAAACGGCTGTTATTGAGGTGGGTCTGCCAGGCCAGCTGTCACATATAGACTGTGGGAACACTCACCTGTCCATTCTCACCAGCTCGTGTGCACCTGGAGAGAGAGAGAGAGGGAGAGAGGAAAGGGAAATGGTCTATTGTGAGAGAACTGAAACGGAAGTGAGCGGAACCTTTCAGCTACAGTGTGGATGTGTTTCCCGCTGTGTGACACAGATCTCAAGTGTCCTGCACTGTTAGTTCTACAGGAAATGCGTGGGGAGTGAGGCATAATGGCCTATACCTGGTTTGGGAAAAGCTGCGTTTTGCTGTGTCATGCATGGGAATAATTGTCTGTCGGTGTGTGTGCGTGCGTCAGCGTCTGCACACACATACCCTAGTATCTACGTGTGCATGTGACCGCATAATGTGTGTGTTAGTGCCCTCGTTTATAAAGCGTGTGTGTGTGTGTGTGTGAACTGTACCAGTATCGGCCACGTAAAGCCTGAGTTATAGTTAGTTGCGTGCGGGTGCACTGAAAAGAACAGATCTACAAGCTCACAACACATGGCTCATGCGTTGTGAGCTAGATTTGTTATAGATCAGGCTTCAAGGGATAAACCGGCAGCGGTTCCGGTAGGAGACACAATGGAGACTCTTTGTGTCTCCTACCGGAACCGCTGCCGATAATTTGTTGGGTGAAATATCCCTTTAATAGCTGTGTTTCTCTACAGGTATAGTTCTTCTGAGTGTGTGTGTGTGTATGTGTGTGTGTGTGTGTGTGTGTGTTTGTGTGTGTGTGTGTGTGTGTGTGTGTGTGTGTGTGTGTGTGTGTGTGTGTGTGTGTGTGTGTGTGTGTGTGTGTGTGTGTGTGTGTGTGTGTGTGTGTGTGTGTGTGTGTGTGTGTGTGTGTGTGTGTGTGTGTGTGTGTGTGTGTGTGTGTGTGTGTGTGTGTGTGTGTGCGTGCGTGTGCGTGTGTGTGTGTGTGTGTGCGTGCGTGTGCGTGGCTGCATGAACATGCACGTGTCAACTTACGTCTACTGGACTGGGTGCTCTGCCTGTGCTTGTACACCAGCAGCAGGATGAAGGGCACAGAGAGCAGGGCCATGATGCAGGCTGCTGTGGCCAGGACAGCTGACACTGTGCCTGGGGACACAGACAGAACAAGAGCGGGTTAATTGTCATTTCTTTGGGAAGGTCGCTGATTGTTTTCTGTGGGACGGTGTTGCTTGTGTGCGACATACCTTCAGGTGGTTTGACATCCAAGACGGTGCAGGCCTGAGATCCATTTCTCCCTGGGGAAGTGATAACATACAGTATATTTATTTTTTGTTGTATTTGTTGTTTGACAATGGTGTTGTTGTTTTTTTTTGTTTACCAGCTAAAACATGAATTATATAGAGTGAGCTTGGGTTTTCTCCAACACTGCAGACAATGCCATTTGACTTCACCAAATGAAAAGACCACAGAATCCTACAGTAGAGTATCCTGTAGACCACAGTGGCTATCGTAATATCACCACAGACCACAGTGATTGGAATTAGATCAGAGAAACCATTCAACAATGTTACATCATTGGAGTGAAAATTTATCGGAAAGAATATTGCAGCGTTTTCCTGTTCTTTGTTGTCTGTTGTGCAATATTTTTTTTTTAGATCTGTTGTTTGCGGGACTTGGCTTGCACTTTATTTTGTTACTTACAAACTAGTCTGGGAGGCATTGCGTCGGAGCTTGGACAGCAGGGGCGCGGCCACTGCGTTGTGATTCAAATCAACAGCCAATGAAGAAAAGGGGGCGGGATCCACATGCAGTGGGTGTTGCATCTAAATAGGATCGACGGGAAGCAATTTCCCCTTGAGAAATTGCGGCCGCCATTGTTGTGTACTGCTGTTTGCCTCTCGTCGGACTTTTTAGACGAGTTGCACAGCTCTCAGACCGGTAAGAGGCGTGTCCGCTCAGATTCTGAGCGTAAGCTACATCCCGCCCACAAATACCAGGGCCCAGAAGTTCCTCGCCAGAGCTGGCGAAAACTTCTGGGAACTCAGATTACTTACAAACATGACTTATGTCTGTATCTCAGATTTTGAAATAGGTAATCTAATCACCGAAACGTCACTAGTCAGCTGTGACCAAACAAACACGCAGGCACACACAAGCGCACACGTGCACTCGCACAGGCACGCTCAGAAACTCTGAAACAAGAAGCGGCTTGCTAGCTCCTCATGCATTGAAGGAGGCATGAGCTCAGTTCTGGGCTCTCCCTAGGCTGTCAGAGGGAGAGTAGCGCCCAGGATTACATAGGCAATTGGCACTGGGTGAAAAAATCGTGGAATTTTTTTTTTTTTTAAGAAACAGGTGTGTGTCCTTACGTGGCGTGATGTGGAGTATCACGTGGCTGTGGGGTTTCTGCTGAAGGATCCCGTGCCTGTGTTCCACCTGGTAGTCCAGGGACATGCAGCAGTAGCGGCCCTGGTCCCGTATGGTCACGTTCTGCAGCTCCACCCAGAAGCCCCTCCCGTCCTTCTCGACCCCGTACTTCACCCCGGGGCCGGGGTGGGTGCGGACGCTCATGTTGACGTTGCGGGGGCCCACCCGCTGGTGGCAGTGTTGGTCGCTGTGCGGCGTGAAGAGCCAGCTGTGTTTTATGACGTCGTTCAGGTGCAGGGCGTTGCCGCTCTGCACGCACTCCATTTTGACGGAGGCGCCCTCGGGGCAGGTGTAGTACAGGTGCGGCGTGGAAACGCCGAGTGTGGCGGGGTGGTGAGACGTCTCACCGTGGACTGCGGAGAGAAGAGAAAAAGGACGGGGGAATGAAGATGACTGACTGCCACAAATTGGTTACACAAAATAGTGGTAGAAGCGACGCATCTCTGTCATTTTAGATTTCTTTGGCTATTCAAAAATAGCAGATATACAAGCTCGTAGCGCGACACAGAGTGCCGGGCTATGAGCTTGTAGATCTGCTATTTTAGAAAGATTTGTAAACATTTTCAAAACATTTTCTACAAGCTCATAGCGCAGCACTCGGTGCTGCGCTATGAGCTTGTATATCTGCTATTTTTGAATAGCCAAAGAAAAAAAGGAAAAAGATGAAAAAAAAACTTTAATGCATCCTCATACAGATAAAAGTTGATAAATATAAACATTTTATATTTTTGGCAAGTATCTCTTGCATATGGCCCTATAAGATGAAAGGATGAATCTGTGATCTGTGATAACAGAGCAATGGTTACAGACAGTCGGGCACAGTTGTCACCAAAACCACACTTGAGCTGCAGCTCATCCGTGGCCTATTTGTGCAAGATTCATAATGATACTTCCTGGTTTGTATTTTGGGTCAAACTAAGATGTTTTCCTGTGCCTTTTCTTCTTCTTTTATTTTTGTTAAAAATACAGAATGTACTACCTGAAATGGCCTAACCTCCACAGTGAAACTAATTCTCAGTGACAACATCGCTAAGCTATTTTAAAATCAATAAGTGTAGATTATTTTAAGACCATATCTACATAGTCAATGGGTCTTATTGTTGATCTTTGCAATGAACTCACAATATACAAACACAACACACTAAATTCCTAAGGCAGGTCCATGGGACAACTAAATGTAGTTTTTTTTTTTACTATTTCATTTCTTATCAGAGGCCTCCTACAACAACATTATGTGAAAGGTGGAAAAAAGCGAATATTTTCTATATCTGGCTCTTACAGGGTTAACTATCCTGGGTGGGGGGGATATTGCATGCCCCCCCCCCCCCCCAGGGGGCTTCTGAACAGAGTTATACTGCCAAGCATAAATATAATTGCATTGATTAAGCTGCTATTAAATGTTCTCTTTAACGAGAGCGGCCCCTTACATAGTGATAGACCGTAGTAAATCTCTGCTCTGTATATTTCATGTGGAGTCTTGTAAGATATGATGGTAGCAGAGGTACAGTATCTATCTACACAGTAAAATCCAGAGTGTTGATTTATCGCTTTAGAGATAAGACCCTTATGGGTCCATTTTAACAGTGTCAGAGATAAATCAACAACCCACATCTGACGGGCACTAAAGGTCTCTCTGGCTGCTCTAACTTACTAACGTAGAAGTAGTCAATACATTTGATCCTTAGCTTTTTAGATGATAACGTGAGTAGACAGTAGGCACGATCAACACCATCAATACAACTCATTTCTGTACCTTCAGGAAACAGCCAAAACATACGACAGACTCTTACAGACTTTACATATTTCTTAGACATACAGCAGCCTTTCGCTCTCAGACTAGTACACAACACTGGACCACATCCTGTGTGACTGGAGCTGTTATCTGTACAGAAATGGAATGAATGTACAAATAGGCTGATATGTGTAACGTTTTACTTTACGTAGAGAACAGGCTGCAATTAGAGATTATTCTCTCTGCAATTAGAGATTATTCACTCTGCAATTAGAGATTATTCTATCGATTAGTTTTTCCGATTAATCGAATATTCAAAGTGTTTTTTGATCATTAAAAAAGTATATGTATATCAACAAATCAGTGTGAAAAGAATTCTAATACATTTTTCATAATCGGCTAAATCAATTAGCCTAATTAAACCCTTATGTGTTATTTTATACTTAGAACGGTGACATGCAAAAATCGATTCTTTTGTATAACCGATTGACTGTTGCACCCCTATTATACAGTGTTATGTATTCATTTAAAAGGTAACACAAGGTAACACACAATGAGAATGGTCCTCATCTGTGGTGTGCGGTACACTGCAGAGACGTGTCCCCGGGCTGAGCATGCTGAAGCTATTTTCTAAACATCGGCAGACAATTATAGTAGGCTGGCGGAGAACTTACTATACAGTGCAGCCACGCTACATCAGCACTCATTATTAGGCACATATATACATAAGATAAAAAAAAACAAAAAAAACAATACCACACTTTCTTTTTTTAATGACTCTTGGTCAGTGGTGTAAAGTAACTAAGCACATTTACTCAAGTACTGTACTTAAGTACAATTTTGAGGTATTTTTTACTTTACTGGAGTATTTTCAGTTTTCAGTACTTTTACTTCTACTATCTCAGAGGCAAATATTGTACTTTTACTCCACTACAATTATTTGAGAACTTGAGTTACTAGTTACTTTGTAGATTATTATTACAAAACATACATTAACCACTTCAGCCCTATATACTTTTTTTGAAAATAGCAGATCTACTACTTGTAGATCTGCTATTTTCAAAAGATTTTTATGCATTTGAAAACTCATTATGGGACATTCTGCATAATGAGTACTTTCTACTTTTGGTACTTTAAGTACATTTTGATACCAATACTTTAGTACTTTTACTCAAGTACATTTTTTATTCCTGACTTTTACTTTAACAGAGTACAGAGTACTTTTTCCACCACTGCTCTTGGTTGTCCATTGTGTAAGCACCATTTGCTGTTTGGTTTTATGTATACTTTTGGGTTTGTGGTCATAGTGAATTGGTGAAATGCTAGTGCAGTGGTATGTGTGTCCACAGCTGTGTGTGTGCAGAGTAGTAGTACAGTACACATGCGCCTGCAGCACATGTGTGTGTGCGACTGTGCGTGCAAGTGGTCGTGTGTAGATAGATATGTGACATATGTGGGCTTTAGGAGGCTTTCTGGTCGAAACAAGGATTTGAGGGCCGGGCTTCCTTCCTGCACAGGCACGGCACGCGAACAGTGACTCGCTGACTCCATCTCCTCAACTCAACAACAAACGTGCTTTCCTGTCTGGTCTGGCAACCCATGCAACCTCATTGTGCTTGCACTACTATTAACGTCCTCAGGGGGGCAGGAAACCAGGCCTGAGGGACCCTTTTAATATGAAACCAAAAAACAAGAGGAAAGCCAATCATTTGTTTCCATACTAAAAGTCAACACTAGCTTTAAAGAGGTTTCCCTCCAAGCTGCTTGATGGGAAATACAGTAGCTATACAGTAGTCAATGACCTTGGCTGGCTGTTTGACGTGGAGGTCTTATGTGCATCCTGTGTGTGTGTGTGTGTGTGTGTGTGTGTGTGTGTGTGTGTGTGTGTGTGTGTGTGTGTGTGTGTGTGTGTGTGTGTGTGTGTGTGTGTGTGTGTGTGTGTGTGTGTGTGTGTGTGTGTGTGTGTGTGTGTGTGTGTGTGTGTGTGTGTGTGTGCGCGTGCGTGCAGAGAGAGACTGACACTACTAACCATTCTGTGTCAGGAAGAGCAATAGGAAAACCATGGAGTGAATTAAAGTGAGACTGTTGCCCCTGTGGCTGTTCCTGTGTGTGTGAGTGGGTGTGTTGCATGCGTGTGTGTGTGTGTGTGTGTGTGTGTGTACAATAGCAGCTGGGAACAATAGAAGGCCTTCTCCTCTCCTGTTTCACACACACCCTCCCAGCAAAATTTTGCTATTTTGACACTCTCAGAGTTCAATTTAAGGATATTACTGTGTTCCTGTTTCCACCGCCCCTCCCCCTGCTTGTAGCTCAAATCGTTTTTTGTGTGTTTGTTTTAGTTTTCAAATAGAGTACTTCTGGCCTTAGACCAGGGTAAATATAAGACATCTGTGTGTCTTGGCTCTATTCTAGATGAAGTTGATGCCCTTCTGATCTCAATTCTCAGGAGGCTAGTCCCTCAGGGCCCAGACACAGGCCCTCTTTTGTTTTTAACCTCAGAAGAACACCACCTGTTTAGGACTTGTTTCTCATGACAACTCTCTCTCTTTCGTAACACACAGCCTTGCTACATACAGCTACATAGCCTGTTTGAAATATTTTTTAATTATCTTGTATTAGCTTTTGTTAAATAGTTCTTCTCTGCAATTGGAATAATATTTATGACTCTGTGCAGTTGCAGTGGTGTTGATACATTATGGAACAGTCAGCCTAGCCCAGGGGTTCCCAAACTTTTCCATGCAAAGGATCCTTACACAGCCATAGCCTCTGGCTGAGGCCCCCCTATTGTGAAATGCAAAACATTTCACAATACTTTTTTTGGGGAGGAAATAAACAATTTTGACAATAATGACATGCCCAAAATAGGAGAAGAACCATGGTGAAAGTGGTTAAACTGGCACAATTTTATTTGAATTACATTCTTGTATTTATGTTTTTACATTTCCATTTCCAATTGCCCCCTAGGGACCCCCACTTTGAAAAGCACTGGCCTGGTGGAGCAGGTATGCCTGTATTTATGCGCCTGAGTCATTATAGCTGTGTTTATACTAGTGCCATCTCCATCGCCCAATTCTCACCTCCTGCAATGACAATCATTAGCTAACCCATTACTGGGTGTTAATGAAACCAGTGGGAGTATCCCAGATTACACACACACACACACACACACACACACACACACACACACACACACACACACACACACACACACACACACACACACACACACACACACACACACACACACACACACACACACACACACACACACAGTTTCAGTGGAAGTTTCTGGTATCTGTGGGGCCATTAATCTTGAATCACTGGTCAGTTAGCTAAAAAAAAGAGGAAGTTGTTAGGGGTCAGTGCATCATCTCCAGGATAAGAGAGATCAAGATAAGAGTAGTATAGTTATATACTTATAAACGTTTTTGTGTCTGTGTCTGGTTTCTCTTCAAATTATTTTGAAGAGAAATATAATGTTTATTAGTATGAGTAGTGTAGTATTTTATTACATTTTTATAACCTTTCAAACATCTAGCCTAACCTTCCTGCCCTGACATATGACGCTGTCTCTGCATTACAACGTTGCTGCATAGGCTGAACAGTTTTGTAAGTGTACTTACAACAGAATTTCTTCATGTAACTGCAGGGATGCCACAGTTACGTAGGCCTATGTTAAAATGTCCATGACGTAAAATAACATAAAAGGAAGTTATTTGTCTGGAGGTAGCTTTTAAAAAAAAAGAAGAAGAAGAAAAAGAACACCCTGTTGAGGCCCTTGTTTATATGGTCTTCATTGCTCTTCAGTCTTCACCCATAAACACAGATTGGTTGTTGCGAACGCAGCGGAAGGAGGCGCGCCGAAGGCGCGCCTCCGCGCAAGTGGAGCTTACTATGAAACCGTGCTAGGGTTGTGTCTCTCTCTCTCTGTGTCTCTGTGTCTCTGTGTGCACTGCCTGTGTGCAGCTCCTCTGAGATAAGTAAATGTCCAATTTAGACGTACCATACATCAAATGAAAGGTCTTTGAAAACTGAACACACCTGTCAAGGTTGCGTTTAAGCCCGCCCCTTCCCCCGGAAGCCACGCCCCGGAGAAGGCTACTAAAAACTCCCCATTGAAACCCCATGTTAAATGAAAAGTGCCCGAATCGCTCCCAAACTTTTTCTACCCCCCCTAAGTGGGGGTCTACCAACAAATACTTCGGGCTCGGATTTTGGCTCCGCCCCCCGGAAGTGGGTGAAACAGGCACTTCTAACACTTTGTTGAATTGTTCAAAAACATTCCAAGTTTTTTTTTTGTGAATTTGTATTTTTCTAAGATGCTCCTTTTAACGCAGATTTTTTTTTAATTTAATTTTTTTATTGGTTACTTTTTTTTAAATATTTTTTTTCATTCTTTTTTTTTTTTTTTTGCGTTCGCTTACCGCGTTCGCGCGTCTTACTTGTATAATAATATATGATTAATATGGTCAGTGTTTACAGTAAATGCATGGATTGCAGCTATGGTCATCATGATACACTGGTTCTGAGATGAGTAAGCAGTGGTGTAAAGTAACTAAGTACATGTACTCAAGTACTGTACTTAAGTACACTTTTGAGGATTTTTTACTTTACTGGAGTATTTCACACATTTCGGCCATTTGAAAAATGTGGCGCATTGTGAGCTATTTTCAAAAGATTTTTAAACATTTGAACTTGAAATGGGACATTCTGCATAATGAGTACTTTTACTTTTGGTACTTTAAGTACATTTTGATGCCAATGCTTCTGTACTCCGTTACAAGTTAAAGTATGGAAAAATGTACTCAAGTACATTTTGCGTTCCGGACTTTTACTTGTAACAGAGTATTTCCATATTGCAGTATTGATACTTTTACTTAAGTAAAACATTTGAGTACTTTTTCCACCACTACTAATAAGTCATTTAGTGTCCAAGCAAGGCTGTGTGGGTCAATGTTCTGTCCTTGGCTGACAATGACAGATTGTAACCAGCCGTACGAAGGACCCATTAGTTATCCATTAGATTAAACCACGGCATATCAACCACATCAAATAAGGCTTATTATAAACACAATAGGCTACCCATAGAAAAATTATATCCCAAAGGAACAGGGGCTTTCCCTCCCTCAATTGTCTTCCGTCTCTCACACACACCCATATTGCACAAATAATACACACAAGCATGCACACACACATAACGACTTCCCATGTCACATCAGGGTTGTCTCTGAATTTGGCAGACCTAAAAACCTAGTGGGTCTCAAAGTGCGGTCCAGGGACCCCCAGGGGGTCCTTGGGGGTGTTCCAGGGGGTCCCCAGCTAAATGTGTTAATGTAGCATCAAAATCAGTTTAACCACTTTTAATTCCATATGCTCAAACACATTGCATCGGGGTGCGTTGCTTGTAGATCGGCTTTTTTATCTTGAATATTTTCACTTTAAACATTTTAACACCAATCTTGTTGCCTGACATAAAATCTTTATAGATGGGGGTCCGTGGCCAAATACATATTAATTTAGGGGGGTCCTTGACATGAAAAGGTTGGAGAACCAACCACTGCAGTGCTAACCTTAGGAAGTCATATATAAACTCAGTGCCCTAATTGATAATGATTAGTCCCTGCATGACACAGGCTGGACAGCACGGCCTAGGACACAATTAGAGGAGAAAGTGGTCCACTCCGCAGAGAGGGATCACACCCTGCCAATATAGGGTCTACATTATCGACTATTGTGTCTGTCTGTGCCATGTCCTGTGCACAGAACTATTACACCCTGAACCAAAGTGAGAGAGCAGGGCAGCAGACAGCAGGCAACGCACAACATTTTGCATTCAGCAGAGGCAGAGCAATGTTGATTTCGTCGACTAAAACTATGACGAAAAAATTTCGTAGACTACCTTTTTTTACTGATGAAAACTAAATAAAAACTAAATAAAAACTAAGCTATGATTACTAAAAAAAAAACTAAATATTTTGACAATTTCGTCAACAAATAGAAACTAGACTAAAATGTCAGGGAGGGACTAGCGGAGACCCAGTAGAACTAAAAGACAAGTCATTTTATGCTTGGTTGTGCTCGGGTGTTGAGCTCTGAAAATAGAAGATCTACAAGCTCACAACGCGTCGCACTGCGACGTGTTGTGAGCTTGTAGATTGGCAAGTGTGCATGCAACTAAGTGTAAAATCAGCCATTACGACGCCATCAAGGCACCGCCAAAACACATTTTAGTCTACTAAATCAACTGTAGATTTAGTCGACTATAATCTTATGATATTTAGTCAACTAAAACTAGACTAACAGTAAAACTTTCAGGTTACTAAAATATGACTAATTGGAATTTGATTCAGAAGACAGAATCAAAATTTGCTGTTAAAATCAACACTATTCTGCATTCAGCAGAGAGACCAGCGGTGGCCTCTCTCTGAAAGGGACATTTTCACAGTAGATCAGCTGGTGGATCCAGACAGAGTTTACAGGTCTAGTCTCAGCCGTTTGGGTCCAGTCACAGTGACTCCAGTCCCAATCATTCTAAAATAACAACAGTCTGTGTTGTGTGACTTACAAGAGCTTCAGAATGTAGGCTAAACACTAACAAAAAAGTTTAAAGGCTTCTTCCAGTCTGTTTTAATTAGTAGCGATTCAGTGAGGATCCTTTGATGAGCCTATCGCCAGTTTATCTAATTAGGCCGTATACTAAAGGGCGAAAACTGATAACCTGTGGGGATTTGATTGGCGTTTGAAGTGAAGCAGCACCCTGCTTCAGTGGACAGAGGTGGGGGCGGAGGACGGGGGGGACACAGAACAGCTGCTTGTTGGGACCGGGGAGGGAGGGGGTGGGGGTCAGTGTTGCCAGATTTTGCGATAGAAATAAGCAACTGGGTCTCTGAAAACAAGCCCAAAAGAAGTGACTATTATGGGTCACATGAGCATAGGATATTTTATATCTACAAGCTACAAGTTATGAGCTTGTAGATCTGCTATTAAAAAAAAAAAAAACTTTAACAACACCAATCTGGTACAGGGGTCACAAAATACTTTTAGATGGGGAGGGGGGGGGGGCGTGCCGTGGACAAATACATATTCTTTTTTGGGGTCCTTAACATGAAAATGTTTGAGAACCACCACTGGTTTAAACAACATTAGGAAACAAGCCCTACAAAAAAGTAACTTCTCTTTAGAAACAAGCCCAAAAAATAATAATACCCAAATGCCCAAAGTTGCTTCTTATAAGCGGACATGGCAACACTGTTAAACCCACTCCGTCTCCGCCAGATGTTGTGTCTCAGCGCGCAGCGGAGCTTTATAAGTCTAAACAACAACACAGTGGTCTGAAAACATCACTATTCCCTACACAAACACACTAGAATGACTATTCTTCTTTCCTGCTCTGACTGTTACGTCTCCAAGATAAACTAGTTAATGAGTAAAGGAATTGGCGATGCGGTAAAACTAAATAAACCCCCCAAAATATATACATTCTGCGGATTTCTGCCGAAAGCAGGAATTAAATAGACATTATTTCTGACGCTAATGAGATTACATTATAACCGACGAACTTGTTTATTGGCTTTAACTTGCAAAGGAACCATGGAATATAAATGTAAACACTAATCAGCAACAACTCAACAGAGCCAGAGACTTTGTTTTGGAAAGAAGAACGTGTAAACAAGTTCACACTCGCCCGAACAGTCGGACAACGCAAACACAAACACAGCGCGCAGTGGAGCGCGCTGTGTTTCCCAAACACTGGTTCGGGGACCCCTTTGTGGGTCGCGGACCACTTTTTATGGGTCACGAGTAAATGTCAAAACAAAAAATAAATAAATAAATCAAGAATAAAAAAAAAAAAATTTCAAAATAAGATCATGAAAAAAAATCCATGAATTAGAAAACAAATGTTTGAGTGGTACTGAAAATAGCAGATCTACAAGCTCACAACGCAGCGCGAAGCTTCGCGTTGTGAGCTTGTAGATCGGCTATTTTCTCTTTAGAGTTTTGAGCTAAAAACTGTTTTAGTTTGGGAACCAGAGTGCAGCAGAGACTCGGTCCTGTGTCTTTAAAACGTACCTCCAGAGATGATCGGCAGAGCGGCGCAGAACCAACACACAAACATCAGTCCTAAAGTTGGACTCCTCCGGTATAATAATTCCGATGTCATGATGATTGTCTCGGATCTTTTCTCTCAAAGAAAGCGCGTCTTTCTTCAGTGAAGGTCTGTTTTGCAAAGCATCAATGAAATAACGTGTCTGTCTTTCTCTCGCAAATGTATGATTAAAGAGCCATAAAGTTGCTCCACACACACACACACACACACACACACTGCCTGTCACTTCTGCTCTGAACTTCTGTCACTAACTTTTAGCCTACTTCTCCAATCTCCTCTCTGGAGGAGGATGAAGAAGTTGGCTTAGTGCTGCAGCAACAAGCAACCTGATACAAACCCCTCCCCCACATGTTACTATCTGTCAACTCCCCCCCCCCCCCCTCTCTCTCTCTCTCTCTCTCTCTCTCTCTCTCTCTCTCTCTCTCTCTCTCTCTGCAAAAACATTGTTGTGAAACTACATCCTCCTCAACATGCTGCATGCATTGCTCCAGTCCAGTGGGTGGAAATTACTAAAAGTACTAAAATGTTTTACTTTAAAGTTAAAGTATCAATACTGCGAATGTAGAAATTCTCTGTTTACAAGTAAAGTTTTTTAAAAAATCATTTGAAAATAGCTGATCTTATCTACCAGCTTGTAGATCGGCTATTTTCAAATGGCCGAAATCTATAGGGTTGAAGTGGTTAATGTGTGTTTTGTAATGATAATCAAAATCTACAAACTAGTAACTAAAGTTTTCAAATAATTCTAGTGGAGTAAAAGTAGAATATTTGCCTCTGAGATGTAGTAGAGTAGAAGTAAAAGTATTGAAAATTAGAAATACTCCAGTAAAGTAAAAAAAAATACCTCAAAGTGTTACTTAAGTACAGTACTTGAGTAAATGTACTTAGTTACCTTACACCACTGCATTGCTGAGTTAACCCACGCAGCCCTGAGGATGTTTGTCAGTTGGCCATTATTTAGGATCTCATCTCATAAAAGATGGAATTGTTACACTGTAGGAGCAGTGTGCTTGCGTGTTTAAATATCCTTCCCCTACAGCTATTGTTCCCATTGGCCACTGACTTAATAAATGTTTTTAATTCATTTTAGGAAAAAAATTAAAAGAAAACATTGTTTTAAGCTTTTCTGATAATTATAATTTGCTGACTTAATAAGCTTTTTTATTTCATTTTAGAAGAAAGAAGGAAAGAAAATGAATCATTGTTTTAAGCTTTTCTGATAATTATGATTCGTTACACTTTTGATGTGGAAAGAAAGGAAAACAAGGGGAAATGAACAATTTCAAGCCACAAAAGGAGCCCCCCTTTTATTGAAGTTAAAGCTATACAATCCAGGACTTGTTTTAATGAATACAATGTTATTTTAACCAATCTGTATGGTAAAGTCTGTTAATACCATATTATTAGCATATCTCCTAAATTGACTGGTTATCTCCTCCAGGCCGGAACGGCCCGGAGGTGGGTATTATGTTTTCATCCCTGGCCGTGTGTGTGCATGTGCGTGCGTGTATGTACTGTATGTGTTTCTGTAGCTAATCTTGGACACAGCTGGACAGATAAGCGTGAACCATTTGCACGCACACTCACTCAAGGCCAAGGGCCAAGGCAGAACCTCCACCCCAAATCTTTCAAATCAGCCTCATGGTTTCACTATAACAGGCCTCTTCACGTACAAGCAAAATATTTTGGATTCCTTGGATCATGATGCAACTTCTCATTTAGGCCACACCCGTTTCTGCTAGAATTTTCAACATTTTTCAAGTTTTCTTCAAAACACACTTTTTGCCACTACTCCTACAGACTGGGTACAAAATTCACACAATTCGTTACACATTATCTCTTGAGTCGTGCGATCAAGGTATATCGGTCATATTTTTCATATTCCATTCTAATTGGCTACGATTGGTCTCTTCTGCCCATAGGGGGCGCCACAAATGAGAACAGTTGCACCATCTGTCCAAACTCAGTTTCCCACCGCAGCCTCACTGTGTTCCTGACAGCTGCACAGTACTCAAATATTCTACTTAAGTAAAAGTACCAATACTGCAATGTAGAAACTGTTACAAGTAAACGTTTGGAATTCAAAATGTACTTCAGTAAAAGTACAAAAGTAGTGATACCTAAATGTACTTAAAGTATCAAAAGTAAAGGTACTCGTTAGGCAGAATGTCCCGTTTCACAAGTTTTCAATGTATAAAAAAGGTGTAAAAATCCTTTGAAAATAGCAGATCTACAAGCTCACAATGCGTTGCATCGCGACCCATTGTGGGCTTGTAGATCGGCTATTTTCAAATGTCCGAAATGTATATATTGCTGAAGTGGTTAATGTATGTTTTGTAATCTACAAAGTAACTAGTAACTAAAGTTTTCAAATAATTGTGGAGTAAAAGTACAATATTTGCCTCTGAGATGTAGTGGAGTAGAAAACTGTGTGGAGTAGTAGTATTGAAAATTGGAAATACTCAAGTAAAGTAAAAAATATGTCAAAATTGTAATTAAGTACAGTACTTGAGTACATGTACTTAGTTACTTTACACCACTGCAGCTGCACCTCACGACTGACACAGACATGGGAAGGCAACCAGGCCTGGAGGAGATATGCACTCAGAGGAGCGCATTTTTCTATTCGACAATGTCAATAAAGTTATTGTAAGTAGAAGGTGCACTAAAGATGCACCACCATCTTTATTGTATTGTAGTTTTTTGGACATCATTGCAATTACGTCTCTCTGTATGGAGAGACCAAAAACGTACAGTACGTATTGTACCTTTATACAAGCTCTTCACCACTGGAAGAAGCTGCAGTCACTCAATATTAGCACAATTTGGGAAAGCATATTAATATTTTAATTGCCGCCCTATGACCGGAAAAAAAACCATGTAGAATTATGTGTTCCTCTGGATTGCTTTCCACTGTATATTATTTCAACTACCAGCATCTTCCATCCAAAACCACCCATATAGCCAGAGGTGAGAACATGCCCCTCACTAAGTTGAAAACTGTTGTGTAAAGTTTGACAAAACAGGCTAATGCTGTCAGTTATGTTGTGCTTTTATTTTGGAGAATCCTACAAATCACTTTCTTTTTGAGGTCTATGTGTTGACAGAGTTCACGCATGAGAATGCAGCCACAGGGCTCCATGCAGCTGACGTCCAATCACCTTGTTAAAACTATCAGTCAGGCTGTTATGTACCAAGTGGTCAGGGAAGAGATATAATCTTGTGCGGTCCGACTGGAGAGCCCCTCGGGGCAGGGCATGGGGACCGGTCTGACTGGAACTACAGGAAACACGGTTTGTAGTCCACTGTTAGTTTGGGAAGAACTGAGATTACATTATGGATTACATTACAGTGTGAGCTTTCCTTGAAAAAAAAAAGAAACTGCATAATCATGTTTAGTATGCCCTCAAATTCAGAAGGCTGGGATTCAAATTCGGAGAAGTGGCAGTAAGTAAGAGTTGGGCCGCCTGGTGGCTCAGCGAGTTAGTGCATGGACTACATGCTCCTTGGAAGTCACAAGGACCTGAGTGTGAATTATATCATCATCGCGTGTCTCCCTTCTTTTTGACTTCGGTAACTCGTCTCTCTACACTGTGAAGCCTCTGTCGCACGCTGGTCTCCCGCGAGCGGCGAGAATGGCTGAGAATAGGTCGACTATTTTTGACACATGACAAGTATCAATCAGACTTACAGTAAGTCAGCCGGTTAAATTGTCCATAAAGTCCATTTAATTGTCTCTGCATGTGTTCCCTCCTCCCACAGACCTCCACCACCATCCATGTCTACATAGTGGATGAGAACGACAACGCCCCCGAGTTCCCGGAGGAGGAATATGTCACCGTGTTGAGTGAAGGCCCGGACACGGTGGGCGCCACCATCGCCACGGTAACGGCCGTCGACCCGGACGAGGGTCTCAACGGCACCCTGCGCTACGCCATCGCCCACGGCAACCTGGCCCAGACGTTTCGCATCAACCACGTCACTGTAAGATATGATGGCACATCATGATGTTTCTGTGAGAGGGCACTGTGTGTGTGTGTGTGTGTGTGTGTGTGTGTGTGTGTGTGTGTGTGTGTGTGTGTGTGTGTGTGTGTGTGTGTGTGTGTGTGTGTGTGTGTGTGTGTGTGTGTGCTCAAATGTCCCCGCAAGTATAGAAGAATTTTATGAATAGACTTAGTATATGTGTGTATATATATTTTAAATATATATGTATATATATAATAGGTTAAATTAATAATAAAAGGCCCGGACCGCTGGCGTAGCAGTCCGGACACCTAGGTTCCAAATTAGCCTGACAGCGTGCTGTAGGTTTGAGTCCCGATCCCGACGGCCTTTGCTGCATGTCACTCCCCATCTCTCTCCCCATTTCCTGTCAACTTACTATCCTATCAATAAAGGCAAAAAAAAGCCCAAAATAAATCTAGAAAATAATAATAATAAAAAAAATTATAGTCTTAGGTTTACAGCCACGGTTTAGGTTTAGGCTTAAATTAGATTTAGGCTTTCAATCAGGAAAAGATTCAAGTTGGGGATAGGATCAGGATTAGGCATTTAGAGGTTACGTTTAAGGGTTGGGATTGGAGTTATGGAGTTATGCCTGATCATTACTTAGTTGCACACCGGTTTCGCGCACCGAAAATAGCAGATCTACAAGCTCACGACACATTGTGTGCATGTAGCTCTGTTATTTTCGACTTGAGGTTAGGGTTAAAAATATTGTAAAAATGGCATTCATAAAATCGCTGTCCTAAATCATCACAAGTATAGTAATACAAATGTGTGTGTGTTTGTTTATCTCCAGGGAAGGATTACTGCTGTGAAGGCGTTGGACTATGAGATCAGCAATGGACACTACGCGTTGGTCGTCACAGCAACGGACCAGTGTCCTCTTCCTGACCTTCGCCTGACGTCCAGCACAACAGTAATGATGATACACACATCGATACCGCTTTTAAACATAGCTAAAGTTATTGAGTTCACAAGGCCAGGACCACAACTTGATTTAAAATGAGATCATTATCGAGGTACTACAGGATAAGGTCGGAAACGGATCAATATGTTTTGTTACCTCGCGTCACCAGCCTTTCCACCGCGGAGGAAAGCCTGGTGTTCTAAAACTAGCCGCGTGATCCGGTTTAGAAAAAAGGTTCCGGTTGGCGTCGCATTGTTTTTGTTCCCCACATAACGCAAATCAATTAATTTTGCTAGTCGCGCCATGAGTTGGAATAAAATATGAACATACCAAACGATTATTATACCAAAAGAAACGAAACGATTATACCAATTTAAACCAATTTTAAACTAGGGGAATCATTTTGGAGGTGCACGGCACTGGAGCAGGGGCTCTCAAACGTTTTAATACCACAACCCCATATTATGAGGGATTTTTTTTTGTGACTCCACCCTCAGATAACCGAAAAGGGTATTAATCCCAGACTAATATGTTTGGTGTGAGGTTGGTTGAGTCGGTTGGTCAGTGGGTTGGTTGGAGTGAGAATTCTCTGGCTTGAGAGTCCTGATGTTCCCTCTGTGGACGTGAGCGAAATGCTGAAGCACAAACGGGAGTAGATCCTGTCTGTATAGAGCTTGACATAGTCCTTCCTGAATGTCAGATATTTTCATAATTAATTCCATTTAATAAATCCACTTTTTTTCTTACATCTAAGTATACACAGACCATGGGGCTTTTGACTTTACACTGTTACAAATTAGTAACCTTTAAAAATCTCTTGACTGCAGAAATGTTGGACAAAATGGATAATGGCAAATGTCATACGACAAAAAACCCCAAGTAGATGTGTGCACTGTGTTCAGTGATGATGTGTGTGATACTTCAGTCAGATGCATTAGAGATCGATGTCTTCCTTCCTTGTTTGCAGGTGCTGGTCAATGTCCTGGATGTGAACGACGTGACACCCACTTTCCCCAAGGACTACGAGGGCCCCTTCGAGGTCACGGAAGGTCAGCCGGGGCCCAGGGTATGCACCCTGAAAGCTACCGACGAGGACTCTGGGCTCTTTGGCAAAGTGGAGTACAGCATCACCGCAGGGGACCCTCAAAGTAACCGCTGGATTTGTATCTTTGAGCTCTCTATATGGTTTAGGATCAGTGGTGGTGGTGAAAAGTACTTAAATAAAAGTATCAATACTGCAATGTAGAAATACTCTTGTTACAAGTAAAAGTCCGGAATTCTAAATTTACTTCAGTAAGAGTACAAAAGTATTGGTTTCAAAATGTACTTAAAGTACCAAAATTAGAAAGTACTCATTGTGCAGAATGTCCCATTTCACAAGTTTTCAAATGTATGACATGTATAAATATCCTTTGAAAATAGCAGATCTACAAGCTCACGATGCGTCGCATCGTGAGCTTGTAGATCGGCTACTTTCAAATGGCCAAAATGTATATAGGGCTGAAGTGATTAATGTATGTTTTGTAATAATAATCGACAAAGTAACTAGTAACTAAAGTTTAAAAATAATTATAGTGGAGTAAAAGTACAATATTTTCCTCTCAGATGTTGTGGAGTAGAAGTAAAAGTACAGTACTTGAGTACTGTACTTGAGTACTTAGTTACTTTACACCACTGCCTATAATCCCTTTCTTAACAACCCTTTCTTCTCTCTGCCTCTCAAACCCTTTCCCAACATCTCTCCTGTTTCATTTTCCCTCTGTCTCTTCTTCTGTCTCTGTTCTCTGCCTGTGTGTGTGGTATATAGGTGAGTTCATGGTGTCTCCGGTGGAGGGGGAGCTGCGTGTGAGGAGAGACGTGGAGCTAGACAGAGAGACCACACCGTTCTATAACATCACTGTCACAGCCAGTGATCTGGGCACCCCACCCCGCAGCAGCTTGGTGAGCTAACCACACGCACGCACGCACGCACGCACGCACGCACGCACGCACGCACGCACGCACGCACGCACGCACGCACGCAGTGGTGTAAAGTACATTTACTCAAGTACTGTACTTATGTACAATTTTGAGGTATTTTTACTTAACTGGAGTAGTTACAATTTTCAATACTTTTACTTCTACTCCAATACATCTCAGAGGCAAATATTTTACTTTTACTCCACTACAATTATTTGAAAACTGTAGTTACTAGTTACTTTGCAGATTTGATTACATTTTAAAACATACGTTAACCACTTTAGCCCTATTTTATACCTATATATATATATATATATATATATATATATATATATATATATATATATATATATATATATATATAGATCATGATCGAGATGCGACGCGTTCTGAGCTTGTAGATCGGCTATTTTCAAACATGTTTGTACTTTTACTTTTGGTACTTTAAATACATTTTGATACCAATACTTTTGTACTTTTACTCAAGTAAATTTAGAATCCCGGACTTTTACTTGTAATAGAGTTCTTCTACATTGCAGTATTGATACTTCTACTTAAGTAAAACACACACACACACACACACACACACACACACACACACACACACACACACACACACACACACACACACACACACACACACACACACACACAATATGATTGAGTACAGTATCATTTATTTATCATTTTATCCAGGTGGTGGTGGGGGTGCGTGTTCGTGACATCAATGACAACGACCCGATTCTGCTGAACCTGCCGCACAACACCAGCGTGAGCGAAGGTGCCTCCATACACACCTCTGTGGCGCGGGTCCGAGCCCGGGACGCAGACATGGGGCGGAACGCTCTGCTCACATACAACATCACTGCCGGCAACCGAGACGGAGCCTTCTACATAAACGACACAGTGAGAGAAAGGGATGAAGTGATGAGTGCTGGAGGAACGGGGGGAGGGGGGTGGGGGGGGGGTGTTGTCAGTTGTTTTTTTGAAAGACAGTTGAAGATTTCCTGTGTGTCAGTGTTGATTTTGACAGCAAATGTTGATTTCGTTTTAGTCATATTCTTTTGAATAAAATTCCATTTAGTTTTAGTCATATTTTAGTCATCTGAAATGTTTTAGTTTTTGTCAAGGTTTAGTTGACTAAATCTACAGTTGATTTGGTTGACTAAAATTTATTTTGGCGGGTCTTGATGGCGTCATAATGGCTGATTTTACACTTGGTTGCATGCTGAAAACAGCCGATCTACAAGCTCACAACGCGTCGCAGCGCGACGCGTTGTGAGCTTGTAGATCGGCTATTTTCAGAGCGCAACACCCGAGCGCAACCAAACATAAAATGACTTGTCTTTTAGTTCTACTGGATCTCTTCTCCACTAGTCCCTCTCTAACATTTTAGTCTAGCTTTTATTTGTTGACGAAATTGTCAATATATTTAGTCTTAGTTTTAGTCATCAAAGCTTAGTTTTTATTTCGTTTTTATTTCGTTTTTGCCAGTGAAAAAAGGTAGTCGACCAATTTTTTTCCCGCCCACACACACACACACACACACACACACACACACACTCTTGTGTGTGTGTGTGTGTGTGTGTGTGTGTGTGTGTGTGGGAGGGTCGGGTCAGAATAAGGTTTCCTCCATATAATATCATGAATGAAATGTGTACGTTCAGCACAGACAGAGTGTATAATGATTAAGCGAGCCCTCTGTTGCTCAGACAGGTGTGGTGCAGGTGAACAGACCGCTGGACAGAGAGAGGGTGGCCGAGTACAGACTCACCGTCACTGTCAAAGACAACCCGGAGAACCCCCGCATCGCTCGCCGGGTAATTTCACACACACCTGCACACCTGCATTCTAATGCTTCACTAGACAGAACGTCACTGAATGAACCATGACTCACCACTAGTGAAATTAAACCCTAACCCAGGGGTGTCAACCTCGTTTTAGGTCATGGGCCCGGATTGGGCAAGATGTGACTTAATGTGGGCCGGATCAGGTTGTGCCCATGCAGATGCACGCACGTGCATGCTTCCATGCACAGCATCGCCTTCAACCTGCTCTAGTCTGTCCCAGTCTCTGCTATAACTACAAAGTATTCCATTTCACGAATTTGGTTTCCTATGAATAAGCAATACTTTTATGATTTTTTTTTTAGCCATGACCCCTTCCATTAATAAACAATTTGAAATTAGCAGACCAAATAAAACTAATTTTAAATGTAGGATATACACAACTGCACCTATATATATTTTTATTTTATTTTTTATTTTATTCCACGATTTTGTAACCCATTTTTCACCCAGTGCCAATTTCCTATGTAATCCTGGGCGCTACTCTCCCTCTGCCAGCCAAGGGAGAGCCCAGAACTGTTTTAACTATTTTATATAATCCAAATCCAAATCATTTATACAATGAACACAGTCATTTATATTGAAGTGATCACATTTACGTTAATACAATATAGTCTGAAATAATGTTATGAATCACAAAATTATGCACAATGGGTGGTTAACTGCTGCCTATTCAGTATCAAAAGTTTGGATCTTCAGAGTTTTTTTGTGATGGTTGAGATGCTACCGATGTTGTACAAAGAAGCTGTTCAGCCCTTGTATGGTTCTCTACTGGTTCTTCAACTTAGTTTAGGGACCATGCACACTTGTGAAAGCAACCAAAACTCATCATTTGTGCTGCTGAGATGTGCAAATGCACATCACATACTGAAACCTCAACCTCAGTGGGTGAGAGGTGAGTGCATTGTCAACAAAAGAACTGTGAACAACAGCCAACCACTGAACCTGTCAAAACAACTTGTGTGTCCCTCGTTACAGTACACTGCACCGTGTAAAAACACTCTCACACTCTCTCGTACTTCACGTCCCGCCCGCGGGATCAATAAAGGTCTATGTACTTATCTAACTTTTTAACTATAAAGTCGAACCTTGTAAGAGTCAACTTGTAAGACTCAGGACACACACACACACACACACGTACATATTGTTCTCAGTTTTCCTCTTCTATCTCGCCCCCACCCCCACACACACACCCACCCTCAGTTTTTTGAAGGTGCTTTCCCCGGGCCTGTCTTCTCCATTTTCTCATTTCCGTTCTCTTCTCTCGTCTCCACCCCCTCCACCCACCAGGATTCAGACCTGTTGGTGATCTCCATTCTGGACGAGAACGACAACAGACCCATATTCACCAGGACCAGCTACAGGGCTGAGATCACTGAGAACTCTGCTGCAGGTATACAGCGCCCTGCCCGCTGTGTCTCTCTGGCTCTCTTTTCTACCTATAATAAAGGCCCCATCTATCTGCAAACTGCAGCATGGCGTCCCCTGTTGAAGCACTGCCGACTCTGACTGTTATACTGACTTTTAGATAATGATCTGCTGGGTTGGAGCAGTTGTTGTTGTTGTTTTTTTCCCACTTTGAAATGTCTGCTGAGGACCGATGGCATGTGGTAGTTAAACATCTGAAGTGTCTATTAAGGCTGCAAAAGGCTTGTTTGTCTCCAAGGGCAGTGGTGGAATGTAACTAAGTACATTTACTTAAGTATTGTACTTAAGTACAATTTTGAGGTATTTGTACTTTACTTGAGTATTTCCAATATCCAATACTTTTACTTCTACTCCACTACATCTCGGAATCCAAATATTGTACTTTTACTCCACTACAATTATTTGAAAACTGGTTACTGTTTAGATTTAGATTTTGATTATTATTGTAAAACACATTAACCACTTCAGCCCTATATACATTTTGGAAATTTGAAAATAGCCGATCTACAAGCTCACAATGCGTCGCATTGTGAGCTTGTAGATCTGCTATTTTCAAAATATTTGTATACATTTGAAAACTTGAAATGGGACATGATGAGTACTTTTACTTTTGGTACTTTGATGCCAATACTTTTGTGCTTTTACTCATTTTTTATTCCGGACTTTCACTTGCAATATAGAGAGTATCTTTATATTGCAGTATTGATACTTTTACTTAAGTAAAACATTTGAGTACCTTTTCCACCACTGTTTAAGGGTTGTAAAGGCATCCCACCCCTATGTAAAATAATTATACTATTATGCTAAATTGACTTCAATTGACTCCACTTCATAAAAAATGGTGGTGGATGGATGCGTGCATGGGCTGATGCATGGATAGATGATTGGCTGACAAGTTAAACTTCTAAGTGTGACAGCTTTGCCTCAGGTCTCCCTGTTGATCTCCTCCTCTCTCTCTCTCTCTCTCTCAGGAAGCACCGTGACTGTGCTGAACGGGCCAGTGCTTGCTGAAGATAAAGACATTGGAGCCAACGCTGAGGTCAAGTACTCCCTGCTGGGAACCAGACCAGACCTGTTCACTGTGGATGCCAATACTGGTAACATGCACATGCACTTAGGTGTACACACACACACACACACACACACACACACACACACACACACACACACACACACACACACACACACACACACACACACACACACTCACACTCACACACACACGGCTTGACAGAACTATGTGTAGATAACCTCAACATACGCACATATGCAAGCACACACAAACAGCTATTGTCACTCATCAAATTAACAAGTGCACGTGAATTGCATTTATATGAATACATAATATGTTGTTATTGCTGCTATCCACTCCTGTCTTCTCAGGTGTGATACGGGTGCGACAGGGGGCACAGCTGGACCGCGAGGCGTTCGTGGATCCCCGGGTGGAGCTGGTGCTCGTTGTGGAGGATGTAGGGGGTTTGAACAGCAGTGTTCCTCTCACCGTCACCATCCTGGATCTGAACGACAACCCTCCTACTTTTAGTCCATCCAGCTTCACTGTGCGACTCCCAGAGAACAGCCCTGCTGGTATGTGTGTGTGCGCGTGCGTGCATGCGTTTTGGGTGGGGAGCGTGGGACCACTACTTTAACTAAAGGCATGCTTTGACACTTTAAAAATCTGTTAACGTTCTCTGTGAATGAAACAAGTGTTGTGATTGGTCGAAAATTATCGTTTCCGGGGGAAATTCGTACAACGGAAGTCTCACCCCTATAGACACTCTCTTCTTGTGTGACCAGGTCGTGACCAGGCTTTTCCCTTCGCAGAGGTGTAAGGCTGGGAACAAGGCTAAACTAAAGGGCTTCTTCTAAGTTAGAGCAGGTGCATCAAGTGAGGTGATTGGTCTTAGCAGTACTTTTGGGTGGATTGTAAAGGGTAAGTTAAGACCGCTGTGATTTTTGTCCACACCATTCTAAAGCTTATATGCATGCCATCGCAGATGTGAAGCGTTGTGAGCTTGTAGGTCAGCTAGTTTTCTGTGCACAACACTGTCATACAACAGTGTGTAAGTATGAAACGGCTTAAAATGGTTGTGTCTCGTTGAATCTTTGGTCTGAACTAGGCTTTGTATTAAAAAGAAACAGAATCAGTAGTGCTGCCACAGATATCTTGTAGAAATTCTCACTCCTCATTTATAATACATGGTTTGTAGCACAAGGAAGGCATTTGCTTTTCCTTTGACAGCAGCAATACGTTAGTGCCCTAACAATGTTGGACTGCGGAATAAACTCAAGTGTCATGTTCAGGTCCAATCTGGAAACCCATTCGGTAAAACAAAAAGGAAAGAAAGTTTTTTACTTAGTTTTTGCCTCTGGGGGCACCAACCTATTTTTTTGTGTAGAAACAGGAAATCGGTTTGGCTCCTCCCCTTTCTTAGTCCACTTCCTCCCGGGTGCTTCTGTTTGTATTCCTACTAACAACATCAACACTACATGTTTAGGGCAGTGGTGCCGACAGATTCTGCTGTTAGCAGAATCTGTCTTGTGAGATTATGTTCAGGCTAACAGTAGCAAAACATATATATAATAACAGTGTTGAGATACAAGACTAATGAATAAGCTTATACATGTAACAGTCAGAAAGAGTGTGAGGGGTTAAGTTAGAGCAGTTGCAACGAGTTGGGTGACGTTGACCGTGATATTAAGGAATTGTGTGTACTGTAGTTTTTATGTGGTTGTGTGTACCTATTTCTTAACCCATTGAGACCTGAGAAAGATTCCACAAATGTCTTCTAAATCCTAACAGTTTTTTTAAAACTTATTTTGCTATATCAGTGGTTCTCAAACTTTTTCATGTCAAGGACCCCCAAAATGATGTATTTGGCCGCGGACCCCGAATCTCAATATATGTCGTTCCAGGGACCCCCAGAAGCAAAGATTTGAGTTACAAATGTTCGCTTTAAATTTGCACAAAATTAATGTTCACGATTTTTCAAAAATAGCAGATCTACAAGCTCATAGCGTGGCATCGAGTGCCGCGCTATGAGCTTGTATATCTATTATTTTTGAATAGCCAAAGTATAAAATAATGGTTTAAGTGGTTACACAGCGGTTACACAGATGCGTTCCCGGTTTTAATAGAGTTAAACCAGTGTCTAACATGTCTAGTCATGTTAGAACAAACTACACCAAGAATTAGTGTATGTATGTATGAATGTGTATGTTTATGTGTGCGTGTCTCCCCAGGTGTGGTGGTCACCCAGCTGTCAGCCACCGACGCAGACTCCGGCTCCAGCGGCTGGCTGGTCTACCGGCTGGAGAGCGGCGCCCAGGACCGCTTCGTGGTCGACTCTCTCTCCGGGGCCGTGCTGGTGGGCAACACCACCCTGGACCGCGAGGAGCGGGGGTCCTACCGGCTGGTGGTGGTGGCGGCCGACCGCGGCACGCCCCCGCTCTCCGGCACGGCCACGCTGTCCGTCATCCTGGACGACGTCAACGACTCGCGGCCCCGTTTCCTCGAGCCCGTGACCATGATAAACGTCAACGAGTCCACGCCCCCGGGCGTGGTGGTGGCCACGCTCACCGCTGAGGACCCCGACCTCCGACCCCGGCTGGAATACTACATCATCTCGGTGGAAGCGAAGGACGACGGGAATAATGCCGTGGACGGCTTGCAGGAGTCTTTCGGAATCGAGTTCCACACTGGTGAGTTGGGGAGATAGATAGTATACATTCTGACTTGTTTTCTAAGCCAGTGGGAACCGGGGGACCCTCAGGGGTCCTTGAGGGAGTTCCAGCGGGTCCCCAGCTAAATGATGGACCCTTATGGGTCTGTAACTCAGAGAGCGTACAAATGGAACCAAATGGACCCTAACGGGTCCATTTGGTTCCATTTGTACACTCTCCGAGTGTAATTAACATTGATTTTAAATTGGGGTTCCAGAGATAGAAATGCCATTAAATGGGGGTCCGTAGCCTATTGCGTGTCGATAAACTGGGGGTCCTTGAAATTAAAATGGTTGAGAATCACTGCTAGAGCCGTAAAAATCTGCCCTTATTATGGGGATCTCTGGCATATCTTTTCAAATGGGGGTCCGCAGTAGCCTGGTAAACCCTCCCTCCGGAAAATCTCATTTCCATTTGATTTCAGGAAGGAGTCTGGCCTGAAGGCTTGTATGGGCGTTTCTAGCGCATTACCAAAAAAACTAGCCTATCAGCGTCGTCGCTCATCGTTCTGTGATTGACAGCGAAAGTTGGCCAATCAGGTGGCGAGTTCGAGTGAGCCCGAATGGCACCAAGTGCAGCCTGAATGCAGCCGACAAAACACGAACGGCAGCCATCTTTTCTGTGCGCTATTTTCTCCGCTGATTTAGAACTTCAAAAAGCTCTCAAACTTCTATTTTGAGGCACGGAATTTACTTATAAGATATCGTTTGGATAGAATTTAGTTGTTTAACTTCATATATGTGGTCAATTAATCATGACAGAGCCTATTTAAAAAAATAATAATTGAGAACCGGCAGGGTTGACACTAGGGGTGGGACGATATGGGTACCTCACGATACGATATGTATCACGATATTAGGCCCACGATAACAATATATATCACGATATCTGAAAATGCCGATATATTGCGATATCACGATATATTGCATTAAATTTCACCAACGATATATCACGATATCTGAAAATATCGATGTATTGCGATATCACGATATATTGCATGAAAATTCACCAACGATATATCACGATAGTCCTTGTATTCAATTCATAAACACATAAAATAGCACCAAACAGTTCAAAATCATCATTACACAAATACAGAGTAGAAAAAAAAACGTATCACAAACTTTAAAAAAAAAAAAAAAAAAACTTTTTTTTTTTTTTTTTTTTTTTATATCGATATTTTTCGGGAGGATATCGATTATTTATCGCGGGAGAAAGTATCGCGATATATCGATATATCGATATATCGTCCCACCCCTAGTTGACACGCATGTATCCGAATAAGGCAACCTATTTTGGGCATGGCCGTCTCAAAAGTCCTGTTGCGTCACATAGTCTGGAAGTGGTAAAAATGCACTGGCTGAAGTGGGACAGTGCTGATTGGCTGAAGGGGTTGTCAGTCAACGGTATTACTCCCGCCCAACTCCAGCCCACAGCCAAAATTTCAGAATGGGCGATCATGCCAGACTCACTCCTGAAATAAATTACAAATGAGATTTCCGGAGGGAGGGTTTACCAGGCTAGGTCCGCAGGCTAATAAGTGTCAATTTGGGGGTCCTTGACATGAGAAAGTTTGAAAACCACTGTTTTCTAAGCAGTGAGGCTCAACCTTTTGAATTTCTGGCTTCCCCAGTTTGCATTATGCCTCGGACCCCCATTTGATACAATGTTTTTTTAATACCTGGGACTCCAATCTACACTGTAAACTCCTCAGTGTTTATTTAACTCTGAGAGTGTACAGAAGTATGGGTCCATTTTGGATCCATCTGAACACTCAAATAGACCCGTAAGGATCTATAAGGGTCAAATAGACCCCTGGTGGTCCCCGGACCCTACGTTGAGAAACAGTGAGTTGGCCCATATTTCTGCACTGTCAAATAGGCCTACATCTAATCTATAGCATCAAAGCCATAGATTTTTTTACAAGCGACCCTCTCTGGCTTATAGATATTTTGCTCAAGTTGTTGTTAATAACTATGCTACACTTGGTCCAGATGACAAGAACATGACTATTATTTATGCAGTATTTATATAATATTTTTTATTAGTGTCTGTATGTCCTCTGAAACAAAGTGGTTCAGGTGATGGCCAATATTGATGATCATTGAAAAAAATAATCAATATTTGTTTTTTCTAATTCAGTACCTCTCTCACTCAAGGGTCCTTGAGTGAGGTCCTTGTCTGTGTGGAAGAACAGAAGTGCTCAATATGATTATAAAGCATGTTACAATAAAGAATAAAATAAATGGATGGATGGGTTGCTGTGCTTTGTTTCAGGTGCCGTATTTGTGCGCAACCCACTCAACAGAGAGCTGGTGGCCACCTTTGAGATCATCGTGTCCGTCCATGACAACGCTAGTGACGTTATTGACAAGTCAGTTAGTGTTCCTAATGGTAAGACTCGTTGTCCGAGATCAAACCGCCAGTGATCAAACATCTGTTTCTTAAAATGTGGCCGGTTTATTATGTTTGTTTCTTGCTGGGCTTCTCAAGTACCAAGTACATTTTTAATTCCGGACTTTTACTTAACAGGAGTATTTCTACATTGCTGAAATTGATACTTTTAGTTTTACTAAGTAAAAAATATCTGATCACTTTTTCCACCACTTCTCAAGTGTCACCTTTCTGTGTGTTCTATAGCGAGACTAACCATCAACGTGTTGGACGTGAACGACAACGCCCCTCGTTTCCGTCCCTTCGGTGTGGCCAACTTCACAGAGAAGATCCTGGAAGGTGCTCAGCCAGGCACCACGCTGCTGTCGGTGTCAGCGGTGGACCCAGACAAAGGTCCTAACGGACAGGTCATCTACCAGCTGCTCCACCTGCCCCGAGGAGGCTACATCGGACTGGAGGATCCCTCAACAGGTACGGTCTGCTGCAGTGTTGATTTTGTCGACTAAAGCTATGACGAAAAATGTTAGTCGACTACCTCTTTTCACTGACGAAAACTAAATAAAACCTAAGCTATGATGACTGAAACTAGACTAAATATATTGATAATTTAGTCAACAAATAAAAACTAAACTAAAATGTTAGGGAGGATTGAGCCTTTGGGTGAAAATGAACTCATAGAGACTTGAAACTTGCTTGAGATAGGTCACCTAATACTCTAAATATCATTCTGCGGTTATTTCGTTTTTTTAAAGCTCAGGTTGTTTTGAAAGGTGTTGTCGAAATAACAATCCCTGTTGACATGAATTTCAACTGTAAAAGCTGCACAACAATGTTTAGCCAACATTTAAATAATTAGGTAAGTTTGATGATGTTTAAATGACTTTGGAGAAAATGTATGATAAAAAAATTATTAAAAGTATAAATATTGGGGAAAATATGTAGGTACAATTAGATGATGACGCTGTGAATAGACAATGACATGTACTGTATTGATGCTGGGTCCTTTAACAGCAGTAAGTAATTGATTAGAAATGAGCAAATGACCAATGCCGATGGTTGGGGTGCAACATAAGGTTCCCCCCTACAGATTACTGTGCGTTTTTGTGTGTGCGTTTTTTAATGCAGGTAAGATCCTGGCCAACCGGACTGTGGACTACGAACAAGTACAATGGCTGAATTTCACGGTGCGAGCCAGGGACCACGGCTCGCCCCCCAGGATCGCTGAGCTGCCTGTGTTCCTGCGCATAGTGGACGTCAATGACAACAACCCCATCTTTACACAGCCTTCATATCAGGTACTGGACAGAGGTGTTGTAGAGCAGGGGTTTTCAACCTTTTTCGTGCCAAGGACCCCTAAATTAATATAAATTTGGCCACGGACCCCCATCTGAAAATGTTTTGTGCCAGGGATTTGAGTTAAACATTTTCGCTTTAAAAAAATATATATATATTCAAAGATATTCACACATTTTCAAGATTTTTCAAAAATAGCAGATCTACAAGCTCATAGTGTGGCACTCGGTGCCGCACTATGAGCTTGTATATCTGCTATTTTTTAATAGCCAAAGCTAAGTGGTTAAAATTATTGTGACGCTATGTTAACTAATTTAGCTGGGGACACCCTGGTACTCCCTCAAGGACCACTGGTGGTCCCCGGACCACTGGTTGAGAACCACTGTTGTAGAGTAAAGATTTTAGATTAAGGCTACTTTTCTGTGTTTTGAAACATTTTAGGTTTTCACCCAATCCCTGCTCTGCTTTTTTACTAATTCTTAGTTACAAGAATGACAATTGATTGACTACATTGACAATAGTTATTTAAAACTGCACTATGATTTGAACCCGGGTTTCCTGCGCAAGAGCTGAAATTTTAACCACTGAGCTAATGGAGTGGAGCTAATGGAATAAGTTATATTATAGTAACATACTCTACTATACAGGTTGGACAAAATCACATCGTATTCACTAACATGAGTTACATAATACAGCTGTAACATAACATAGTTATTCTGGATTTCACTTCTGATAAAAGGACTAGAACATACCGTACCCACAACCTTAACCCATTCAATCCGGGAACGCATCTCTGTCATTTTAGATTTCTTTGGCTGTTCAAAAATAGCAGATATACAAGCTAGATCTGCTATTTTTGCAAATCTCTGAATATATATTTTTTAAAGCGAACATTTGTAAAATATATTGTTCCATGGACCCCCCAGAAGCAAAGATTTGATTTACAAATGTTCGCTTTAAAAAGTATATATTCCAAGATTTTCACAATCTTTTTCAAAAATAGCAGTTCTACAAGCTCGTATATCTGCTATTTCTTTTAACAGCCAAAGATGTGTTCCCGCACTTCCCGGTATTAATGGGTTAAACTGAAAATAACAATATCTCTGCATGTATTTATTTTGTGTTTTGCAGAAACCTGTGTTTGAAGATGTGGATCTAGGCACCATCATAATACAAGTCAGTGCCACTGATGCAGACTCTGGGCTTTTCTCTGTCATCGAGTACAGCTTGGTAGACGGGGAGGGAAAGTTTGGCATCACTCCCTCCACTGTGAGTTGACCTGCGTGTAACAACTCATATCAACACCTCCTTCTCCTTTTCTCTCTCTCTCTCTCTCTCTCTCTCTCTCTCTCTCTCTCTCTCTCTCTCTCTCTCTTTTTTCACAAGTTGTTTTTCACAAGTTTAGTTTTGCCTATAATAATGACATGCCTAAAATAGGGACGCCAAGTTTAAAGTGGTGATGAGCAGGTCCAAACAAGATCTGTATACAGTACACAAGACATTACATTACATCACAGTCATTTAGCAGACGCTTTTATCCAAAGCTTTTATCCAAAGGTAGGGAACGAAACTACTAATCACCAGAAGTCTTAAGTGCATTTTCTTCTAAAACAAGCAACCAAGAGTATACCTAGCGCTACGGTAAAAGTGCAATGTATCAGCTACCTACTTTCTTTAACAGATGAGACAAATAGGAACATCAAATGAGCGAGAGCTAAAACAAATAAGTGTATCGAATAAACAAGATCCAATAAAACACTAAAATAAAAGTTTGTACAACTAGTTAACAACAAGTAGGCCAGGCGAAGAGGAAGGGTAGTGTTTCCTGAAGAGGTGGGTTTTCAGCCTGCGGCGAAAGATGGGCAGTGATTCTGCTGTCCTGACATCAGTGGGGAGTTCATTCCACCACTGTGGGGCCAGAACAGAAAAAAGCCGTGACCGTGTAGGTCGGCCGGAAGGACCACTGAGCGACGAGTCAACCAGTCGCCCCGTGGCGGCAGACCGAAGTGGTCGGGCAGGGGTGTAAGCATCGACCCCATAGCCCTGAGGTAAGAAGGAGCTGTTCCTTTCACTGCCCTGTAGGCTAGCACCAGGGTTTTAAACTGGATGCGAGGCGCTACTAGGAGCCAGTGTAGAGAACGGAGAAGGATAGTTGTATGGGAGAACTTGGGGCGGTTAAACACCAGACGACCAATATTTTATTCATAAAACATATTTTTGCCATTGTTCTGCTTGTTTGTGAATATCTTTTTGAAACATGCACGTAAACGTGCGTAAATGTGTTATGTGTGATATGGGAATTGGAATTTGTTTAGAATGACTTGGCGTCTCTCTAAACAAACTTAGAATGCTGAAAATTTAGAATAATGAAAATTAAATGCTGGAGGAGACTTGCGTGCAAGTCTCTTCCGGCATTGTTATAACTGACACTCAGGACTTTACAGTGTGAGGTATCATTTACAGTTCACCATCAGTTCACATACTTTTGCACAAAGTACAATAAATATTTGACTCCTACACCCCATTTTCTTCACGCACACACGCACACATGCACACATGCACACACACACACACACACACACACACACACACAGTAATCACATTCATGTTCATACGGTACACACCCTTTGATATTGTGCCACCACATCAACGTGTCAGTTCTTCTTTGATAGTGTGCCATTGCACCACAAACACACAACAATACCTGGCTGTGGGTTCTTCCTTCCTAATCATCATCCACCCTCCTCCTGTAACTCAGGGAGACATCTACATCCTGTCCCCGCTGGACAGAGAGACCAAGGACCACTACACGCTGACGGCCGTGGCCAGGGACAACCCCGGAGGAAGCCCCAACAACAGACGAGAGAACTCAGTACAGGTATACTCATCACCAGCTGGTGGTAAAAGTACTCACATTATTTACTTAAGTAAAAGTATCATTACTGCAATGTAGAAATACTTTGTTAGAAGTAAAAGTCCGGAATTCAAAATGTACTACTTATTGATTGATTGAATACTATTAGCAGTTTGTAAAGAAAAAAGCACAGGAAAGTATAGTTCAATACACGGTCAGCTAAGAGGATTTAAAACGCAAGAAAGCCTATGGCTTGGCTGAAATGTATAGGGCTGAAGTGGTTAATGTATGTTTGTGCCATGTTATGAGCTTTTAGATCTGCTATTTTTGAATAGCCAAAGAAATCTAAAACGACAGAGATGCGTTCCCGGATTGAATGGGTCAAGTGTCATGCTCAGGGACACTTTGACAGGGACCTTCGGTTTCCCAGGCACTACTACTCATTCAGCTCATCCAGAGTGTAGAAAATGACCCATACATTAACACTCTTGATTTTAATATATATAGATGCAGTGTATGTATCTATAGTGTATGTATCTATATGATCTATAAGATGGAAATTTCAGCTATATACAGTATATACATAAGCGGTAGAAGCTATTGCTACACACACACACACACACACATGTGCATACATGTACTGTATTTGAATAGCTTGCCTGAAAATTGTGTGTTCCGTTTGTACTTTTGTAAAATGTGTCTTTGAATTGATATGATTATGTGAAAGTCACATCCTGTCTACCAACCTCCGCATGTACTTTTACTTCCTGTTTCTGAGAAACCTAGAGGTTGTGCCAGTCAGTATGTGGTGGGAGGAGGTGATGATTTATGTAGTCTGCACAAATTCTGGTTCCATGGTAATGCTACTATGTTGCATTACCATGTTGCAATGTTGTGCTCATTCATTTAAAACTAACATTTTATGATTGAGTAACGGAGATGCATGTAAGGCGTTCATCCCAAATGTGCCTTTATGTGAACCCTTATGCTTAAAATGCGCGCGCCAAAAATAGCCCATCTACAAGCTACAAAGAAATCTGTTTTCGGCACATGATACCTGTAAAAGTGACCGATTGGCCAAGGTACAGGGATGCAAAGTTTTCCCAAACATCTTTCACCAACAGCTCCAGTGCAGCATATAAATAGTGAAGGCCTTAAATAACAAGAATCCAAATATGACTTTACAAAATATAGGAAAAGAAAACACTTGACAGCAAACTAAACTAAAGAAAACAACCTAGGAACTTAAGAAACTGTCTAAACAGGCGACACCCTTACACAAGGGCCCTGGTAGCTCTCCCCTAGGTGCTTACAGCTTGCTCCAAGTCTGACTGAATTACTGCCCCTGCAGCCTCCCTCTTATAGGGAGAAGATCCTACTTCATGACATGAAATCGATCAATAGTCAATCAACCCAGCTACCCATTCCATTCCCATAGCCTATGACTGACCTAAACTTCAAATGGATGTTGTACAACATATATATATATATATTTGCCCTGTGACAATACTATTGTGCGATGCACTAGAAGGGTATATCAGGATATATGGGTGAGTTTTTACAGTGATACTCCCACAATATGAAAGGAATGTACGTGCATTTGAGTTAATGTGATGTGATAAACCTATGTGCCTCTCAGGTGTTGGTGACAGTCCTGTTAATGTGATGAACCTGTTGTGTGTGTGTGTGTGTGTGTGTGTGTCAGGTGTTGGTGACGGTGCTGGACGTGAATGACTTCCGTCCGCGTTTCTCAGAGAGAGTGTTCAGCACCAGTGTGTTTGAGAACGAGCCTGGTGGCTCGTCCGTGATCACAATGACCGCGACCGACCTGGACGAGGGTGAGAACGGACTGCTGGTCTACAGCATGCAGGGCCCTGGAGCAGGTACCAACACATGATACACACACACACACACACACACACACACACACACACACACAGACACACACACACACGCGCACGCGCACACGCACACGCACACACACCATCTTAACTCGGCACATAGTAAGATGCCCTCATATTTTAAATCTCTAATCTAGACCTGACCACAGTCTTCTTATACAGTACCTTACAGTCTCTCATGTCTCCTGTCTTTCTGTGCAGATGCCTTCTCTCTGGATCCAGACACAGGGCTGATACGTTCCCTGCGTCTGCTTCAGTCCTTTGAGAGTTTTAACCTGACCATAGTGGCTACAGACCAAGGACGCCCCCCGCTGTGGGGCACGGCCACGCTGCATATCACCGTCATAGACGTTAACGACAACAGGCCTATGTTCATCCGGCCCACCAATGGAACCATCATGCATATCTTGGAGGTATCTGTGTGTTTGTATATACCAGGGGTGGGTAACTTTGATGATGGAGAGGGCCACTATATTTCCACACTAACTCCAGAGGGCCACATTGCATATACTGTTGGGCAGACACCTCTTATCTCCGTATTCTAACTTTGTTCGTAAATGAATGCCATACTTCGCTATTCTATGTCACACAAAAGTCGCAAAAATAGCCGTTCTACAAGCTCAAAACGCGTGGCACCGCAACGCGTTTTTTATTTTATTTCTGCTCATTGGAGATAAGCAATCACGTTTTTCTTATAGACACATTAACTTGGTAGATGATAGACAGAGAGACAGACGGATATGTGAACTTTAAATATCCTTTTTTATGCATCAACATATTTTCCCTGTTGTTGTCTATTTAAGGAGCAGCCCCCTGGCCTGTTGGTGTATGAGGTGTTTGCCACAGACGGTGATGAAGGGCTGAATGGAGAAGTGCGCTATGCGTTCCTCCAGACCGGAGGGGGGAACAAAGACTGGGAGAACTTCCGCGTCGACGCCCTGACGGGAGTCATCACCACCGCCGTCAAACTGGACCGAGAGAAACAGGCCCTGCTCAGCGTGAGTAATCCAAGCTGTGTGTGTGTGTTTGTGTGTGTGTGTATGAGTAAATGTGTGTGTTTGGCAGTGGTGGAAAGTAACTAAGTACATTTACTCAAGTACTGTACTTGAGTACAATTTAGATTTTTTTACATTTTCAATACTTTTACTTCTATTCCACTACATCTCAGAGGCAAATATTGTACTTTTACTCCACTACAATTATTTGAAAACTTTAGTTACTTTGCAGATTTAAATGATTACATTATAAAACATACATTAACCACTTGAACCCTATTTTATACCTAGGCTATTTGAAAATAGCCGATCTACAAGCTCACAAGCCCACTACGCGTTGCATCGCGACGCGTAGTGGAGCTTGTAGATCTGGGTTTTTTTCAAACATTTTAGAACTTTTACTTTTGGTACTTTAAGTACATTTTGATACCAATACTTTTGTAAATTTTGAATTCCAGACTTCTACTAACAGAGTCCTTCTACATTGAAGTATTGATACTTTTACTTAAGTTAAACATCTGAGTACTTTTTCCACCACTGGTGTGTGTGTGTGTGTGTGTGTGTGTGTGTGTGTGTGTGTGTGTGTGTGTCTGTGGATGAGTAAATGTGTGTGTCTGGGTTTGTGTGTGTATGCTTAGGCGATATCGAAAATATCATATTGCGATGTAGTCCTATTTTAGTTATGCAAAACATATACATCGGGGGATATTGCAACATTGCTGAAATATACAGTATGCAAGCAGAAAATATGGCGCGTTATCAGCTTGCCCGACTTTGCTGGGGTTATTGCGCTGACTACGCATCTCGAAGTGACGCGTCGATCAGCGCGTTCGGGTTTCAACCCAGGATTGGCCTCTCTCCTTCTCTCTCCCTCTCCCCCTCCCTCCTTCCACCTCTCACTCTACTGATGGAGATTTCAAACAACAGACAAATTGCAATTAAATCATTTGTTACCCTTCAGGATCACGCTCTCCGCACGTCCGTTATATTGGTGAAATTAAGAGCAGACAAGACTGTTAAAATTAAGTGTATTTATTAATCAGTAATACAGATTGAACATAGAAATGTACTTAACAACAGAGATCTCTGGGCTCCCACTCTAGCTTTCCTTATCAGCAAACAGGTTGCATCGAGGTCAGTTCACAAAGTCAGAGCCCCGCTAAATTGTCCCTGGAGCCTTATTAATAATGGGTGGTCTTCCAGTTGGGAGCGTCATCTGCTTGTCTGCCCCTCGCCATCTGATTCCGCATTTCTCTGCAAGCCGTTGGGGGGGGGGCACTTCTATCAATCTGCATCTTAAAGATTAGAGAAGTGGAGAAAGGAACCAATACACAAGCCCAGACAGATGACCCTTGATTCACACCAACGGGTCATCTGATGTTTTGACATTTTACAGTTGCTCATTTATATCCTGTTATTACATACACTGCTATAAACTCAGTCATTCTCATCACTTGAGCCACACACAAGGTACTTTCCAACATCTGCCATTGTTCTAAAAATGACCCTTTTTTCAAGTGGGCCCAAATGCACACCAGCCATGAACACAATTAATATAGTTGCCTGTAATGATTTAATGGGTTAGTAATGTCTTCTTTTTTAGTCTTTATACGGACAGCAATGAAACAATAGTATTAAAAACAATCGCATACTCTTATTATAATACCAACTAGTAATAACTAAAGCTTTAAAAGGATATCAATTAGCTTTAAAGGATATCAAATTTCACAACAGGAACCATTGTCTAACATCGCTGATTTGTGCTGACGTCGACCGCCGCCTAACACTGCCCATTTTTAATGACATCACTGCTGTGACATCAGGCATGTCCATATTTGGGCATAATCTGCCAGTGCTGTGACATCAGGCATTTCCGTATTTGGGCATAAGCCGCCCGCCTATCCGCTCGCAGGAAACACACAACCTTTTTATTTAATTTAATTTTCTAAGATATTCTTTTGGCTTTTTCTGCCTTTATTAGATAGTACAGTAGTCTGACAGGAAATGGGGAGAGAGAGATGGGGAGTGATACGCAGCAAAGGTTGTCGGGATCGGGATTCGAACCCGCTGTCAGGCAGCCTAGGTGCCCGGACCGCTACCCTAGCCGTCCGGGCCCAAACACACAACTTTATATAGTGTAAATAACAGTACATTCAATATTAACACATTGTGTGCCAGAGGTTTATTAAAATATGACGCATGGATTCTCAAAAACGGTCCGGACCGTTTATGGCACTCAATGTGTTAACTTAATATCGTCCCAATCTGAAAACAGACTAAAGTTTAAACCCACTCCACAACAATGCAACTAATCGCAACTTACAACGAGTTGCAAGAAATTGCAGCAGTCTGGACTGACTAGTTGCAGTCCGGTGCCATTTGGGGATAATGGTTGCAAGTAGTTGCAAGGAGTGTGGACTGGCCTTTAGAGAGCCAGTGAGAATATGCATGTGTGTGTATCTACCTTAAACGCTATTCACACAGAAGCCCTAGGATTGAACCTTGGATTGACATGGATTGGACCCATCCAAACCACATAATTCATTGCATTCACATGTGCTCTGTTCCTCTGTTCCTCAGCTTATCATTGTGGCCTATGACCTGGGCCAGCCAGTGCCTTATGAGACTACTCAGCTCCTTCAAGTGGCGTTGACGGACATTGATGACAATGAGCCCGTTTTCCATAAACCTCCAGTGAGTATAGAAAAGATCCATGGTCACAGCGACGATTATCCTCCTCTAAGCACCCTGTCTATTGGTCAGTTATTCTATCTTGTATTATGCGCCTGTATATATCACCGTAGTGAGTGGAAAGAAATGTAATACATTCAACATGTTTTGGCCCTGACCACATAACCACAAAGCAATGGGTTCACATCCGGAACATCAAGAACTTGTGCCCTCCTCTCTACCCTCGATTTCCTTTGTTTCTTCACTATTGGTGTTGACAGGGTACACTGCAAAATCCTGAACCTTAATTCAAGAGTCAAGATTCTATATTTATATTGTTACATCTTAGAGAACAGAACAGAACAGGACAGGACAGTAACATGATTTGGTTTTGGATGGTCAACATTGTAGCAGCAATAACAACAATAACAAAGTGACAATAAGGAATGGCAACAATAGCACCAAAAAAAGCATGGTATTTACATTAGTGGTGATGACTGTAGTTACTGACTATAGTTACTGACTATGGTGCTGACTATATGACTATGGCACTGACTAGTTACTGACTATGGTGCTGACTATATGACTATGGCACTGACTAGTTACTGACTATGGTGCTGACTATTTGACTATGGCACTGACTATAGTTACTGACTATAGTGCTGACTATGGTGCTGACTATAATTACTGACTATGGTGCTGCTGACTAGCTAATGACTATCATAGCACTCTTTGAGGTGTTTGAAGGTGCTGTGTGTGCATGGTTCCTACTACTGTGTGCAGTCTTGATATGTAAGGGGCCAGTATGGGGGGGGGGGCAGCTGTACACACAGGCAGACAGCCATATTGGGGGGATTAGCATTTTCAAAGCTTGTTATTGTTCTTCTTCCTTTCCTGCTTGTTCATAAACCTGATTGTCTGGGGGAAGCAGCCTACTGCCAATGGCTCTGTGGCTACCAATCCATTTTCCAAGTGGCGGCATGTGAAACAGTCCATGGATATTTGATAAGCCTGCAAGCTTTGCTGATATAATATCTGTCATGCTCACACAGATGTGCTGGTCTAACCGCATTACCCTCTGCAATGCTTTATGGGTCCATTTTTACACTCCCATACACGTGTAATTCTGGTATTGGGTCTTTTCTGTCCTTGTGTTTCTAGTATAGAAACACGTTCTTATGATGAAAACACAAATTCTACACATTAGCACTTCACATTTCTTGAGGCATTTATACTTTTTTTGCATGGGAAGCACCTATAAGGGCCTACGGAAAATATCAACAGTCAACACTTTGTGTACATCTTCTATGCAATTCTTCAGTCTGACACTGTGTGTGTGTGTGTGTGTGTGTGTGTGTGTGTGTGTGTGTGTGTGTGTGTGTGTGTGTGTGTGTGTGTGTGTGTGTGTGTGTGTGTGTGTGTGTGTGTGTGTGTGTGTGTGTGTGTGTGTGTGTGTGTGTGTCTCAGCGTGGCAGTATGTCGTACCAGATGCTGTCAGTGCCTGAGCACTCACCTCCAGGGACCATCGCGGGGAATGTGACTGGAGCTGTGGATGCAGATGAAGGTTCCAACGCTGTGGTCTATTACTTCATAGCAGGTGAGGGGTCTCTCTCATTGTTGTACATCAGTCACACTTATTGTATACACCACACACACACACACACTAATCTAATTTACTCTAATCTAACGAATCTCTCTTCCACTGCTAAATGAAGCGCAACGTATTCCATACAGAGACCACATCATTCCCAAGTGGCAGTAGAATGCTATAGGCAAAAGGAAGGTGCTGGACATATTTTAATCAAGGATACATATAGCTGAATAAAGCAATTTATTATTATATTATTCAATTTATTATATCTGAAAGTATTAACATGTTCCTACGGATGTATGTAATAAAAACATTCCCTATCAACAGCAGATCGGAAATGTGCTTTAAATTCCGGCACAGGCTGTCAAACATCCTGGTTTAAACCAAGGTTATAATAGTTTGGGATTTTTCATTATAGTTTAGTTTTAGTTAGTTTTGAAGAAAAAAAATTTGATCATAAGTGTGGATGTTTCCTTTGTTGTTGTTGTTGTTGTAATCCCCTCCTCTTTGCCCTCTATGGAGTAAAAACTAAAACTCTTAACTCTCTCAGTGCCAATGAAATAAAAAAAATATGTTCAGCAATTTTATTTTTTTTCAAAGTAAAAAAAAAGTGCTTAGGAAGCGAGATACAGCCTTTTTCAGTTATAAGTTAAACAAAGAGTGGATGGAGCTGCAAATCTTCAGATAATGATAACTTGGGTTCTGAACATAAAAAAAATAAATAATAATAATTAACTCGGGATTTCTCATTTTGGTACTGAGGGCATTCAGAAAAAACTCGGGATATCTCGTTGTGTGGCACTGAGAGAGTTAATAAATAGTCCTTGAAGAAAGAATTAATCTAAAAAGTTATGTTCTCTAAAGACATTTTCATTAGAATTACAGCATCATAACAGATCTACAAACTCAACGCGTTGTGAGCTATTTGTGGCAAAAGAAAAAAGAGCATACCAAGTACAGTTGCAACTCAGGTCTGTTTCATACAGAGAGGTATAGGGGGTTTAAGTGGTTAAAATAGGTTATCACGATCCTCTCCACTTTCTCCTCGCAGGAGGGAACAGCGAGGGAAACTTTGGCCTGAATCCCTCTGGCGTGCTGAAGGTCAAGAAGGACCTGGACCGCGAGGAGATCCCCGTCTACTCCATCGTTGTCAAGGCCTCCAGCAACAGGAACTGGTCTCCTCCCCGGGGCCAGAGGGCGTCGCGGGCCAGAGCCCTGGACCCGGCGAATGACCCCACCCTGCAGGAAGTCCGCATCTTCCTGGAAGACATCAATGACCAGCCGCCACGCTTCACCAAGGACGAGTACACTGCAGGTACCATTGTTTAGAGAGGCAGAGAGAGAGGAAGAGAGAGAGAGAGAGAGACAGAGAGAGAGGGGTAGAGAGCAGAAGAGAGTGTACCCGAATGACCTCCAGAGGCGGTACTTTATGCATTCGCGAAGGGGAATACTCAGTCCTTAACCCATTCAATCCGGGAACGCATCTCTGTCATTTTAGATGTCTTTGGCTATTCAAAAATAGCAGATATACAAGCTTGTAGATCTGCTTTTTTTTTTTTTATCGTGAAAATGTGTGCAAATCTTTTAATATATATATTTTTAAAGCCAACTCTTGTAAGATATTTTGTTCCAGGGACCTACAGAAGCAAAGATTTGAGTAAAAAATGCTGTTTAAAAAATATATATGTATTCAAAGATTCACACAACATTTTGTTCACGATTTTTCAAAAATAGCAGATCTAAAAGCTCATAGCGCCAGAAGGAGCGAGTGCATTTTCCGGCAGCGGCTGCTGCCGCGGAACTGCCGCGGAACTGCCGGTGGAGGAGCGGCAGCTGCCGTCAGTGACTGCCGGCGGTGGAGCGGCAGCTGCCGGCGGAGCAGCGGAACTGCCGCGGAACTGCCGGTGGAGGAGCGGCAGCAGCGGAACTGCCGCGGAACTGCCGGTGGAGGAGCGGCAGTCAACTTCTTTTTTCCGCCGATAAAGTATAGTTTTGGACCATGACGGAGGCGCGCCGACTCAGCAGACCTTGAGGCCAAGGAGTCGCGCCCGAGCGCCTCCAGGCGCGAGTGCCTGCGACGACCGGCCGATGGTCTGCTAGTCGACTAAGCGCCGTCCGAGTTATGTACCGATAGGCACAGAATCGTAAATAATATTGGTGGGGACTGCGTTACACAAACGCAGCACACTCCCAAAGCTGGCGCCGCCGGCAGCTCCGCGGCAGCAGCCGCTGCCGGAAAATGCACTCGCTGTCCCTCCATAGCGCAGCACTCGGTGCGCGAAAATCTAAAATGGCACAGATGCATTCCCGGTCTTAATGGGTTAAAGCACTACCTCTAGTAGTCAGGAGAATATGAAATAGAACCTGTATAATTCTGTAACTGATTTATACGCAACTGAGTGTTTCACTCAGGCTTAACTGTTTGTTCTGACTGTTGCAGGAGTGGCAGCGGATGCCAAGGTGGGCTCGGATCTGATCCAGGTGATGGCTGTTGATCATGACATCGGCAACAACAGTGTGGTCCGCTACGGTATCATGTCAATCCGCTACATCAAGCTGCAATCCAACGATACCGAAGTTGTGGACAACATTTTTATCATAGGTGAGCCACATACAATACATACGCACTATGGAAATCTGAATCTTTATCATCTTCACTTATGTTTTTCACACCGTGGCTCTGATTTGGAGATGCTGGATATACGCAAATATACTTTAGATTTTGTTTGTGTCATAGAAGAGAAAAGGCAGTGGTATAACTTTACTTTTCCCTTTTTTCTCATCTCCAGACCTAATTAGTGAAATCAATCGGTGTTCTTAGTGCCATTAATGTACATCCCATATGACTCATCTACATCCTATGTAACAGCTCCATTCCTGTGTCTTGTGTGCCATCCCCAGGTGAGACAGACGGTATCATCCGTACCTACGATCTGTTCACTGCCTATGACCCCGGCTTCTTCCTGGTTGAGGTGTACGTGCAGGACGAGGCGCACCACATCGACGTCACCATGGTGAGAATATACATTCTACGGGACGACCAGAGGGTCAAGATTGTGATCAACGAGATCCCGGAGAACGTCCGCCTCTTCCAGGACGAGTTCATCAAACTGCTGTCCAACATCACTGGAGCCATTGTCAACACAGATGACGTACAGGTGAATAACTGGTTAGAGAGTTTCAGTGTGTTTATTCGGATAAAAACAATAGCAAATGATGAGGCACAACTGATCCCTTTCTTTGTTGAATATCACAGTCCAACTTAAATGACTGCACCATTTACGTTGGACCGTGCTTACTGAGAAATCAGATTGAACACTGGATTCATTCAATTAAGTGTCTTTTCTTTGGGAAAAGCTCAAAACAACCTCGTCTCCCGTGTAATTTGGTTGATCTGCTTGACCTCCCCACTAACACCCATTGACACACACAGGTCTTAATAAAAGGTGAGGGTTAATTGGGTGTTAATGAGCCTGTTGTCCCAACAGGCTGCCACTTACTTCTCCAGACTAATGCTTGACCTCTCTCTTAATTACACTCACAGACCGGACCTCTTTTTATTGCGTGTGCGTGTGCGTGCGAGTGCGCGTGCGCGTGCGTCTAGAGCTAATTTCGCAAACCGTTGGACTGATCATGGCAAGTTCCTTGTACACGCTGCCCCCAGGCCATAGTACCTCCACACATTTTCTTTCACATATGATATTATTCAACGTTAATTTGGAATGGAAGTCGATGGGGCTCGGATTGGGCTGAAACTTTGCTCATATCTGGAGTCATAAGTTATAATACGTACAATATTTGGAGTCATATGCCATAGATGACTGACTTCACAGGCTGGCCACAAAGTCCAAGATCCACATGGGAGCCATGCGGTTCCTAAGTGGATCTCGAAATCTTTTTGTCTATCTGTGTATCTGGAGCTAATCTTGTAAACCACTGGCTAGACCAATCAGTGGCAAATATCTTGTGCATACTACCGGTAGGCCAGTGAAGTACCTTACATTTTTTTCAAATATTTAACTTAATAATGGTCAATGAGGCTCTGATCAAGCTGAAACTTTGCCAAAATTTGGAGTCTTAAATCATAGCAAACTTAAGCCAAGTCCGGGTTCCACATTTCCATGTGGATCTTGAGACCCACATGATTATTTTGTTCTTTCTTCTTTCCTTTAGTTCCACGTAGACAAGAAGGGGAGGGTGAATTTTTCGCAGACGGACGTGCTGATCCATGTGGTCGACAAGCAGACCGACCGCATCATGGATGTTGAAAGGTCTCATTTGCGTTTCTTAACAGTTTGCTTATCATTGATTAGATAGAATCCTACCTCAGTGTTGTCCCGGATGATGAATGTCCCATGTGACGTGTTTTCCGGCAGGGTAATCCAGATGATCGATGAGAATCAGGAGCAGCTCAGGAACCTGTTCAGGAACTACAACGTCATGGACGTTCAGCCTGCCGTCAGCGGCAAAGTACCGGAGGATCCCTCCACGCTGCAGGTCTGTGTAGCGAGGGGCTTCTACAGAAAGAGCATAGGAATGCATTTTGTTATCCCAGCCAGGCCGAAAGCAAGGGGGCGATTATGTTTTCGCCCCTGTTTGTTTATCCATCTGTCTGTGAGTCTGTGTCCGGGGCTAATCTCGCAAACCGCTGGACCGATCACACATATTGTGTATTATCTTTCTTTAAATATTTCATCTATGGCGGTCGAATCGGGATGAAACCTTGCCAAAATATGGAGTCATATGTCATAGATAACTGACGTCATAGACCACCTGGCCTTGCAGAGATATGCATTCCACAGAGCGCACCTTCCTATTTATCTTCTCTTTAGGTAAGATAAAGCTCCATCCTCTCTCTCTCTTCTATCTCTCCCTCTCTTCTCAGATGGTCATAATTATCCTGGCTGTGCTGCTGTGCTTGGCTGGTATATTGTTTGCCCTGATGAACTGGCATTATCGCAGAGTGTAAGACTCCTCATTCAATAATACCACATTTCATTCTGTAACGTAGGGCAAATACTGCATGAGTTGGTCTTATGTGTTTTAAATGTTTTTGTGCTACAGTAAGTGTGAGCAGTCATGTAAACATGTTTATCACACCATGACTTCTCTATTTCCTGTGGCAGGCACAAGAGGAAGCTGAAGGCAATTGTGGCTGGGTCTACAGGTGAGAAATATAGCAACAATGAAGGGTACATTCCCTTCCAGCCGTTAACAGCGAGATGTGGCAAGATGTCCAAGGCTGTATTTCTAACAGGTCTATCTATCTGTCCTCTGCAATTCAGGGAACCAGGGCCTCATGGACATTCTAGATATGCCCAACACCAACAAGTACTCCTTTGAGGGGTGAGATTACATTTTTGCCTTATTCATTGTGGGCGTTTAGCGAGGCGATTTCTATCAGTTTGTTCTGCTGTTATGCAAGGAGATATTTTTTGTGCACATACAGTATTGGTCAGTATGTGTTACATATAAGGAATAACTCGCAACAGGCTATGGTGTATTGTGACGGTTTGTTCATCATGGCTCATGTTTAGTTTCTTGGGAGAAATGCATTGCTCTATCCATTCCTCCATAGTTAACCTACATGGAGGTTTAAAAAAATGACTTATTTTCTATCAATTACACACCCCATGAAGCCTTGAATTCATTTTGTCACATTCCTAAGCCAATCATTTGATGACCGGCGGAAAGATGCTAATGTCTCCGGTAGGAGACTCAAAGTTGACACTTTGAGTCTCCTACCGGAGCCGCCGCCGGTCATCAAATTATTGGCTTAGGAATGCGACAAAAACAAAAAAATCTCCATGAATTCAAGTCTTCATGGGGTGTGTAATCGATAGGAAAAAAATTTGGGGGTGAACTATCCCTTTAAGTTCACCTTACCTTGTGTTGTGGATTTCACCTTGACCTACAGTTTGTAGCCTTAGATTTCATATTCATCATCCAATTTGATTTTGTTTTTTGTCGCATTTTTTGATTTTACCAACCCATGTTATATGAGTCTCAATGAAACCTTGAGGCAGGGCATATTATTTTCAGGTCTGGTGTGACTGTCAAAAATATCACGCAATGCCAAATTCTAAACCGAATTTGTTGCTGTTGTGTCGGCAAGTTACATAAGTCTGTGTGTGTGTGTGTGTGTGTGTACGCAGAGCTAACCCGGTGTGGCTGGACCCATTCTGCCGCAACCTGGAGCTGGCTGCCCAGGCCGACCACGAAGACGACCTGCCTGAGAACCTGAGTGAGATCACGGACCTGTGGAACAGCCCAGCACGCACTCATGTTAGTACCGCCATCCATCTGGGCTCACTTATTACACAATAACTGTCAGTGTTCAGTGTAAAATACTATAAAAAATAAACACATGAATATAACCATATATACACAGAGTGCAGAGAGATACAGTGCCGTCAAGACGCTTGTGATTCTCGATCAATTATATTGCCTTTTTTGCCACTGTGGGGGGATGACACCGCCATCATTCAAGTTTACACTTCTTAATATCATTTGGCCTCTCAGTCACCCCATCACACACCTCACAATATCAGTCAATAACTGTGCATGTTGGTGTGTCTGGCCATGTGTGTGTGTCTACGGATGAGCGTACAGTAAATGCGTGTGTCTATGTTGGCATGTGCACACCAATGATGAGTTTGTGTGCATGCCCATAAATGTTTACGGGTTGGTGGTGGGGCAGGCCCTAGTGTACAGTATAAGTGTGTGTGTGTGTGTGTGTGTGTGTGTGTGTGTGTGTGTGTGTGTGTGCGTGTGCGTGCGCGCGCCTGGGTCTATGTGTGGATGTTCCATTGATTGTGTCTGTCTTTGTGTGTCCATACATGCTTTCATGTGTGTGTGTTATTTTACAGGGGACATTTGGCAGGGAGCCTCAAGCTAAGCCTGAGGATGACCGGTATTTGAGAGCAGCCATTCAGGAGTACGACAACATCGCCAAGTTGGGTCAGATCATGAGGGAGGGGCCTATTAAGGTGAGAGACACAAGTTCTGTTACTTTATCCAGGGGTGTAAACACAATGAGCGTGTTAACATGCATACATACAGCCGATCTTACCCCGTTTAAGTTTATTGAAATGGTCATGCAAAACACTGGTATAGTGGGGGGGGGGGGGCAAGGTAAGAATGTAAGGTAAGCATGTAAGGTAAGCATGTAAACCCGATTAAGGTGGCTAATACTTGCCGAATCTTTTGATTTATTTGGAAATGTAGCCTGCTATAGCCTTATTTATTACAGGTTCTTGTGCACGTGTCTGAATATGTAGCTGTAAACCCAGATTACTGCTGTTATCTCACAAATGCTATGGATGTATTGTAAACACTTCTATTACATCTAATATAATATGACTGTTTCCAGTAATCGGGGTATTTAGCTGGCTATTCAAGTGGAATCTATAATTCAAATGGAATCTTTCTTCTGCAAAATCTAACAGCTGTCAAACTGCTGTCAACTTCACAGCTGTGAGCAAATTGCTGAGTGTAATTTCAGGCGACAGTGTTTTGGGCCAATGAATGAGGCTGTACAAATGGCTGGCCAGCCTTTGCTCGCTGCAGCGATCAAAGCTAAATGCAGCACCTGGTTTTGGTCGCAATTAACCCTCCATTTTACCTGTGTGAACCTGCATGTAAATGTAAATGCACTCACTGAAATTCAAACTCAAATGTATTTTTTTTCCATTATTCATGTAGTCTCTCTGTCCATTTGTCATAAAACATATGGGAGACACGGTCAGAGGGCTGAACCTAACAACTCATGTCTTGAAAATAAAAATAAAGAGATAGACCCAGAGGAGTGAGAAATAGACTGAAATGGACTGAATGTAGATCAGAAGTTTTCTGCCCGACAGCGACAGTAGATGTGATAGATTGTGTTTGATTATAACTGCCGTCCTGTCAGGGCTCCCTGCTCAAGGTTGTCCTGGATGACTACCTGAGGTTGAAAAAGCTCTTTGCAGAAAGACTGGTCACCAAATCTACCAGCATGGGAGACCACTCATCCATCACTGAGGTGGGGGTTCGTTCAGAGAGGCAGAGTTCTTCACCTGCTGCTGTGTGCTGTTCCAGTTTCCCGCCACTGGAGGGCGATCTTGTTTCACTCTTTTTCCCCTCTTCTGCTGCTGCTACCTCTGATGTGCAATTCTGTCTCACCACTTCTTGCATTGCTAGCTTTAAACTATGGTGGCCTGGAAGTGCGAAACATAACGGTTCACAAAACCAATTAGCATTACAGAAAACAGCTTAGTAAAACTGAAAACACTCATAGATGCAGGACCAACATAATAGTGTTGGATACAGCCATGATAATAATAAAGAAATCTACATTGTAAGATCTGACATCTCCGTGCCCACAAACACACCACCTCTTCCAGCCCCCCCCTCTCTCTCTCTCTCGCTCACTCTCTGTGGTGTCTGTCTGTCTGTCTGTCTGTCTGTCTGTCTGTCTTCCCTCCATTAAGTGTGTCTGGGTTACTGTAGTAGTTTTTTTTATCAGTGTGTAGGATATCCGGTAATTACATTTATTGTGGCTTCAAAATGCCTTGTAGTACAGTAAACATAACACATTCAGTCTTCTATTTTGCAAAATCTCCACTATCACAAACATATAACATCAACATAACCAATGTAATAGTAGTAGGCTATCGGTATACAATTATGATTTTACACACAACACAGTTTTAAATAGTAAACGTTCCTTCTAGTCTGTCTGTTGCTTGTCTGTTTGTTGGTAAAGACACTTTGTCATTATTCTGTTCAGGACATGTGGAAAGTTTTGTCATCTCAGCAGATCAGTGTTAAAATAGCATGCATGCTTCTTTCCCTCTGTTCCTTCTTCTCCCAACATTTCCTTCCATTTTTGTAGTCATCGCAGAGTTCATATCTTGTGCGGATGTGAGGTTTGTAGTCATTGATTTTGCATGGTTGCTGCTGCTGTGATTTCTTGTGTCTTCTATTGTTTTGATCCGCTTCACAGAACTTCCTTCACCCTGAAGTTCTTTGAATAGTGTGTCTGCTGTTGATGAGGATGGAGTAATGATCCCATCGTCGTCACTATTATTGTCATGGAAGAATTATACTAACCATTAGGCATGTAACGATTTATCATAAATTGATTAAAATCGATTTAATTAAAAGAATATTGCGACGCAAACAGCAGAGGGCACGTAAAAAAGAGAAATCGTTTTCAGTCATTTGGTACTGTATTGAAAAGACAATTAGAGAAAACACAGTATTGTAAAAAAAAAATAATAATAATAATTAAAGAGAAGGAAATACTGGATTTGTGTAATAGAAATTATTTAAAACATGATTTTTCGGTCATTTGTCTGGAAAATTATTTTGTTAAAAAATCCTGGAAAATCGTATCGTGAACCTAGTATCGTGATTCAAATCATATCGTGAGTTGAGTGAATCGTTACATGCCTACTAACCATGCAGGGTGAAGAAATAAGACAATATATATATGTATTGTAAGAAAATCATCACACACAGCCCTTCAGCTTGCTAGGTCTAAAAAAAACACTAAATTGTTTTGCACAGAGGGTTGGACATTCAAGACAGTGAGAGAAGATGACAGAACACACACAGCTAGGCATGAGACAACACAATGAAGTGTCATTAAAGACAAGCAAACATCAACTTATATAAAATTTAGGTTAAACTGAGGCAAGACCTTTATCTCCCTCAAGAATATTGGGTTGTGTAAAAGAACAGCAATAAGACACATTTTCATCAGGAAATAGGACACATCACTACATTATAATATATGTATTGTATTATTATATTATAAATAAGCATATAAACATTATAAATGTTCCACTCCATATTATTGGTACCCTGGGTAGATGCATTTTAATAGACCTAGATACTCAAATAATTGAATACACAAAAAGTCATAAATGATTCTATTTTATAGTGACATCAAATATTTATATCTACTCTTTCCGTTTTCTGAAATATTGTGTTTTCTGATTTGCTAATCCTTTTTGTGATTTCCTGACCACAGTATGAATCAGACCTGGGTCAAATAGCATTGTGAACAGTTCTTATAGTGAGTTTTAGCCTACTCTGATGCTACGCAAGGGGCATCTGCAATATACAGTATGTCGCAAAATAATGTGTATGAGAAAGTCTGATAATCAGAAGAAACTGAAAATGAAAATTCCGGTATAAAATATAGTTATCTGTGATTGGCAACTTACTTTACATCTGAACTATGCCTTAGAATCCACAGAGCGCTGCGGTGTCAGACTCCTGCTGTGGTGTGCATTCTGACACCGCAGTTATGATTGCACCAGGGGAGTGCTCTGTGGATTTGTCTGTAGGGAAGAAAGTGTTTAACTATTGTTTGAACCAGGTGTGACCCCTATAGCCTAATTTATACTGACATGTCAGCTTGAAGATAAAATCTTGTCGGGCAAGCAACATCGTTGCAATGGAGTATAAATTAAGATTAACCAGTGGTGGACAAAGTACTCAACCCTAGTACTTGAGTCAAAGTATAGATACTCCTGGTCAAATATTACTCAACTACAAATGAAAGTTGCTCAGTCAAATTTGTACTTGACTTAAATGGAGTAACTGGAGTAGCCTATTCTTAAAAAATACTTAGGTATTCAAAGTTAGACGCTTTAAAAAAATGCCATGCTACACTATGTCGTCCAATGTAAAAAACTTTATTTTTAAATGCCATGATACACTACGTCGTCCAATGTAAAAAACATTCAAAATACTTACAAAAGTACAAATTACAATGTAGTACATTTTCTTTTTAATATCAATGCATTGTTGCATTGAAATTTTGAACCTTTCCAAAAAAAGAAAATCACTATTTTTGAAATAGAGATTTACAATGTATTTTTGTACGTTTTGTTCCCGGTGGTCACTTTCTAGAAATGTAGTCCAAGCTACCAAAAATAAAGAAATACTCAAGTAAAGTACAGATACAGAAAAAAGAAAGAAAAGTACTTAAATGCAGCACAGTAAATACAGTTACTGTCCACCACTGAGCTGAACTCACTTTGTAGAGTCTACACTGTAGACTCACTTGCTCTTCTGCTGCACTCTGGTTCACTTTGTTTCAGTGATTCTCATCTCCAGACTTCTTCTCTTCCCGGCTGTACTGCTCTTCAATGTATTTCCATGGAAGGAGCTCAGGTCCTGTTGACCTACTGCATCCTCCATGTGTGTCCATATCATCTCTGTCAAACACTAATTTAATTCCCCAACCCAACAGCTGATCCAGAGCGACATGGACGACGACGAGCGTCTCGGGATGGGTGGCGGCCGCGGGACACTCCGCTTCAAGCACAAGCTGCCCGTGGAGATGAGGGGTCCCGACGGCGTGCACGTGGTCCACGGCAGCACGGGCACGCTCCTGAGCTCCGACGTCAACAGCCTGCCGGAGGACGACCAGCGGGCTCTGGGACGTTCTCTGGAGACGCTGAACGGCGACGGCGGGCTCTATTCCGAACGCAACGCTCGCACGGAGTCGGCCAAGTCCACCCCGATGCACCGCACCAAGGACGGAGACAGCACCCAGTCGGAGACGCCCCTGGAGATAACTGAGTTATGACTAGCCGAGGCCTCGCTGGTCTGAGAACAGTCAACCGCTAGTGTGTGTCCTTGTGCTGCCCCCACCCCCGGGCCCACCCATCTCCCCAACACCCATATCCTGATAGGGAGGCGTGGCTGGGGGAGGGGAGGGGGGGTAGAAGTGGAGTGTGTCTAGTCTAGGAGGGGGAATCTCAAGAACCTCAACCTCAAGAAGTCAGTGTGGGACGGTGTACTGTACAACTCATTGGTTCTCAAACTTTTTCTAATGTCATGGACCCTCATAACTGTGGAACGGTGCAAATGGTGCCAAATGGACCGTGATGGTAGCCTGATTATCAGACTGAAGCTGCGTGGAGCTTCAGTCTGACATTCGCTCCAGTGTAGGCGATTACAAGGGGGAGGGGATTAGAATTTCCCTGAACCAATTAGAATTGGTTTTGAATTTCCCTAAACCAATCACAAGGGATCCCCACCCCCACCTCCGACTCTCATTGGACAATACATTTTTTGTACAGAATAAATCCTAGGTTCACATTACAACACCAGACCAAGAGAAGCAGTCCACTCAGAGAGTGGGAGGGGTTTATGGTCCTGAACCAGGCTACCGTGACGGGTCCTTTTGGTTCCATTTGTACGCTCTCAGAGTTACAGAGCTGTAAGGGTCCATTTGGAACCCCCGCAAGGAACCCTGGGGGTCCCTAGACCCCACTTTGAGAACCACTGCACTAACTAAAGGATTGTTTGAGTGGATTATAATGTTGATGATGGTGGTCTGAGGTAACGCATTCAAAGAGTAGGTTTATTAAAACAACCTTAAATGATGGAAGATCATAAACAGGCACTTCTGCAATATAGGCAAGGTTACCTGGACCTCAGTGATGTTCAGGTAACAAATGAGAGACTATACGCCTCCCGATAGGAGAAGCTTGTTAAACCTTTATCTAAAATACTGTATGATGGTGCCTCATTCTCCCACGTTCTTTTGAAGTCATACCTGGACTGCATACACTCACACAAACACAAATGCACACACACCAAAAAAATGAAGCTACATGCACTCAGACCAGCGAATGGCCGTCAATGTGACTGTAGAAAATTACACAATTCTTTATCATGTTTTATTTTTTCCCCATGTTTAACAGTTCAATCAGTGTTGATTGGGGGGAGGGGGGGGAGCGTCGGATACATAGAGATCAGATAAATCAAGTTTAAATATAGACAAGAGCACTTTGATAATGTCTCTCAGTAATACTCATGAGAGTATTCACCTGCCTCCATGAGAAAAAGGGCGATTTGCATATTCAATTTGAATATTGTTAGTGATGTCATCGCTGCCGAAGAGGAGGCTTTGTTGGAAGAAAAGAGAAATGGTACAAGAAGAGAAATTCCAGCCTGTAAGGGCAGTAATGAACATTGTGTTTTACTGGCCCAGCTCAAACTCCAGGATGGAATGAGCCAAATATGGACAGAGAGACCATTTACTGTTACTTGAAAGAAGTCTTGTATAAAGAGAGTATGGACCATGACTATCACGGAGCCACAGCAAAAACAAAACATTACATTTTATGAGACATTTGATATTGAAGGCAGTGATGCAATGCCTTTACTATGGACTTGAGGATTTAGTGTGGTCTTGAGAATATGTGGAATATTGAGGGAAAAAAAGAAAATTATCCCAATTCTGGGAAGTATATAAGATGGCATTGTGCCCATGAACCGACTTTACACTGCCACCAGAGGGAGTAAAAGAGTATACGCTCAAAATGAGCAATGTTTGCTTTATTTTTTTATTTTATAGGAAATATTAAAGAGAAAATGTAATGTAACTTTAAAAAAAAAAGAGTTATTTTTAAAGAAAAATGCTGGCTTACCAAAATGGGTAGAGAACAGTTGTGGATGTCTGGAGTATGTGTACATTGTGCTATGATGACATTTGTTGTTGTCGTCCGTTTTCCTTTGTAATAGCAACTGACACCGTTTCCAATGAGTGGTGTGTTTTTAATATTATTTTTATACATCCATTTTGTAAGTTTTTATTGTTTTTTTGTCATTTATTGTCACCAGCCCTGAGATTCATGTTGGGAAATGTTGAATGATCTGTGATAATAAAAGAAATATGCAACGGCCTTTGACCCAGATCAGTGAAATAAGGGAAACCCGATTGGGAAATGACAATATCAGCTGGTACTCGACACACGCAAGTACTGGAAATACTGAAGCTGGGAGCCAAGCGGTGGTGGAAAGTTAAGTAACTGTAAGTACATTCACGCAAGTACTGTATTACATTATATCTGTATCTCTTAGGAAATCAAACAGTACCCTATCCAGCATGTGCTCTCTAATACTCATGCTCAGTCACACAAATAAAAGGATTACTGAGCATGGGTGAGAGCAGATTCATTAACCACTTAACCCATTCAATCCTGAGACTGTTGTCATTTTAGATTCCTTTGGGCGATTCAAAATAGCAGATATACAAGCTCATAGCGCCTGTAGATCTGCTATTTTTTAGAAAAATCTTTGAATATATATATTCAAGTGAACATTTGTAACTCAAATCTTTGCTTCTGGGGGTTCCTGGAACAAAATATTTCACAATTGTTCGCTTTAAAGATATATATACTTAAAGATTTGCACGAATTGTCACGATAAAAAAAAAAATGCAGATCTACAAGCTCATCAGTTTGTCTGCTATTTTTGAATAGCCAAAAGAAATCTAAAAATTACAGATGCGTTCCCCGATTGAATGGGTTAAATAGGGCTGCAACTATCGATTAACTTCTTGGCAATTATTCCATCGATTACTTTTCTGATTAATCAAATAATCAAGAAGCAAATTTTTTGGTTTGTATACATCAACTCAATTAACCACTTTATTTCATACTTCTAGCACAATGGTGACATGCAAAAAGTAGATAATAGCAAATCTACAAGTTCATGTGTTTTGAGCTAGGTCAGTATCTAGTCAGTTATCATCTCCGTATCATGTCAGTATCATGTCTGTATAATGGTCAGTATCATGTCAATATAATGGTCAGTATCATGTCAGTGTCATGTCAGTATAATCGTCAGTATCATGACAGTATAATGGTCAGTATCATGTCAGTATAATGGTCACTATCATGACAGTATCATGACAGTATAATGGTCAGTAGTATCATGGTCAGTATCATGACAGTATAATGGTCAGTAGTATCATGGTCAGGGGAGAACGGGGTAAGATGAACCACTTTTTACTTATGTTGACCTCTAGGAAAGGAAAAATGAGATGGAAGTAAAATCTAAACATCTACTAAAACTTCAAGATGTCTTCTATCAATTGAAATAATGAGTGTGCATCTATGACAAATGGTTGTAAAAATATGGTTTCTCAAAAAAAAGTGGTCATGTGGTTCAACTTGCCCCAGGTAAGGGGTAAGTTGATCCTAGTCAAGGGGTAAATTTACCCATATGATATTTTGCATTTTCAAGTTTAAACTTGAACAAATAATGTATTCACGTATCAACAATAATTTAATAACACATTTCTTATTTATTTTCTTAATGGTATTTAAACAATATAAAACCAATTAAATAAAGTTTGTTATTCAGAACCTTTGAATATTTGCAATTGTTAATACAACATTGAAAACTTCTCTTAAATGAGTGTATTCATCCAAATGAAAGGTCATACAGCATAATTTGAGAAGCAAAGACATAATAAAAAATATGAATAGTGATTCATATTAGGATAATTGGCTCAATTTACCCCAAGGCATTTGGTTCATCTTGCCCCATGGCCACCATTTTGACCTAACCTGGCTAGCTTAATGCTTCTGGCTAATCTTGTTTAGCTAAATGATTCACATGGTTTTATACATTGGAATATCACCAACATGCATGATATAAGTTTCGACCTGGGTACATTTGCTTTAAAATAAACCAGAAAGGTAAAAATGTAACTTTGACCAGCAAAAAACATTTTTTTTGTGTAGAAATATGCTTATCACTTTGCCCATGTGTCTCTCAACTTCTCAGCCAGGTGGAAATGATGGGTGTGTCCTGATTTTAAGGTCACATGACAACTCATGTGTATAGTTTTAAAGATACAGGGGGTGGTTCAACTTACCCAGAGGTTCATCTTACCCCGTCCTCCCCTATCATGACAGTATAATGGTCAGTAGTATCATGGTCAGTAGTATCATGTCAGTTCAGAAGTGGGTTGCGCACATCCAGTACATTGCTGGTGCTGGACACAGATTAACAGTTTTAATAAAGAATGAAAGTCTGCACAACAGCATTGCTCCTAAAAGTGCTCCTTCATCAGGTGATGAAGGCCATGTGTGGCTGAAATATTGTACCACACTTTCTGTGTGTTGAGTAAAGACACTATGACTCAGTCCTTTATCAGTTCAGTTGAGTGTAATTCCAAAAATATGTACTGTATGACACCTTAATACCGTCTTTTTCCAGTTCAGTTTGTCTTAAAAAACCTTGCAAAGTGGACCCTTGCACTGGCATGTAGCACTCTTGCAATCAGTGTCTGTTGGTCTCCTGGCTAGTCGCCATCTTGTATCACCAAGAACAGAATCTTCACTGGATTCTTCCAACAAGGACAAAAAACCTGACCTGTACAACAGATCATAAGGAAAATAAATTACTATCAATGACTTAAGTCAAACGAAGAAAGTGCTTCAGGTACTGCAAGGTCAATTAACCTTAAATGCTATGTGCACAACTAGACCCAAATTGATGGCTGATTGCTGTCAGCTGGCTGGCCAGCTCAGCTGGCTTCATTAGACAATTGTTTTTTTTTCCATGAATGAATAAATCTTGACATTTTGCCATCATCAAATATACATAGTACACTTGTACTCTTCAAATAACCCAAAATGTATACATTTAAAAGTGCAAACACAAATATTTAGTGCAATGAATTCGTTTTCACTCACTATTGGTCTGTGCAAACACAAGCACAAACCGGGTAGGTGCTGCCAAACTCTTTTTGCAATCAATTTACTTTTTAAGTTCTGACGTTCTATCTCTGCCTGCTTCTGTCTCTCTTTCCACTCACAGCTTCAAAATGACAGCCTCCACACAGCGATTCAGGCAAATATTATACTTTTACTCCACTATAACTTGCAAACTTAAGTTACTATACAGTTACTTTTGTAGATTATTACAAAACACACATTAACTTCTTCAGCTTGAAAATAGTACATCTACACAATGTATCTCGATGCGATGTGAATCCGTGTATGCAGCGTGAGCTTGTAGATCTGCTATTTTCGAAAGATTGTTATACATTTGAAAACTTGTGAAATGGGGACATTCTGCATAATGAGTTTCTACTTTTAGTACTTAAAGTACATTTTTATACTAATACTTTTGTACTTTTACTAAGTACATTTTTAATTCCGGGACTTTTACTTGTAACAGAGTATTTCTACATTGCAGCATTGATACTTTTACTTAAGTAAAACAAATATGAGTACTTTTTCCACCACCACTGTATCTAACAGATATTTGCATTGGCTCTTTATAGCTGTAAGGCAGTAGCCTATTTAGGTCAGTAGGTGTCACTGTAGCCACGTGTCAAATCAGCCAAATAGAATTCACATGCAGCCAATCTAGCGTTCTAAGTACAGCGGCCTGACAGCTCCACGTTTAAGATGAGAAATAAATGTGACTTCTGAACTTGACAGAAACAACATGGAGCCAAATCAGCCTTTATTCAACCCCCCGCTGCACCAACAGAGACACCAGTTTGTAGTGGACTTCGTCCAAAGGAACAACACCAAGAAGGTAAACCCACACACACACACTCACTCACTCACTCACTGTAAAATCCAGAGTGTTAATGTATGTGATTCAAAGGCTATACAAAATCAATAGAACCTGATGCTGTCTGTCAGGGTCCAGGGTCCTAACCCTACCCTGTGGTGTAAAGTAACTAAGTACATTTACTCAAGTACTGTACATAAGTTTGAGGTATTTTATTACAAAACCTACAGTTATCACTTCAGCCCTATATTCAGCCCTTTGAAAATAGCAGATCTACAAGCTCCCTACCTATGTTGAATGCACTTATTGTAAGTCGCTTTGGATAAAAATGCTAAATGACTGCTAAGTGACTGTACTGTAATGTAATGTAATGTACAAGCTCACAATGCGTGGCATCGCGAAGCATTGTGGGCTTGTAGATCTGCTATTTTCAAAAGATTTGTATACATTCTACACATTTGAAAACTTGTGAAACTCGACATTCTGCATAATGAGTATTCTACTTTTCATACTTTAAGTAGCCTACATTTTGATACCAATACTTTTGTACTTTTACCCAAGTAAATTTAGAATTCCGGACTTTTACCAGAGTAAATTCTTGGAGGAAGCACTGAGGATTTGTGTGTTGCCTACTTGTTTAATGGGGGTGCAGTTCAGGTATAGACAGTGGTGGGAAAAGTACTCAAATTCTTTACTTAAGTAAAAGTACCAATACTTATAAAAAATACTCTGTTACAAGTAAAAGTCCAGAATTCAAAATGTACAAAATGTGTAAAAGTACAAAAGTATTGGCATCAAAATATACTTAAAGTACCAAAAGTAAAAGTACTAAATATTTGACACAACGCGTCGCAATGCGACGCGTTGTGAGCTTGTAGATCGGCTATTTTCAAATAGCCTAGGTATAAAATAGGGCTGAAGTGGTTAATGTATGTTTTATAATATCATAATTTATATCTGCAAAGTAACTAGTAACTAAATTTTCAATATAATTGTAGTGGAGTAAAAGTACAATATTTGCCTCTGAGATGTAGTGGAGTAGAAGTAAAAGTATTGGAAATTGGAAATACTCAAGTAAAGTACAAATACCTCAAACTTTTACTTAAATACAGTACTTAAAGTAAATGTACTTAGTTACTTTCCACCACTGGGTATAGAGCTGTGATCGGCTGTCAGTATCATGTTATACTTGATGAGTAGGCCTATTTGTCATAAGCCTACAGATTATTGTGATGAACTACTTCATTGTGTTTTTGGCATCGAACATTGACATTTTTCACCATATGGGGGGAAAAAAAACATGCAAAATAACTGATTATCTCGATGTAATTATTGTAAACACATCATCATCATCATAATGATAATCTGTGCTTGTGCTCTCAATAGGTGGTGGATCTGGGCTGCTGCGAATGCACACTCCTATACAGGCTAAAATTCCATCGTGAAATCGAGGTTCTCAGTGGAATAGACATCGATGGCGACGTGATAAAGAAAAAAATGTAAGGTTGTAAAATGTACAATAATGTCTGGAATGTCTTCATTTACAATGTAAATGATGACATTCCAGACATGATTCATTTATATCAGTTATTCTCAATCTCAACCTGTGGGCTGCGACCGTGAGGATATTGCAAATAATTTTCAAACTCATGGAACATTTGGCCAGCAAATACGCAGAAAATAAGTAACTAAAAAGGTTGATCTGAAATCAACTATTGATCATATATCTTTCTTTCCTGTCGACAAGTAGCTGTTTGGTGTTGTCACTGCAATGGGAGAATATTGGTGTGTTGTTTTTGTTTGTTAAGGCGCAGGCTGGCACCTCTCCCAGCTGATTACCTCCAGCCAGGCGATCGTCCTTTGAGCATTGAGCTGTACCAGGGCTCGGTCTTACAGAAAGACAGCCGCCTCAGAGGATTCGATCTAGTGACCAGCATAGAGCTGTAAGTGGTCATTTGTGTCTATTGGTGTACCTTTCTGTTCTCACTCTACATCAAATATGTGATGAAAATAGCCGATCCACAAGCTCACAATGCGTCGCATTGTTACTTGGTTTCAAAGTAATATTGTGTTGTGTGAGCGTGGCTATGTTGGGTGACACCAGTTCTCAACTTATATACTTATATACAACACATACATTAAGTCATTAGTTACTCTCTCTCTCTCTCTCTTTATTATATCCAGCATAGAGCATCTCCAGCTGGCTGATGTGGAGCTCTTCTCTGAGGTGGTGTTTGGCTTCATGGCCCCAGTGTCTGTGATCGTCACCACCCCAAACTCTGAGTACAACCCCCTTCTTCCCGGACTGGTAGGCTTCAGGCACTACGACCACAAGTTTGAGTGGACCAGAACCGAGTTCCAGACCTGGTTTGTTATTTTTCTATTAAAAGTTTTATCATTTCAGATATTGTTGGCAGATGGTGGAGAATGACGAGAACTATGACAGAGCATGTGTGGTCACCTGATTCGGATGCTATCAATGCATTGAATGGGACATAATCACGTTTTATCAGACCTTTGAATGGGCGAAGTAGGCAACATACTGACCTACCCACGATTTATCAGACCATTAATTTGGTGTTATCAGGACATACTGACCTACCGACGGAGATGACTTATATAAAGTTAAGTTTCGGTTTCGGACCATGAAGAAGTCGCACAGTCTCAAGCGAACTGGAGCCACGAGAGGCACCACCGAGCGAGCTAGAGCGAGCGAGTTGCCCTGCCAAACGTTGCGACGTTCGCTTGAGCCTACTCAGCGCCGTCCGAGTTATATACCGATAGGCACAGAATCGTAAATCATGTTGTGGGGACTGCTTTGCCTCCGGGTAGGTCAGTATCTCCTGATTACGTGCAATGAATGGTCTGATAAATTGCGGGTAGGTCAGTGTGTCGCCTACTTCGCCCATTCAAAAACTTGATAATGTCCCATTCAGTGCATTGATAGCATTCAAAGCCGGTCGTGTGGTACACCAGAGTGCATGTGTTGGACTCAAAACCCACGATATTACAAATTTGCGGAACATTTCCCAGTCTGTGGAGGCCCAAGTAACTCACAATTAGTTCACAAGTTACTCCCCTTGTGAACACCACACCCCTGCTGGTCAACAAAAATGTAAAGTGAATTTGAATGGAATTCTATCTTTCCTCAGGGCTCTGAAGGCGTGTGAGGAGTATGGTTATGAGGTGTACTTTACAGGAGTGGGACAGGCACCACCAGGACAGGAGGCAAGTCACGGCTTCTGCTCCCAAATCGGGGTGTTTCAGAGGCTCGGTACAACAGAAAATGCCTGTGTCATGCCGAGCAGTGATGTAGATGAAGTGTTCTCATACACTCTGGTGAGTCAATTAAAATGTAGCCGTCTCCCTGCAGTTACTGATGTTTTTGGAGCTTGTACAGTTCATAGGTAGACATTTCAAGGCATACACAGAGAAAACAAACTTTGATTATGAAGTCTCACTTCACTGCGTTGTTTCTTTAAGTGGGGTCCGGGGACCCCCAGGGGTCCTTGAGGGAGTTCCAGGTGGTCCCCAGCTAAATGATGGATAGCTAGAAACCAAATGGACCCTTATGGGTCTGTAACTCAGAGTGTACAATGGAACCAAATCGACCCTAACGGGTCCATTTGGTTCCATTTGTACACTCTCAGAGTTAAATTAACATTGATTTTACAATATAAATTGGGGTCCCAGAGATAGAAATGTCATTAAATGGGGGTCTGTAGCCTAATGCATGTCAAACTGGGGGTCCTTGAAATTAAAATGGTTGAGAATCTGCTAGAGCCGTAAAAATCTTCTCTTATGGGGGTCCCTGGCATATCTTTTCAAATGGGGGTCCGCGGGCTAATAAGTTTGAGAACCACTTTAGTGGTCATAAGAGGAAGCATGAAGGCTGCACTTGGCTCCATTTAGCAAATGCATTGCATGGCATTACACTATAAACTTGATTGCATATTGACCCTGGATCCTGTTGTTCTCAAATTGAATTGTATAATGCTGCATTATGTCATCACAGATTTGGGGATGGGATGAGCTTGAGCTATAATCAAAGACATTTCTGGCAACAAGTAGTCAAGTACTGTAATATGAAGGACACCGTCCCACAACATATGGAAACCTCAATGGTAACCTCATTGTAACGGGTCAATGGGTCAGTTTCACATATCGGCCCGGAAGAAGCCGTTAACAGGTTTCTAACAATATCTTTGAATATGGTTCTGAGGTCTAATCCTCTGGAATTGTTTCCATCCCATGTCTTTGTCATTAGTTGTACAGTGTTGCCTATCCTAGTCTCCGTGACAACAACATCTTACAGGGTGTCGTGGTGAATGAGGTGATGTACTGGACTGAGCGACTGAAGAGGGAGAGGATGGAGGAGAGGACCAGAGAGGGGGAGGAAGCTTCTCAAGTTCAAGGTTAAACTTTATGTAACTACCCGGATGGCAATTTGTTGCACAGCCAGCAGTAAATGCAGCCATGAACAGTCAACACACAAACAATACACACAAGAAAAATAGAGTGACACTGTTATTTAAAAAGCAAGTGGCAGCGGGCACAAATCTGTCCTTAAAGCTATTGGTCGTACATCTTGGCAGATTATATCAGTGACCAGATGGAAGCAATCTGAACTCACTGAACAGGGGGTGGTCTTAGTAGCTCTTAATTTGTACACTTAGGAGAGGTCATTTAGATGTGTCTGCAATCTTCTTGCACTTTCTAGCAATTTTGTCTAACCTGTTCTGTTTTTCAAGGTACTGTAAGTGACCCAAACCAGCAAATAAAACAGGTTAGAACAGATTCAGACAATTTTGTATGTGCACTTTGCATGCAGCAGCAGACAATTGTCCAATTGCCTCCAAACCTGGCACAAAACTCGGTCATGGGTCTGGCATTTCAACCGCCTACTTTTGATAGCTTTCTCGATGAAATATTTGGCCACTCGGGTGCCGAGTGGCTAGAGCCAATGAGAAAAAAAGGTTTTGCCATCTCCGTTCACACAATCAGCCCACAAAGTAGTTTCTGAATCCTCTTTGATGCAACTCTTCTACTGTATCTGTACTGTACTGTATCTCTGTGGCTCTGGAATTGTATATATTGCTGCTCTTTATTTTCATCAATCTGACGTGTTTTGACCTAATTTGTCTGACATTTTGTCATTTCTGGTGGACAAATTGTGTGCTAATTGCCATCTGGTTTGTAGCTTAATATAATCTATATGTACATTCATTCATGGAATCTTTTGTCTCTGTATGTGTTTCCTGGCCATAACTCGGGCGCTGTCCAACTGCAAGGGCTACAAACTCTGTGTGTGTGTCCCATATGACCTGGAGGTGTGCAGGACCAACGGTTTCCGAGACCCCAAAAAAAACAGTCTTCCGGACTGTTTCCCTCCCATGTAACTCTGTTGTTTTTGCTTAGCTGGTAGGCATGATGGGAGTGTTCCACTGGTCCAGTTATGGTCCTGCTGTGCCAAGGTCAAAGACCTGTGTGGAACCCTCAGCCACTTCAGACAGCTCCTGCTGGACCACCCCCTGGTCACACTGACACAGGATGCCTCTGCTGTGCTCGTCAATGACCAGCATCAAGGTAACAAAGTGACTAATACAGTGATTCTCAACCGGCGGGCCGGGGCCCCCTGGTGGGCCGTGAGGATATTGCAAGTTGTTCCCCAACTAAATGGCAAAACACTCAAGATCTTTATGATAATTATATCATGTTAAATGGTATTTACATTATTCATTCTGTTATACTGAATCATTAAAAAAAATACATTGTTAAAGAATGGGATTTCCTACAATAACCTTACATGGATGTTTTGACCCATACCCAAAATAAATTGAATCCAAAGTCATAGAATCCTAAAAGTAAGTAGCCTTAGGAACCATCTGTTTCCAATCCATAGGGCAGGAGCCGATCTCCTGTCTCTGTAGCATGAGGCGGCTTGATGTACAAGTGCATCCCCCCAGCCGTGACGTACAAGTACACCACCTGCACATGAGGCTAGTATGTTGCAAGGATTTGCCCCCAATCCAACCCTTGATGCTGATTGCCAAGCAGGGAGGCATCGGGTCCCATTTTTATAGTCTTAAGATATGACCCAGCCAGGGGATTGAACCCCGACCTCCCAATCTCAGGGTGGACACTCCAACCACAAGGCCACTGAGCTGGCAATCCTAGTGCGGTTACCTCTTAAACCCTATAAACTTTGTTTACACTTTTCCCCCTCTACATCAATCATGTTTCCCCAGAATAGAGGGTTGTAAATGTTCATGTGGTTAGTGGTATACGTTAATATTGTGGGAATGGTTCCAGGGAAACTAATACAAAATGTCATTAAAGCGTGCCTTTTCAATGAACATTGAGGTGAAAAAACGATTTGTTTCTGCAAATATTAATTCCACACTGTTTTCTTTGAATTTGTTTGATTCCTCTGTGGTTTATGTTCCTAGATCAGGAGGATGGTGAATATGAAGATTTGGAGGATGCTGGATGTACGGAGACTCGACAGTACTCCCTCAGTGCCATCCAAGAGGATGACTGGGAGTCAGAGCTTTGAATTGCTGGAAGATGATCACTTAAACCGTGTAGTTGACAGGGGTCCCCCAGGGCTCTGTTCAAGGTCCTTTCCCACCCATACCAGTCTTGTCACCGAAAATGGCCGATCTACTAACTAACAATGAATCAAGTTGTGAGCTTGTAGATCTGCGTCACCGGATGCTACGGTGGCGGTATGACCAAAGAGATTCATTCAAGGGGAAAGGTGTGCAGGTGTATTTGCCCTCCACTTACTTATTTTGAACAATGTACAAGTTTACAGCATCTAGCTCATGAAAAACCATTACTCCTCCTCCCACTCTATTTGGCCATATGCTTGTTGCTTTCTGGCTGAGACCGTCACAGTATTGTCATTTGCTTTGTTTTATTCTCCTGCCTCTTTAAAACAGTGGTTCTCAAACGTTTTCATGTCAAGGACCCCCAAACTGATATTTATTTGGCCACGGACCCCCACCTGAATTTTTTTTTGTGCCAGGGACCCCCAGAAGGGAAGATTTGTGTTAAAAAACATGTAATTTTTCAAAAATAGCACATGTACAAGCTCGCAGTGCGGAGGATGAGCTTGTGGATCTGCTACTTTTTGAATAACCAATATATATAAATGGATAAAGTGATTAAAATGATTGTGATTAACTAATTTGGATGGGGATCCCCCCTTTGAGAACTAATGTCTTAAAAGGATCTAACTAGGCATCATTGTAAATAGTACAATAGACATTTTGAGGAGATTCAGCTCGACTAAAGCCAAAACAAGTACCTTTTGCCTCATTTATAATTTGTTCCTTAATAAAACAAGTCATGTAAAGGTTGTCAACTTTTGGTTTAATTTAAAGGTTTGCAGTAACCCTTCCCCTTAAATTACAATTTAATAATGTATAAATGGAGCAAAGTTAGTTCAGCTGGCAGAGAAATACCATATAGGAAGATTTGTTTCCTATATTCCCACATTACACAAAAAGACTAAGGTTGATGCTAGGTCTTTGTAGTAAAATATCCCCATCAACTTTATAACACAGATGGGTTCAACGACTATCTTATTGGTCAACATAAAATATAATCTTAAAAGACAGTCCAAAATAAATAACAGATGTCATCCTCAAGACAAAGAGAACAGTCAGGAATGTATTCAGAATGCAACGTTTTCAGTTAATTCTGATTAAGTACTCAAAACCCATCCACCCATAGTCAGTTATCAGTTATCACAGCCAGCAGTAAATACAGCCATCAACAGTCAACACACAAGAAAAATAGAATGGCACTGTTTTTTAAAGGCAAGTGGCAGCGGGGACAAATCTGTCCATTAAGACCGGGAGCACATGCGTGTCATTTTAGATTTCTTTGGCTATTCAAAATGATTTGGCAAAGCGGGAGCCAGCGAACACAAAAACGCTCAAACAGCTGATTACGTGCACATGGTAATGGTCAATGGCTGTGTGCAGAAGAGATTTTGGCCTCGCCACAGAGCTTTGTGGAATTATAGAAGGAGGAACTGTAGGTTCAAGGACTAGGCTGGAGAGTGGAGGCAGGCTCTCATCTTCTGGACACGCCAACTTCTACACAGGAACAGAACAGAATTAGCCTGACACTGAGCCTTAACATTTTGTTTCACTCCATAGATGCAGTTCCAGACAACATCAAACTGATAAGAACCAGCGTACGCTCGCAGGCCGGGGCCACAGCACTCATGTGTAAAAATGAATCCCATCAAACTTTCAGATGCTGTTTTCCTCTTAGTATGGAGGAAGGTTTAGAGATGGATGTAGAAAAAAAAGAAAACGGTGTCATTCGAAAGGTGCGTGCGTGCGCCCGTTTCTGGAACCAGTTGTAGCACAACTATTAGAGCTTTATGGAAGTGCACAACGCGTTCCTCTGATACAAATCTAACTGGGTATCATGCATCCTGCACATGTTACAAAGCATTTTAACCGTCCGACCGCCGCATTCCCAGTGGGTGCTCGCTGTCTCATGAGCTCCCGAGCACCCACAGGATGACCTTAACGACTTTCCCGTTTCAACTTTTCACGTCCGAAAACTCCATTAACAATTAATGAGAGGGGGAACGGAGCACAACATACTTAATTGCACACTGGAGCTGCATGCCGTTAATTGCAGATCTACAAGCTCACGTGTCCTATTCCTGATGCGTTGTGAGCTTGTAGATCTGCTATTTATTGCGCACGACATCGGCACACAACTAAGTATAGCTGAGGCTAACACGTGGGTGTCAGGTTACATTCAGCTGGTCATGGCGCAGCACTCTGCTCTACAGCTTATCTTTATGATAGATCAGTGGGGAAGGATGCTTTATAGTTTGGAGATCCTTTTGACTAGCAAGTATATGCTGCGTCATGTCATTCACACCGCGACCATCGCTACACATACCCCCCCTCACTTATTTATTTTTTGGCATATATGCACTGATCTCATAAATAGTCTATTTTTTTTTGGCGAGAGAAATAAGCAACCAACGAATTGAAATAAAAACAAATGTATTTACTGCAGTGAGTGATCCCTTGTCGGCGATCAATCGAGTAGTGAAAACCATAACGATATTATGACAGCCGATTTCAAGAAAGAGACTGGTGTAGTGTGAAATGCTTAACGATCAGATGACTCCCCAACCACTTTAAAAGTCACTTCATTAGAGGACTTTCAAATAAATCTCAACACAAAGTAACAAGGTAAAAGAAAATATGAAACGTACATTGCTTGGAAATGACGAACGCGATGAGCATGGCGACAGGGACGATGGCGATCCAATGGTTGTTTGAGAGAGCTGACCGTTTCCGGGTGCGTGGACTCTTCTGGGTGTTAGCCTCAGTCCTGCCGGGGGGGGGTTATTTAATGTATTGAGTCATTTGAAAAAAATCACATAAGCAAACCAACAATGACTTATTTATCTCACTCTCGCTCACCTTTGGACAGCCTCTCCAAGCACTATGAACTGAGTTGCCATGTCCTGGAGCATGGATCTCATCTCCACCATGTAGGTCTCCACCTTCCGCATGCTGTCTGCACTGGGTGCAGCTGCACTGGGTGCAGAGTCCTGTAATGACACAAAGAGCACAACCATCATCAATGACAGCTGCACCTTGCTGACATTTTTTAAAAACATTGTTTTTACTCAAAATTAGCCATTCGAATTTTTACAAATGTTCACGATAAAAAAAAAATAGCAGATCTACGAGTTCAAAGCGCGGCACAAAGTGACGCGCTATGAGCTTGTAGATCAGCTTTTTTTTAATAGCCAACAAATATGCTATATACTCTATCTAAAAATCACACGGCTGCTTTCCCGGTTTTAATGGGTTAAATGTGTGCGGGGGGGGGGGGGGGGGGGGGGGAACGGAAAATCTCGGGAGAAACAAGTTAACACTACACTGACTACAAAACTGAAAAACGTTAATAAAAACAATATGCAAGTATATTCAATGTAGGCCTATGTATTTTTCTTAAAAAAGCAGCATTACAGAAAAGGCAAACATGATGTCCTGCACAAATTATTATATTTGGTAATGAATGGCAAAAGCTGCTCTCAGAGCCCCTTTTATGCCAGGTGAGTACAGGTGATGGCCCAGACCCCCACACCTGGCATTCCTGGCAGCACCCCAAACAAAGGCATACATTTGCATCACTATAGACGAGGGTCGCTCTTCTGACTGTATACGGTAGTGATTGGCTGCCTGCCCGCGTGAATGGACGAGGAGGCGGGTTAGTGGCTCGACGGGCACTATTCGGTGTGAATTTTTTCACTGCTTGTTTTTCAGTCAGTCTTTTACTTTATTTTCTAGGGGAGGCTAAATTTGAGTTGGGCAGGCGGCCGCCTGGCTTGCCTCTAAGGTGGGTACGCCACTGATTAGCACAGTCCTAAATCTATGGTCAGTCACACAATGTGATTTACGACCATGTGGCAATTCTCATCCACCTCCAGTCATTATTACTATACATGTTTTTGTAGGGTACATGTACGATGGTAAGAGCTGCAATGATTATAAAACAAACCCATCCTCCACACTGAGTGATTAATGGGCACTGTCAGGCGGGGCGCAACACCACTGGAGCCTTTCGCCCGGTGCCATATCTTATGGATGCTTCGGAGTGGAACACAGCACATTTTGCACCAAGATTACGGTATAGGTGTGTTAGTTGAGAGTCGTCATGCAATTTAACCCATTAAGATCAGGAACGCAGCAGTGTGTCATTTTTCTTTGGGCTATTAAAAATTGCAGATATACAAGCTCATAGTGTGGCACAGAGTGCCGCGCTATGAGCTTGTATATCTGCTATTTTTGAGTAGCCAAAGGAATCTAAAAATGACACACAGATGCATTCCTGGTCCTAATGGGTTAATATCAGAAACCTTTTAGTATCTGCAAAAATAGCAGATCTACAAGCTCATAGCATGAAGTGATGTGTTATGAGCTTGTAGATCTGCTATTTTTGAATAGCCAATGTATAAAATAATGGTTAAAATATAAAATGACAGATGCTTTCCCGGTTTCAATCGGTTGAAGAAAAGGCTCCAACCTTCTCTATGTGCAGCTCTATGTGCTGCTCTATATGCTGCTCTATGTCCAGCTCTATTGGTCCTGAGATGCACTGGACCAGCCTGATTTTGTCTGGAAGCACGGTGGAACCGCCCTATTATACAACCAAAACTGTTGTAAGATATATTGCAGTAAAATAATCTGTTAATGCAATGCAGACAGAGATTACAATGTTGAACAAATTGCATTTTTGGCCACGAGTGTGCAGCCGTTCTGTAAAAACAAAAATATCTCACTTGATTGGACAAGATTGACCGGACATCGGCGTGTAAAGCGTCTATACTGGCCTGGAATCTGCAAGGGGTCAAAGTTCAAGATGTGTTTTTTGTACATGTGGAGCCATTTAATAAGTGCAAAAAATATATATATAATCAGTTTCTCACCTTTGGAGCTTCCCGTTAGAGGTCATCTGCATGTTCTGCATGGTCTCGGCACACTCCTGGATGTAAGAATAGAAGAGAACGGTGAAAAATGGTGAATGCAGTTTACTGGACATTGTTATAATGATTTATTAGACTCAGGATGTCATTTCCTGCTAATTAGGTGACTTAATTTAACTGACCGCATTTAAAAATATATTTTATACCAAACCAAAAATCCTCCCTCTCACACGTATGCCAGTGATCACCCTCCCCTGTGCCAATGCTGGCACCCGTGCCTAAGGTTTCCCAGCCCTGATGTAGACAGATTTCCTTTTTTCTGGATTGTAAAGAACCATATCTTGGTGGTAATGTTTATTAGTACTTTTTAATGTAAGCTTTTTAGTGCTTCACACAATATAATGTGTAAAGGTGTGTGTGTGTGTGTGTGTGTGTGTGTGTGTGTGTGTGTGTGTGTGTGTGTGTGTGTGTGTGTGTGTGTGTGTGTGTGTGTGTGTGTGTGTGTGTGTGTGTGTGTGTGTGTGTGTGTGTGTGTGTGTGTTGCTTCCTTTACCCATGATTGTTGTCTGCTGTGTTTGACAAGTATGCCAACATTAATGTAACAATGTTCTTATATGCACTTTGTAGCTGGCTGTTTTCCCATTATCTGGCTGCACTGGCAGTGTTTATGTCCTTTGTACAAGGCATTCTTGTTAGAGATGGTCTGATCAGGTTTTTTGGGGCCGATCACCGATCACCTTAACTCAAGGTTTTTCAGGTCAAGGACCCCTTAGGGAGAGATGAAGCAGGGACCCCCACTATATATTGTATAAAATTTGTGTTGCAGATTAAACGTTTTCATAGATAGCTTCATAGACTTGTTTGACAGCATTGTCATCCGTGTATTTATCAGACATTTAAAACTCAGTAAAGTTGACCGCTCTGTACTTGGTCTGCTCTTTTTCCCTCTACACTCTACCTCTTCTAAAGTTCCCCTCAGAATATAATATTAGGGTTCATGTGGTTAATGTAAATAAAAGAAAAAGGTCCTATCACACAAGGATTTGGAGACCCCCCTGTGGTAACTCTGAGGACCCCCTACGGGTCCCGGACCCCCTGTTGAAGACCCCTGCTCTACAGGGAATAGGCTCTATGCACAGCAGCCATATTATCACTTCCTTCACAGGTGTTACCAATGATACTAATGAAGGCTCTGTTCCATTTAGTGTAGCACAGTGGTTCTAAGATTTTTTAATTTCCACGACCCCCACAACTGAGTGTACAAATGGAACCAAATGGACCCTTATTTGAGCCAGGGATGAGCTGTAGGGGGTGCTATGGGTTAGTTATTAGTTCTGGCGCTGGCTGGGGGGCTGGGAGCTCGATGCACGCGCGAGCACGCACCGTCAGCCTTTAACAGTCTTAACACCTTAAAGTTTAAACAATAGAGCACCGAAGTCCTGACGTGACTCGTTCATCCCCAGGTTTGCGGAAGTAATTTCTCTATGGAGAATAACATTGGGTCATCTTAGAATCGTCTCATATAAGAATTGTGGTCCAAAAATAAACACCGCGTGTCGGCGTTATTGTCAGGGAGGAGGCTCTGTATCGTTTATGATAGTCAGTCACTTATATTTGATACAGTCTGTTTCTGGCGAAAATGTAACTAATTCGGCGGAAGTAACATTAGCGTTTTCTCACCGTCAGTTGATGCTTCATATCCATAAGAGTCAACACGCCGGGGTCATTTGTTTATTTTTGGAACACAGTTCTTATTTGACGCGATATTGAATACGTCTATGGGATTCAGAACGGGGGTGGAAAACTGCGAACCAGGTAGACAAACAAAGGATGTGTAAATGACGTCAGACTTCGGCGGTCTATAGCCTCTCAAGGTTCGCGCCGTCAGCGGCGAGCCGTTCTCAATAGCGTCTACCTGGCTGCTTTGCATAACATTAGGCTAATCGAAAAAAGCCATGGACTTGAATTGAATGTGTACATTCCTCTCACAATGAGAGACAACAGTCTCTGCACTGCAGAGTGTGAAGGGGATCGCTTAGAAGAGGACCCAGTTCTCTGAGACAAGACAAAGACAATTGTCTGATTATTTTAAGTACTTGTGTGTGGGTGAGTCTATGTAAAGGGCTTTTATATAAAACTAAAGGGAAAATAAAATAATTTATTAATTGAAACAAAAATAAAAACAACAAATTAACAATGCAACTAAATAATAAGATATCATTACATTAAAAATCACATGTTGAATACAGTATTTCAACTAGCACTGAGCTGATTGGCTATGTGCACATGCAGCGCGTCAGAAAATATAGCCCCCCTAGTTCACAAATCCACAGCTCATCAGGTGTAGCAGAGTGTTTCAGTGAGCAAACACGTTCAACACCCTGACTCTGTTTGACCAGAATGGAACAGACTGAGCCTTCATTAGTATCATTGGTAACACCTATGAATGTTTTCACAATATGGCTGCTGTGCATAGAGCCTATTACTTGATCTCTAGGCTACAGAAAACATTCAGTTGGATATTAAACACACAAGCCACATACGTTCACAGCCGGTAAGTTATAGCTGCAGCCTGACAGTGCGTTACAGAGAGTATACTTCTCTATACTATAGGACGGCGTTTTACCGAGAGACAATATGGTGAATTTACCCCGTGATCGGATGTCCCGATCAGAGCCGATAGAGGCGTCTATGAACCGGCGTCTATGAACTAGACTAGTTGATGCAATGCAATCAACCCGATTAACGACGTAGATCACCAACAACAGTCCACTGTGGTAGCTAATGTGAGATTATGTTCAATTAGGCTTACTTTAAAAGAGAACAAGTAAATGCAATAACGCGCATAATCTCTTATACTTTCAGATGTGCAGTGGTAACCTAGATCGACTTTTAACGGTAACCGGAACGCTCGCCCCAAAACCCCCATTCTTTTCGGTTTAGGCATAGTTTACTGAGGTTCCGTTTAGGAATACCAGGTGGCGACCATTCCGAAGTCGCCGGATGAATGAAAGGAGGAGCAATGAATGAAAACCTTACCTTCAACAGCTGCATTCTCCCCGGGTTGAGATGCAAATAGGACAACTACACACTGTAGGAAAATCCACTGAGTGATACGATTCATTTCTCACCCACAAAGGAATGAGGAAGAAACGTTTTTGTGTGAAAATATTAACTCAAATCGTTCCCAGTGCCGGTGTATAATAAAGTATATTAATATGTAGAGCTTTTAGATCCAACAACAAGACGATCGAGAGAGAGAGGGGGAGAGATCGAGCCGGGTGATGCGTTACAGAGCGCGTTTGGAACCGGTTACTGACTCTCACTGAGTGAAATGTATGAAGTTGCATCAAGTGTCTCATTAGAGTTTTATATAGTTTCACCTTTTCAGTCATCTGATCATCGGCTGATCTATCTGGGATTCTATTGGTCAAGCCCCCATTTGTTTACGTTTAAAGGCGTGGCGGAGTTGAATGAACTAGTAGTAGGCGTCTCACATTGCGGCATTTTTTAACCCTCTGGGATTCTATTGGTCAAGCCCCCATTTGTTTACGTTTAAAGGCGTGGCGGAGTTGAATGAACTAGTAGTAGGCGTCTCACATTGGGATTCTATTGGTCAAGCCCCCATTTGTTTACGTTTAAAGGCGTGGCGGAGTTGAATGAACTAGTAGTAGGCGTCTCACATTGCGGCATTTTTTAACCCTTAAAAGAGACCCGTGGTTAAAAAATTCCGCAATGTGAGACGCCTACTATCCTAGGATTATCCTAGGATAGTAGGCGTCTCACATTGCGGCATTTTTTAACCCTTAAAAGAGACCCTTGGTTAAAAAATGCCGCAATAGAGCACCGAAGTCCTGACGTGACTCGTTCATCCCCAGGTTTGCGGAAGTAATTTCTCTATGGAGAATAACATTGGGTCATCTTAGAATCGTCTCATATAAGAATTGTGGTCCAAAAATAAACACTGCGTGTCGGCGTTATTGTCAGGGAGGGGGTTCTGTATCGTTTATGATAGTCAGTCACTTATATTTGATACAGTCTGTTTCTGGCGAAAATGTAACTAATTCGGCGGAAGTAACATTATCGTTTTCTCACCGTCAGTTGATGCTTCATATCCATAAGAGTCAACACGCCGGGGTCATTTGTTTATTTTTGGAACACAGTTCTTATTTGACGCGATATTAAATACGTCTATGGGATTCAGAACGGGGGTGGAAAACTGCGAACCAGGTAGACAAACAAAGGATGTGTAAATGACGTCAGACTTCGGCGGTCTATGTGAGACGCCTACTATCCTAGGATTATCCTAGGATAGTAGGCGTCTCACATTGCGGCATTTTTAACCCTACATCAGTGGTTCCCAAACTTTTTAGCTCGAGTCTCGAGACCTATTAAGAGATACATTTTATATCTCCCTGGGACCCAAATGAGTGAAAATAGCAGATATACAAGCTCACAACACGTCGCATATTTTAACTACTTATTTAAAGTATTATTTTCCCTCTAATTTTCTTTTTTTGATTGAATTCTTTTGAAAAACGTTTGAATTTATTTCTAACTTCTGACTTTTTTTTTTTCAAAGTTTGGGATTTTGTATTTATTATTTAAAAAAATAATAATAATTAAAAACTAAATGTAGGAAACAAGAAAATAAACTGGTATTTACTCGCGACCCATAAAAATTGGCCCGCGACCCACAGTTTGGTGTGGCTTATATTTACGGATGCTTGGGGTGTGTGTGCTGACGCACATCGTGCGCTTTCCGTCACGCACAGGGTAGCACTAGCACGGGTCCACCCGGAACCGAAGACCCGAGCCGGTTCGGGGCCAAAATATTGACATGTTCCTCAAGCACGGGTCGGATCAGTTCCAATGTCCACGGTCAGGGTCGGATCCATTTGAAATGGATGGACCCGTGTGGACCCGACGACCAGCTTTGTATTATTATATTACTCTCTTTAACCTTCGGTTTTAAAATGAGACGAATGCGTTGTAATTACGCTCCCAAATCCATATCGCCCGTTCTCTCATCGTTTAATGTTAACAGCCGATTGAAACGCAGCCAATCTCACGCGCACCGCACTGCAGTCGCCCCTTAACCTCAATAAACTATGCCTAAACCTAACCTTAATCCTAAACGTAACCTCATTAAAACGGTGCCAAAATCTAACCTTATTTCTAACCTTATCCTCAGTAAAACAAATACAAGAAAATGGGGGCGAGTGTGTTTTGGGGCGAGTCTTCCGGGCGGCTACCCTGCGACCTGCGTAGTAACACAATGGAGGCTTTTTAGCAGGTGAAATGCAAACAAAAGCCACCGAAGATGCAAGTTGGAATGACTGTGAGGCCAGAATGATTTCTTACCTATAGACCACCGAAGTCCTGACGTCATTCGTTCATCCCCAGGTTTGCGGAAGTAATTTCTCTATGGAGAATAACATTGGGTCATCTTAGAATCGTCTCATATAAGAATTGTGGTCCAAAAATAAACAAACTGTCCCGGCGATATTGTCAGGGAGGAGGTTCTGTATCGTTTATGATAGTCAGTCACTTATATTTGATACAGTCTGTTTCTGGCGAAAATGTAACTAATTCGGCGGAAGTAACATTAGCGTTTTCTCACCGTCAGTTGATGCTTCATATCCATAAGAGTCAAACCGCCGGGGTCATTTGTTTATTTTTGGAACACAGTTCTTATTTGACGCGATATTAAATACGTCGATGAGATTCAGAACGGGGGTGGAAAACTGCGAACCAGGTAGACAAACAAAGGATGTGTAAATGACGTCAGACTTCGGTGGTCTATTGGATGTAGTATGAACAGCTCGAGTTAAATGCGGAAATGAAGCGATAAAAAAACTGAGCTCTGCCATGACTATATAGTGTGAGTTAGTAAAGATCCTCTCTCTGCGGTATATATAGCCTTGACGACGCCCCACCCATAAGGAGGAGCACGCAGGTTACAGCGACCGCCTGGGTCTACCGCGTAGAGACAGTTAACATTTGGGGCTTGGGGGTAAGCACATTTATTTTCAATTTGTACATGTTTGGAGTGTCTACGGGGCATAGTGCAGAAAGTCCCTGTCTCCATGGGGCTACAACTCTCGTAGATTGAAAACGTCAGAATCATAAATACGTCTACGAGAGTTGTATTCTACAGCTATGGCAGAACGTCCATGGATGTGACCTGGGGATGGTGGACGGCTACCACGGTACCTGAGCATAACCGTCGTCCCCGCCCAACTCTGCGCCCTGCTTACATCATCAACAGGTACAGATACGATGATCGTTTTTAAGTCTGACGTCATTTTGTAGTCCGACGTCACAAATCTTAACAACATCACTCTATTATATTAGATTTATTAGATATTGATATTATAGCTATTTTATTTTATTAGATATGTGATGTTACCTGACAATTGGTTGACTTTTGGTGAAAAAGCCTGCATACAGTATATCGGTATCGGAAATTAGGAGTTGGACTATATCGGTTATCGTAAAAAAGTCAATATTGAACATCCCCATATATATATATATATATATATATATATATATATATATATATATATATATATAGCCACAGATAGGCCACGGTCATCTTTGTGACTATTAAGAGTATGACCAGTTTCCATTTGAAGTTCTCAAGTTGATTGCTGGTTAAGATGTGCATCAAAAGCAGTATGCTGGAGGGGAAATAATGGTGATAGAAAGTGGCTCATAAGGTAAACAGATTGCACCCTTGATATACATTTGTAAAAGATTTGTTTGCAGAATATCCTTCAATGGACACATTAACCACTTGTAACCCAGGTTTCAAATGCTGTGTCACTGCTGTGTGTGTGTCACTGCTGACACACACACACACACACACACACACACACACACACACACACACACACACACACACACACACACACACACACACACACACACACACACTACATTTTCTTTTGTGCAGTTTTCCAGGAAGAGAATGTGATTTTGTTTATTTATGTTTTTGGTGTCTTATAATCCCGTTTGGTCTTATGACAAGACACGAAAATAAAAAATGCATTAATTCTCACACACACACACACACACACACACACACACACACACACACACACACACACACACACACACACACACACACACACACACACACAGGTCTTCTGCAGGTCTGTACAAAACCCATATTCTAAATTTCCATTTCCAACTTTATACATCATGGACCAAATGACTAAAACTTATAATGTGGCTTTTAGATCTTCCATCACCTACAATGCTGGTTGAAACTGACTGAGATTGCTGAATTGGTGAGTGACATGAGTTCAAATGTTTGTTGTTTGCCATGTTTATTCTGATTTGATTGTTATTTTGGTTAGACTGTAGATTTATTTTGGATGTAATGCTTGTAGATAAGCTATTTTTGAGTTTGATTGTCAGTAATCTCTCAAGAACAGATTCTGAACAGACATAGAACAAACAGCAGAGGGCGCTGTTTTTCATTTTCAGTTGGCGATGGGTTCCCAGATTGGATTGTCAGTGATCTTGTAGATCAGCTGTTTTTGGTTATTTGTAAAGATACTCATTTGTTATTTGTAAAGATGTTCATTTGGCCTTTCTATACATGCAGGCCAGGTTTTTCCCATGCCATGAAACGGAGATCAGCATGATGGCGAGCTAACCACGACCCAGAGAGACTTGAATGGTCTACAACACTTTTGTCCTGCCAGGGCGGGTAATTCAAATCTGCAGCAGCAGCAGCCATACACCACTACACCCAATTCCCCCATATCTCACACACTCATATCTCACTGCCCCTCACATTGCCATCCGACCATTTGACCTTTGACTTTGACTGCCTAGGCTGAGCTGCTAAGGGATTGAGCCTTTGATTTGTGTATTGAATATATGTTGAATTATTGTCATATTGTTTTCTTTTTGGTTATTTTCTCAATACATGGTACCATTGCCTGCACTACAGTCTCTTTGAGTTTGAAAGATAAACCGGTGCGCGTCCTCTGGATGCCTTCTTAGTTTAGGCAGTGGGTGCTCAGCTATGTATACAACTCAAATCAAATCAAAAACCACCTAAGTGGAAAAAGCGGCACTCAGTCCAAACTCCTTTTTTAATCTGCTCTGAGGAAGGCTGCGGCCGGCTGTGCTTCCCCCAGGGCCAACAAATAAACACAAGCCTTCCTCTGAAACAGACAGGCACATGCACACACTTAACTCAAATGTATGTAGTAGACAGAGGGAACAGTAACGGCTAAGCAATCTAAAAATAGATTACTTATTGACAGGACCACTTTTCCCAGCACAGAGCTGAGCTAGATGAGACCTTGGTAAGATTAGAACATCCTCTACATCTCGCAGACTCAAGTAGCATTTTCTGTTATATTAGTGTGCATAATTCAATTCTATGGAAACATCATGGAGGGGTAGCCTAGACTAAACTGAAAATACCATGATGTCTCTGTTATGATGAAGACAGCAGTTGTTTGAGCTACTTGTTAATTACTGGGGGAACCTGTCTTCCAGATTAGTTGGCTACAAATTAGTAGGCCTATTTATTTTAATTTGTATAATTAATTAGCTACATAAGTCTGGAACACAGGTCTGCATTTCATTCTCTTATTTCTATGTTCATTTTAGCTTATTCTTAATTTGTATTCTCTTTAATGGCTCTTTATTTTAATTATATTCAAATGTACTCTTATGTGTTTCTTTATGCTCTTATTTTGAATTGCCTTGTTGAAATGTGCTACACAAATAAACTTGCCATGCATGCGAAAGTAGCCTAAATATTGATTGATTGGTTATTTTAATTAATTGTGTGGACCGTTAGCCAAGCATGCAGTAGCCTATCCTACCACATGGTGGAGGAGTTGGGCAAGTTTTTTTCCAATGCCTAATAAAGTTAGAGGAATATCTAGTAGGCTACAGGCGTGCTTCATCAAAGCATTTTAGCAAAGTAAATTATCTTTTTCGTCCCCTTTACACTATTCAGTGTTACCTAATTTACCAATTTTTAACTATTTGTAAGTTTAATATGAAGATTTTACTGTGCAGTGACAAATGTCATAATGTTAGTGATAATGTGACCATCACTCAGGCCTGCTACAATAGACTATTGTGCTGGTTCAAGGGGGGAAGGTCTTCAGTGGTGGAAAAATTACTTAAGGAAAAGTATCAATACTGCAATGTCGAAATACTCTGTTCAGTGTTACGAGTAAAAGTCCGGCATTAAAAATGTACTCGAGTAAATAGGCCTACAAAAGTATTGGTATCAAAATGTACTTAAAGTACCAAAAGTAAAAGTACCCATTATGCAGAATGTCCCATTTCCCTAGTTTTCAAATGTATAAAATGTATTAAAAATCCTTTGAAAATTGCAGATCTACAAGCTCACAATGCGTCTCATCGTGACATGTTGTGAGCCAGTAGATCAGCTATTTTCAAATGGCCAAAATGTAAATAGGGCTGCAGTGGTTAATGTATGTTTTGTAATAATAATCAAAATCTAACTCGTAACTTTAAGTTTTCAAATAATTGTAGTGGAGTAAAAGTACAATAATATTTGCCTCAGAGATGTAGTGGAGTAGAAGTAAAAGTATAGAAATACTCCAGCAAAGTACGTACCGCAAAATTGAACCTTACTTGAGTACATGTACTTAGTTACTTTCCACCACTGGGAATAGGAGTGCATTGGGGATAACATTATTCTGTTGTTTTTACTCCTAATGCTTTCAGACTCAAGAACCGCCTTCGTGGGATCCCTGTTCTGACGTCACGAGAAAGTTAACTGTGATCTCCTGGTCAAACTCAAAGTTGCCATGTCGGCTTATTATAAGCGACTTTAGGCTTGTTGCTTGTAAATATTGGTAGTTTGCGGGTTGCGGTTTTTTAGGCTTGTTTCTAGGCTTGTTTCTAAAGTGTACTTGCTTATTTGGGCTTGTTGCCCCCTTTTTTTTAAATTATTATTATTTAAACCAGTGGTTCTCAAATATTTTCATGAAAAGGTTGTGTAGTAGCAGTACCAGGGAGCATTTGTGTATTATTCCGAACATTCCACATTTTATTGCAAAAGTTTTTTGAAAATAGCAGATCTACAAGCTCACAAGAGCTTGTAGATCGGCTATTTTCAAATCGCCGACGTTGTAGGTTTAAAGCGCTCATGTGGCATATAAAATAGTCAGTTCTTTACTTGGGCTTGTTTTCATAGAGCTGGTTGCTTATTTCTCTCACTAACCTGGCAACACTGCGCTCTCCTGCCTGGTCAAACTGCAGCTGGACTAGAGTAGAAGAGAAGTGACGCTGGTGTGCGATGTTGAACAACATTACTGTTCTATTGACAGCGTGTAGAATAGTGACACTGTAGCGTTTATTACCAGAGGATCGTGGGACTGAAGGGGCCAGTAATAATAATGGTGTTATTGGCCATCATGGGTCCAACAACCTGGGTTAGGAATAGGATCTTCTTCTCTACAGCGATCATTGCCCTGATTATTGCTGTGAATCCAGTCAGAGGTAAAGTTTGTTTTGTATTCTTGTCTTCTAATTTTAATTAAAGTCTTTGCAACTTGCAAAGGGAAGTAAATCTGACCTAATTTAGCAACGTAGACCGTTGTTGCTTTATCTCAGTATAGGCTGGTGGTGTGCTGTGCCTGTGCGCAACATCTGGAACCCATTAAAATAGCTTTAAAGGCAGTGGTGGAAAACGTACTCGTCTTTAACTTAAGTACAAGTATCAATACTGCATTGTAGAAATACTCTAAACTCTAGAAATATATAAAAAGTCAAAGTATTGGTATCAAAATGTACTTAAAGTAGGCTACCCATGTATATAGGGCTGAAGTGGTTAATGTATGTTTGAAATCTACAAAGTAACTGGTAACTAAAGTTCAAATAATTGTAGTGGAAGTGGAGTAACTATAAAGTACAATATTTGCCTCTGAGATGTAGTGAAGTAGAAGTAAAAGTACTGAAAATTGGAAATACTCCAGCAAAGTAAAAAAAATGCCTCAAAATTGTGCTTACAGTACTTGAGTAAATGTACTTAGTTACTTTACCACTGCTTAAACGTGTGCTATTAACTCTAAAAATGTAAATAGCTTAATGCTAGATGGCTAATAGCCTACATAAGAAATCAAATCGGTGCAGTGCGTTTGATTTTTCTTGCCTAAACTGAAACCATGCAAAAATGGACACATCTCTGATTTAAGAAGTTAGCTGTTAAACGTTTAAATAGCCAGTTTCCATAGATTGCCCAGGAGGCATGATTAAAGAGTCTCATGTTAATGAGATGATGATTAATATCAAAATATGAATTAATTTGTCACAAACACTGACTGCAGGGGACTCAGTAAAGATGAACAGGCCAGCTCAATTCAGTCTTGTCTGGTTTTCATTTGAAGGACCCCATTTGATGTCTAGCACCCTAGTGTAAGAAAGTTGTTTATTAGGCTATTAGACAAGATATGGTCTGTTATTTGGTCCAGAATTCCTTGAGTTGTCCTTAAGCTCTAGGTATGGAGTTAACAGTGAAACTCCGGTTTGTATTTACTTGGTGATAATGGTGAAGATGAACTATCACTCATTTAGCTGGGGACCGGCTCCTTGTAAGCCTGTCAAGGACCCCTGGAGGACCCATGCGGAGAACCACTATAACTCATTGGTTCTCAAACGTTTTAATTTCAAGGACCCCCATGCAGTTTGGTATGCATTAGGCCATTAACTCTCAGAGTAAGTTACAGATCTGTAAGGGTCCATTTGGTTCCCATAACTATCACTTAGCTGGGGCCCTCTGGACTCTTGGAGAACCACTGTTATAACTAAGCAATTGGTTAGTTACTACAGTTTTTTCTGTCATTCTTCTATTTTTTTTCTCCCGAAACATTTGATTTCACCAGCATATAATACCATATAAGGCTTATTGTTATGATCTTGACCTTGCAGAACAATAGAATGCAATGCTCTCCTACATGAACACAAGATAACGGAACACTGCACAAAGACTTCTGTTATAATTGCATCATCATCACAGTAATTTTTTGGAATTTCACTCGTCAATGCCTATGAACATTCTCTTGCTTTTTTTTGATGTTTTTCTACATTTTCTACACAATATTATACAGTATAGTATATTATATATATATAGTATATAAAAAATATTAAATGTTTCTTCATAATACATTAAACTGTCACTCACAACAGATTATATAATATAACAATAAACCCTTAATATTACACCACCTAAGCATGTCATTGCTATGTAACAACTTCTACCATGCTGTACTGTACTTGGCGCATTGACAAGTAAACTTTGATTTGCCTACTTACGCAGGTCTGCACCACAGGGGTGCATTCGTCGTACAGGCCGATGCTTATCGTCCTGGACGACATGGGCGCTCCCCCCTGCCCACTAGGACGTCTGAGGCCCTTATTCTACGCAACCATGTGCCAAAGCTGCATCTGAGCCAGGATGACATCAGAAGTCTGCGCTTCAAGCCGACGATAGGCTCCATCCACCTGTCAGAGGGACACGAGGCCAAGTTCAACTGCTCCATCGACATACCCGACGCCAAGCTGGAGCCCACCATCATCTGGGTGAAGAACAGCATGGACCTGGCGGCCAACTCACCGGTTGTGGTCAATGAGCTCCAGACCTCTACGGACGGGGTTAATACTCTCCTATCCACAGTCAGGTAACAGCGGTATGGCTGGGAATTACACTCCATTGACGTTACACTGGCACTATCACTTTGTAGTAGGGGTGTAACGACATTTTAACAGCGATACGATACGCATCACGATACATGGTTGACGATACGATACATGGACGATATTGGTTCATTCATGGCGATACGATACGATTCAATGATTTAAAATCGATGCTGTAACTATTTAAATCTGTGTGAAAGGTGTGGAGAGTGCAGGTTTTTTAAGGGAAACATTTATTATTATGGATATAAATATGTAAACACTGTGATTCTCTGGCAAATACATGGACATTGTATTTGAACACATATGGACAAACCCGCACCTTGACATGAACACAGATTACACACATTTATCGATAAACCAAGTGTAGCGATATGCAATGGAAAAGTAATGAAACCCCTCTTTTTCTTTAGTACTTAGTATCGATAAAATTGATTATTTGCATTGCAAAACGATTCGATACGATACAAAGTCAAACAATACGATATTTTTCTGTTTGCATATCGATATAGTAGATAGTTGAAAATTAAAATCGATGCATCGATGCAGTTACTATATCGTTACACCTACTTTGTAGTATGTATATGACTGTGCATACACATGTAGATGACTGGGAATATACTCTGCACTCTGCAGACAGAGATACAGTGTATTTATACTCCTACACTTTGCGAGCTTTTTCCTTTTGAAACAGCAATTTGTGAAAAGCTTGTACGGAAAATAACTTCACCCACTCTTTCACATAACCGTAACCACTGATGTGTCCATGAACTTGGAAGTTGAAGTATGACATGAGAAAGTGACTAGACAGAAGCATGTGACAATGCCAAGTGTTTCTAGGTGAACACATCATGAATCTTCAGCCAACCTCTGTGGAGGCCTCTTGAAAGACAGTTTATGTAATCTTCATGTACTTCACTGTACTGTATGTTGCAGAATTAAAGCTGTGCAGAGAATGGATGCCGGGGATTACCGCTGCAGACTGAATATCAGTGACACCATGGTAGAGTCTCAGCCTATCGTCATCCATGTAGAAGGTGAGGCTCATATTTATGCATTGAATGAATACAAGAACGCTCGCCCGAAAACACGCTCGCCCCCGGGTAGGGCTTTCACGACTAGAGATTTTTACTGGTCGACTTATTTGACCCAGTGGTAGTCGACGTTTTATTTTTATTTTTATTTTTATGCCATTACTATTATTATTATCCTCCTGCCTTTATTTGTATGCCGTTTTAAGGGAAGCGCTTCTGGCACAGCACCACAGCAGCGTCTCCAAGGATCCTCAAAAGGGGGTTATTGCCCAATAATAGGCTATTATTGGGCATACTTTTGACCCCCTTTTGATAAAAAATAAAGGCAGGAGGATAATAATACTAGTAATGGGCCATTACTATGGCATTAAAACAAATAAAAAATATATGTTTTTCAACTATTCGACTAGTACCAACAAGGTCGACTAGTGGTTATACTAGTCGACTAGTTGGTGAAAGCCCTACCCCCGGGTCTAATCCGGCGACCTCGGAACGGTCGCCACTAGGTATAGTCCTAAAGGTAACCTCAGTAAAACTATACCTAAACCTAGCCTTATTCCTAAATGTAACCTCAGTAAACTATGCCTAAACCTAGCCTTGGTACTAAACGTAACCTCAGTAAAACTATGCCTAACCCTAAACCTATTCCTGACCTTAACCTCAGTAAAACAAAAACAAGAATGTGAGTTTTGTGTGTTTTGGGGCGAGCGTTCTGATTACCCCATTGAACCATGGCTGTGCCACCCCCCGTGTGTGTCTGTATTACAGTACTGATGCATTTTCACCGGTCCTCTCTCGTTGGTTTCTAGGTCTCCCAACGTTCATCAAACATCCAGAGGACAGGAACGTCACAAGGAACACGTCCTTCACCTTGTCCTGTGAGGCCATCGGACCCCCCAACCCCGTCATGATCCACTGGTTCCGAGATGGAATACTCGTCAGTGACTTACTGACTCACGCATCGCCCAGCTACTACACAGTGGCAGGTGAGAGACATCAGCCACAATGCATCTGGCTTTCTACAACACACATGCGCGCACACAAGTATTAGTTATTAGACATTAGTATGACGTTAGAACAAGTGTGGATGTGTGTGGAATGGATACGGTGTATTATCGGCCCATTTTGATCAAAATAACATTGCCATAAACTGGCATTAACTACTTCAGCCCTATATACTTTTGTCTCACGACAAATAACCGATCTACAAGCTCACAACAAGTCGCGATATGATGCGTTGAGAGCTTGTAGATTGGCTATTTTAGCAAATAACCAGAAAAGCGCTATATAAATTAAGTAGGGACGCCAGGTTGGCGTTAAATAAGTCGTTTAAATTCACTCTTCTTGTAGAAGTCCTTTAATTCAAGTGTGCTAGCAGAATGGCTCGACTAGTAGTGTGCATCCTCTATTATTTTGCCAGGCTCATAAAGTAATTGTTTTAGCAAACAGATAGTTAATGGATTAGAATGTGAACGCATACTGTACACACAGTAAGGCTCTATTTGGTTACATTAGTACGCTGTCGAGTTAAATGAACTGTCCACAGGCACGATAAATTATGTTTTCCCTCCCTTTTAATAGGGGTAACAGAGTATAGATAGAGTAGGTCTTACTCAGCCTACACCAGTTTCTATTCTTCTCTGTCTGTCTGTGCAACCTCAGCATGGCTGGCCAGGCTGCTTACTACAATGACATTTATCACCGTGGTCATCACCATGGTCATCAACTTTCAGTCAAGCAGAGTCAATGCTCTTTATAACACCAGTTTGACCCCTGCGTTGGTGCTCCGACAATCTTTCCTTTTTAACAAAAATCACAGATTGGTCACTTTGGTAAGATTGGGAGAATGAGACATTGGTTGTGACTATGACTTCAGATTAGAAGCATCTTCTGGAGTGAAGTCTAGGACTTCACTGGAATGAAAGCCAGTATTAGGCATCTCATTATGTTCTCAGCCTGGAGCTCTTCTCCTTTAAGTAAACATTTATCCACTTTTTCTTTTCTTTTTTTCCTGTTATTTTGTAACATAAGCGTTTTTCCTCCAGGCTACTTCCATAGCCCTTCATTTACCACTGGGGCCCGGTGGGAAGTATTCCCACTATGAAGTGTGTGTGTGTGAGTGGTTGTGTTGCTGGTCTAGATGGGGGAGGGTTAAAGGTTCAGAGCTGTGTTTTGGTCCAGCGTGTGCAAGGGCTTGAGCAGCAAAGGGACGGGGGGCTGCACAGGGAGAGTGTTCGGGGGTTGGGCTGTTGGCTCCTGCCACAAAGGCTTCATTCATGGGACGTCCCACTGTCCTGTAGGGAGGGGCTAGAGAAAAGGAGGCTGGTTAGCTTGTAGGCTGGCAGAGCCTGCTCTGATTTAGATCTCTGCAATACCAAACAGATACCTCATAAACATTTAGAGCTTGATGTCATTTTCACAACTCTGGCTCTCTTTTTCATTTTCATTTATAGGCCAGCAGTGCTACAGGTTCCTCGCTTCTGTAATGAGAAGTTAACTTAATTATAGCATTCAGGATATGGAAAGCCTCCTCGCAAACATTGCATGACAGCTTAATGACCTGTCCCAAAGCAGCAGCATTTTGTAGATTCAGTTTGCAGTGGCACAATAAGTCCAGAGCTCCATGTTTCAAAGCTCAACGTGAATAGTTTTCACCGAATCAAAGGCACAGAGTAGAAAGTTGTAACCACTTAAAACATATAAAACCACAGGGTTCTTTACTAGGTCTGCTTGTATTTCCCACTGTACAAATCTCTTTGCTGAAAATAGCCGATCTACAAGCTCATAACGGGTCACAGATCTGCTATTTTTGCAGAATGTTTGCCCTCTGAATAGGGACGTTGGGTTTGTGTGGCTGAATAGAGCAGAAATCTGGGCCTCATGTCTTGATGTGAAATCGGAAAAATAACAGACATTTTGGGCAGCCTAGTAAGTATGGAGTGCTCCCAAACCTGATAATTACAGGCTGCTGTGTCCACTATGTGAGACGTCCAGGGTATATATGCTAGCTAGATTATACATTTGGCTCCTCCAGCCCACTCTGCAGTTACTGAAGTTCTCCCCCCATTTCTGATGATGTTTCCATTTGAATGGCCAACGGCTCCCACATCTCTATTTTTGAGTTTTTTTGTTCATTACTTGCAAACGTACGTGAAGTGAAAAAAACGGGAAAGGCTGAGTTTAGTTGACCTTTGTACATTTCCCTTTATTTTGCTTACACTTGACATTGAAAAGATTAGTGTGATCCGTGAGTTTGACTACTTAAACCTTATATAATTAGTTCACCGGTGTCCCCCAGGGGTCTATATACTATACTAGGGCACCTCCTTCTTTCCCTCTACACCAAAGGTCTTTGCCAAAAATAACCTGACCCCATGTGAGCTTGTCGATCTGCTTTTCTTTGCAGAAAGTTCACCACAGAATTGAGATACTAGGGTTCATGTGGTTGACAACCAATTTTAAAGACCACTCTCTGTCTTGTTATGGGAGAAATATATACATCCAGCCCAGGGGAAGCTGATGAGAAATATGTTTATTTGTGGAATCCAACAGCATCAAAAACAAGCATGTCCTGTCCCCAAAGCCCAAGAGGGTAGTGATGGGTCGTTCATGATCGATTCGTTCAAAAATAACTGGTTCATTGACGTGAACGAACTCGTTCACTTCCTGAAACTACTACCTTCCCCCTTAGTTCATGCCCCCCTCCCCCCGAACACAGGACGGGAGGGAGGGCGGGCTGTACGCACGACGTGATAATAACGCTCCCACGATAGTGTTTTTCACTTGACAATAGTTCTACTGAACGGTGAACGCGAACAAATCATTTGAACGGATCATTGCCGTGAACATGAACGAAATCGTTCGTTCACTGAAATGGTTTTTTTTCCCCCCACCTCTACAAGAGGGCCTGTACCATGAGCTAACTCTCTGTGCTCCTCTCACCGTGGTGTCAACTCTCCAAAAAAGAAGTCCCTACATGTCCCACAGACATCCCTCTTAAACAGGAAGAAACAATAGGCAGGAATTGACACAAAGGAGGTGTCAGGAGGGCCAGGGCAGGCCAAACCCATTGATTTTCCCTCGCATAGCATCCCCACCTCGCCTTGAGGCTCACACACAACAGTCAGATATAAAAGGACTCGTAGTCGATAGCAAAACAAGCAGTATGGAAGGCTTAAAGTAATGAGACGTTGTACAAATCAGCCATTTCATATTTCCCACTACAGTCTATGACCTTTAAGTGAGGCTGTCGGTGGGGTTATGTACTGTACTAAAGGTGCTTTGTCCATTTTGCCCCTCTGCCAAAGCCGTTATGAGACTGACTAACTCTCTTTGTGACCACGCTGAAGATTGCCCAGCGCCCACCAGGCCCCAGCAGCAGACCCAGCCTGGTTCTTTCTGACCTCAGAATGAAGGGTTTATTTATTTGGTTGCACAGCGAGGGTGCAACTGTTCTGTAATCATTTGGGTTGAATCTAAAGCCATTTTCCGATGTTCGAAAAGTTGCCGTGACAAGGGTTAGACGTTGTGAGCTTGTAGATTATCTATTTGTATTTTTTTGTAATGAATTAACTTGATTTGTTCCATTAACTGTTGCACCCCTAGACAAGTCTCTGGTTTTGTTGTGGCACTGCACTGGCAGCCAACCAGAGTAAACACACACAAACACAAGGCAATATCAAAATGCAGACAAACCTGTAAAGTGGTACCCCACACACCGTTCTTCCCTCCGTCCCACTGCACACTTCTTTCGCTTTGTTGTGAGCCCCGCCTGCCTGAAGGACTGGAAACACAGTGGCTACATGCTGCATATTATGCTGCTCCCAGCCGTCACTACAGTATGTGTGAGCACATTGTGCAGGTAGGCAGCAGCATATGCAACATGGAGACATACCAGGGCCTAAAAGAAACCAAAAGGAAGCATGACAAATTGGTGCAGTCTCTGTACGGAGTGGAGAAGGCAGATTTTTTTCCTTATGACCGTAGAGATAATGGAATCTGCCAGTAGCCCCTGGTCAAATCCAGCATTGTCAAAGAACAAGCTGAAACGGGTCCAGAAGTTTGTCGACCAAGGGAAATTAGGTAGGCTTCAAACTTGGAAAACTCTTTCATCTAGGCCACACACGTACAGAACTAAATAGACCCATCATCAGGCTTACCACCAGCCAGCACGATGGAGCTAGACCAGTCACTGTTGCACTCTCTTCCACTACTCACATCTTAAACATAGCCTCTAATTTAGTCTTGCCTAGACAAACAACTATTCCACAATCTCCGAATGCTATATAGAGTATGGAACTACACATCCCGAAAGCCGAGAACGGAAGCTGTCATCTGTTTGTCTTTTCCGTTCCCGAAAATATATTTTATCTTTACATTTTATTTTTGAATTTCTATTTCTGCTAAGCAGCAAGGTATATAGGATTGCGTGGTCGACTGTGAAGATGAAACGGACGCGGGGAGGAGGCGTCGCATCCGCTTTATCCTCTGATCATTTTCAGAGCTTCCGTTGCTCCATACTGTATAACGGAAGCGTTTGAAACATTGTGGGAGGCAACAGTCTGGCTCGCGAGACGACCTCTAATTCATCCCGGACCACCTTTTTCTTGAGCTCAGCCAGCCAATTAGGTCGTCACTTCCACTCTGGGTCTTGATGTGGTGGTGGTGTTATGAGGTTGGAACACGTCCGCAAAACACTGTGGCAACAACCCCTGCTCTCTGATCTGGTGAAAGATGGAAAGGGGGAGAAGAGATGTTTTTGGTAGAATTTGGCACGTCAGCTCTAGCTCATCTCTCTCCATCACGGTAGTACTAGCCAGACAGAAAAATACATAAAAGATTGACTGTCTTTTTAACCACATAACCTACGTATACAGCAAATAGCGATAATAGGCAATCTATAAGCTCACAATGCATTACGATGTGACTAGTTGTGAGCTTGTAGATCAGCAATTGTTTGTTGAAAGTGGCTCAGAGCCAATCAGGCAACTTAGAAACAGGTGAGACACATTCCATATATTTCACACAAGCCTGCTGCACCAGATGGCAGCCCTTTGGCCCACTACCCAAAGATTTGGTATGTGACCAAGAAATGACTAAATGACTAATCCTGTCTGGCTTAGGTTGTGAAATCAGCATGTATTTTTTATGCAAACGCTTGCTGTATGCTTCAATGACATGGCCGTGTTTGACCTAGTGTGCTTCCTGACAATACAACTCAACCCTGATTAGCCTGCACTGTTTTGAGGAATGTAAACAAAACATCCCAAGCTACTTCCAGTCATCACGCACAGGCTGTTTTGTGATGTGATTTGCACTGAGGAAAGGTTTCCGAGATCAACGCTAGGAAAAAATAGGGAGAAAGAAAGAGCACAGAAGAGACATTATTTAGCAGCCATCTCTGTCTTTTTCTAACTGGCCAGCCTTGTGGCCATTGAGGGTAGAAGTAACAGAAAAAGCACCAGGTTTGTTGTCAGAGTATATACAGTATGGAGAGGCTCGATTGTAGCCTTGATGCATCAGGTTCTGTCTGCTGGGTGAACGTTTTGTTTGAGGGATGAGGAAATGTTGAGGGATGAGGAAAGGGCTGATTCATCATGAATAGTTTAATTTACATCTCCTACACACCAGTTTCCCTGGTATATCTGACGTTGCTTTCCTGTCCCTTTGTTCTAGACACATCAGCCCTGACACTTAACCACATTGACCCTGTCGTCCCCATTTGTATAGGCAAAGAAAAATGTAATAAAAATAGCTGATCTAGCTCACAATGCAGGCTATTTTTACTATTCATTGTATGATGAAGTATATGCTATAAGTAAGTGGTTTATGAATGAATGCATTTTATTTGTATATCACTTTTCCAAACATAGTTACAAAGTGCTTTGTGTGTTAAATGTTAAAAACGGCAAACATCAGCAAAAAAGAAAAACATCATTCAGTCTGTGTGGTTAATATAGGTGAATATTGTAAAGCTATGATTTGTTCCTTCTACAGGTGTGGATAAATATACACATTTCAGTTGTGAAGCAAAAAACAGCAAGGGTGTTGCCACGTCCCAAGAAGCAAGGATTAACATCAGAGGTAAGATAGACCCGATGGGGTGACCTTTTGCGACTCTCAGGCAAATTTCAGAACATTTCCAAGTGCAATAAGTAATAATAATAATAATATATTTATTTGATGTACTTTAGTGCTCCCTGGTCCTGTCTCTGAAGTTACCGTAGTGGAGAGGCAGTCCAATAAACTCATCTTGAGCTGGACCCCTGGACACGATGGATACTCCCCAATCTCCAAGTGTCACATTAGGGTAAGCTCTCCACTGGCTGACTGTACTGATAGAGAACGGCTGGGCAATGTATCAATATGATGTGAGATTAGATATCGTCTAGGATTTTGGATATCATAGTGTTGTCTATTCCACTTTCAACCTGGCGTCCCTATTTTGGGCATGTCATTATAGGGGAAAATTGACACAAATTATCTTCTATTTTCACTATTCGTCATATGACGAATAGTGAAGTATATAGGGCTTAAGTGGTTACATTTACTATACGTATATAGGGCTTAAGAGCTTGCCACGGCAAGCTCCAGCGACCTGGGCATGTGCCCACTTTGCCTGTGCGTTGATATGGCATTGAGTGGTTAAAGGGTGCATTGCTAAATTCAGATCAGAATCAGATTCAACTGCATGGTCACATCCCATGATTACAGATGTAAGAGTGTCCGAAATTATTTTTCCTTCAAATAACAGGAACGTCAGCACCACCAAATATACAATGTACAATATCCAATATTACATTAGGTTACATTACAATAAAGTTACCTGACTGTTCTAGCTGTTCTATTATTGGCATTACCTACTTAGTTATTATTAGGCATTACTGATGATAATTATTGATTTAAAATCCCATTGTGTAAATATTTCTGAAAGCACCAATAGTACCCAAAATATCGTCATAAGATGAAGATCACTCAATATACTAGGTATTTGGTACATATAAACATATTTATATGTACTGATGTGATATTTGATCGTCCAGCCCTACGGTGACATCGCCATTTTATTGACTTGAACCATTGTGTTTTGTCTTTTTTTCTATCCAAGGTTAAAGAAGTCAGCCGGAGGAAAGGGCTGGTGACAAACACCAGGTTTGTGAATGTCACCAACATGCCCCCGTTCCAGAGTGAGGTTCCTGGCCTGCAGGCCATGACGTGGTACAACATGAGCGTGTCCTGCAGCAACGAGGTGGGAGCGTCCCCCGTCACATTCTGGATTCAGAGCAACACCACGGAGGGAGGTAGGCGTACACACTAGGAACCAGTGGTGGAAAAAGTACCACTGCTTAAAAGAAAAAGTACCAACTTAAGTTAAAGTATCCATACTGCAATATATACTCTGTTACAAGTAAAAGTACGGAATTATAAATGCACTTGAGTAAAAGTACAAAAGTATTGGCATCAAAATGTACTTAAAGTACCAAAAGTAAAAGTACTCATTATGCAGAATGTCCTATTTCACAAGTTTTCAAATGTATAAAATGTATACAAATATTTTGAAAATAGCAGATCTACAAGCTCACAATGTGTCGCATTGCGATGCATTGTGAGCTTGTAGATCGTCTATTTTCAAATGGCCGAAATGTATATAGCGCTTAAAGGTTATAATGTTTTTGTTAAAAGGTTAAAGTACTATATTCTGTAATCATTGCAACAGAGCGTTTGTTCAGTCACAGGTGTCTCTCCAGCTCTTTAGTAAACAGAATATGGTAAATTTTCAGGTAGGTGACTGACAACATTTAAGCCAATCAGGAGAGAACTCTGAAAATGCATTTTCTGTTTAATAAAGACCTGGAGAGACATGGGAGACTCCTTTTACTGAACAAACACTCTAGCAATGAGTACAGAATAGTATCAGAATATAGAGCTATTTAACACTTATTTTACAAAAGCAAATCACTTACCCTACCTTTAAGTGGGTAGTGTATGTTTTATAATAATAATCTAAATCTACTAAGTAACTAGAAACTAAAGTTTTCAAACAATTGTAGTGGAGTAGAAGTAAAAGTATAGACAATTGGAAATACTCCAGTAAAGTAAAAAGCACCTCAAAATTGAGTAAATGTACTTAGTTACTTTACACCACTGAAGCTCACAACACGTCGCAGCTTGTACGTCGGCTGTTTTTGAACGGCCAAAGTTTAAAATAGGTCTTACGAGGTTAAGGGAGAGTGCCTCATGGAAAACATGGCCTCAGGCTGAGCTACCTGCAACTGGACACAGCGGGAGTTCTCTTCCTAGATGTGTCACATCCACTATATCTGTTGTTCTTTTCCTGAGGGGACACATAGGAAACAAGCAGCGGTTTCACCAAGAAAAAATGCAGCACTTTACTGGGAGGAGCTGCTTCCGGTTTCCTTCCTGAAGCTGCCATGGGGACATTTCAGTTGATAGATTTGATATTTGCCCGTATGCCAGAAACTCTCTAGTTGCTCCACATAGCAAACCATTCTTTCTGTAAAGCGCTGATCCAAAAATAATGGAGGCTCGGCTCAATTGGAGTTTCCACATTCTTTGCATTTTTGGTATTATTGTTGTCGACATAGCTCTTTATTTGAAGTCCCCTTCATGTTGTAATAATCCACTGAATCGGTCGGGCCGGGCTACTACCAGGGGTCTACATCAGTGGTTTTCAACCTTTTTCATGCCAAGGACCCCTAAATTGATTCACATTTGGCCGCGGATGCCCATCTGAAAATGCTTTTTGCCAGGGACCCCCAGAAGAGAGGATTTGTGTTAAAAAGCACACTTTCAAGAATTTTTCGAAAATGTTCAAAAATAACGAATAATTTTCGATTTTTTTTATATATTTTTTATATTTTTATAAAATCATTTTGGGGGTCCTTGACACTGAAAAAGTTTGAGAACCACTTTTATAGCCAAAGTATAAAATATGGTTAAAGTGGTTAAAATGGTTGAGACACTATCTTAAAGGGATACTTCACTTTCACATAAAATAAACATATTAAAAAAAAATGAAAGAAGTTATGGCAAAATAAAGGCCCCCTCACACATTAGTAGGACACTCTAATGCGTGAGGGGGCCATGAATTTTCCATTACTTTTTTCATTTATTTTTAATATATTTTTTAAATGTTTCCCCCCGCCGAAAGTGAAGTATCCCTTTAACTAATTTAGCTGGGGACCCCCTGGTACCCCCCAAGGACCCCTGGGGGTCCCCGGACTTTGAGAACCAATGCTATAAAATGCTTATCTAACTCAGAGAGTTTACAAAATGTACACTCTGAGTCACAATCCCCCATATCCGCTTGGACCACTGGTGGTCCCCGGACCCCCGACGTTGAGAACCAGTGTTAACCATTAACTATCAGGAAGTCTCTCAGTGGAAAGAGTTGTGAGTTCAGACCGTGACCTGTCACCTTTTTTCCATCCTGTCCCTGCAGTGCCATCGGTGTATCCCCGCAACGTCACCATCCAGCAGAATGAGACAATGCTGGTGATCAAATGGAAGCCTCCAGCCGCCGATAAGATCAATGGGATCCTGCTTGGTTACGATGTCGTTGTGAGCCACAGCAACGGTATGGAGCGGTCCGAGCGGGTGAGTTTACTTACTGTTACTGAACAATTTTAAAAACGATATCTTTATAGTTATAGTGCTCAGTGGGAACGGCCCTTTACACTGACAAATTGACAGTTACTATTACGATGACTCTCTGGAATATGGATTAGAGGTAGCCTATCGTTGCTGTTGGGCAGAAACCTCTTATCTCCATATTCTAACGTTTAGTTTTTTCGTAAATTAACGGCCTACTTGATCACTCTACAGCGTCACACAAAAGCATCAAAAGTAGCAGATCTACACGCTCAAAACACGCTGCTTCGCGCCACATTTCGAGCTTGCGGATCTGTACTTTTGATGCTTTTACAATTTTTTTGAATTTGAATCCTGAAAAGTAGCAGTTTAGGACATCTGAGGTTTTCCCCCCGACAGAGACGCTATACATTGTTGCTTTTACCTGCTTTTTGCTGTACTGAGTTTTCATGTGCCATGTGTGTTTCAGACCATATGTGTTTCAGACCATGTGTGCGTTGACTAATCTATTAATGACTCAGTACTCCTTCTCCTTGTGTAGATCAAATGGAAGTAGAGATGAGAAGTTGTTGTTACGTGTATTTTGCTCCCTAAGGAGGTTGGTAAATGTACTCTCATGTTGTGTGACTACACTCTTAGTGCTCTCTAGTACAATAGTTGTGTTTCCTGGTCTTCCTGTCTGCGTAGTAGTTGACAGGAAACCGATGCTGTAAAACAAATATGTATTTTTTTTTGGTTGATCCAGCATGTGGGCTTGAGTCATCATGCACGGAATATGAATACAAAGGGATTATGTACTGTTAGGCCCCCCTCAATATCCATGTGGGCTGTCCACTCCGGTCAAGTGGGTGATGTCACTACAGACAAAGGCTTTTGTTATTACGCCAGCGGTGACTGGAAACGCGGCGTAAAGGACAGTTGTTTCTCCCTAAAGAGTCAGCTGTTCCTGTGGTTGTAGATCGACGATTCTCAAATTGGGGCCGTTTCACACTGACAAATTAACAAAGATTAATATTATGATGACTCCCTGGATTATGGATTATTAGAGCCAGGCCTGGAATTTCATCTTTTTAGGGGCAACTTGGCTTTGGCCTTGTAAATGTTTTGAGGGCACAAAGGCCAAATACAAGGACGGCAAGGCCATCAATAAAACACTGATATTAAGTCCGCTGAAATAATACATTTCATTTTACGGTTAAGACATAATTTGTATTAATTAAATATGAAGTATAACTATCAGTGAAATAAATTAAAACATTTTACAAACTCCTGAAAAGGAGTTCAGAAGTTCATACTCAGAGTCACTGGACTGGTTTGAAGATGAGTAATTCTGTACTCTGTCTGATGACCTTATGTCCTGTAACTGTTGGCCCAAACAGCATGTGTATGATTAGTGCATGTGAGTTTATGTTCTGTTTGTCACATACTCAGTGTCTCTGAAGTCACATAGACTGTCTGAGTTGTCTTTGCACCTGGCAGGGGTGAACTATTTTTGATCATCCTTTTTGTCACCCTTTTTGGCAATCTACGCCCTTGCAAGGGCCTAGTTCAGTTGCATATGTCCTTCTCTGACCACAAACGGTTCATGTTCTGAACGGTTCATGTCTGTGAAGACTACAAGAAAGAGACAGAGGAGAAAACTGTTAAATGAGCTGGGGGCAGTGTGGATGGGGCATCAAGGCCACTGTGGCCTCAGGGCAGATCATTTTTTGAAGGGCAGAAGGCCAAACTGTGGGACAACGGCGGCCACAGCCTTCATGGCCACCCTGAAATTCCTGCCCCGATTAGAGCTATAAATTGTTGTCACCTGCTTTTTTTCTATACTGAGTTTTCACCAGCTGCTCCTTAACCTGCAGGTTCGAGAGGTATTTGACATTGCTTTGGAAAGGTCGGCGGCATTCAAGCATTTGGTCTTACGTGAATAATAAGTTAACGTTTCCTCTCCAGCGCGGTGTCACGGACCGCAGACACCATGCATGCCATTAATCATGCGGGATCATTGTTCCGATCTAGTCATGCTGTCAGCATGTTGGCGAAGGAGAGGAACCCCAGATGCTGCCATGCGCTGCCTGTTGTGAAACACTGGGTTCTGTCTGTCACATGTTTTCTCACCATCTCAGCGCAACAAGCTTATCCAACAAGTCCGCCTGCTTCCCCTTTTTCTCAGGGAGTGTGTTCTTTCTCTTTTAGTCAGCGTTAGGGTGACGTTCTTGAAAGTGAAAGACTTCCTTGTGTTAGTTAGGGAATTTCTGAAAGATTTCTCTTTCTTTTTTATAATCTGAAAAGAAGTTGCACAATAGTATTAGTGAAACAATAGTATTTTATTAGAGTCATACTTTAGTAGGAATGTGGCAGGCATCATGGAATGTTTTGTTTGGTCCACGTCCAGGCATCTCTGCTATGGACCTCACCTGTCTCCTATTATATACACTGCAAAATCCTGAGTGTTCATTTATCTCTCGGAATGTAAAGAAACGAACCCATATGGGTGTGTGAAGAGTGAAGATCCTGGGTTCTTAAAGGACTTATGAGGGGGAACGGCTTAAAACAAACGTCATTGAACCAGAGTTGATGACCCATGACATTGCGTATGAATAATATGCCCCTAAAACTTGATTCATACTTAGTTCCGCAAAATTAGCAGATCTATAATGTCACAACGAGCTTATAGAACTCGTATTTTCGGTGCGCAACACCGGCGCACCTACAGTAGCCTCCTGAGTGCCCACGACACCTCCTAAATACAATGTGTGTTCATGAATATAAATGTAAATCAGTGAATTAAGGTATCAGGTTATGGTTCTTCTGCTTTGGCCATGCCAGTCAAGCTGACCCTAAATAACCTAATTCCATCTGTCAGGTTTGACTTTGTCTCTTCAAAGACAATGATTAACTGGGACTGCCATGTACAGCATGTAATAGTCTGTGTGAGGGCCATGTTTAACTGTGTGTGTCTAAGGACCAACCAAAATCATGTATTTATGTATTTGGCCGTGGACCCCCATCTCAAAATATTTTGTTCCAGGGACCCCCAAAAGTTGTGTAACAGAGTTTTAAAAAATTGCTTTAAAAAAAATACATATTCAAAGATTTGCACAAATGTTCACGATTTTTCAAAAATAGCAGATCTACAAGCTCATAGCGCGGCACTCTGTGCCGCGATATGAGCTTGTAGATCTGCTATTTTTGAATAGCCCAAAGAAATCTTAAAATGACACAGATGCGTTCCCGGTCTTAAAGAGTTAAGTTGTTTCTTTGATTTGAGCATAGAAATGTGTTCTTTAAACTTGTACTATTGTCTATCTGTCTGTCTGTCTTTCAGTTTCATAGTTACACCAACATGGCCATTGTGCCTCTGAAGGACTTCAACACCACCTATTTTGTGCAGGTGGCTGCCTGCACCCAGGCAGGGAGTGGGATGGTCAGCCCAATAGTCCGCCTCTTTGTGCCAGAGAACAGTAAGCTCCTTCTGATGTATCTCCTCATGTCATCCAATGGAAACGGTTAACTTCATGAACTAATAAGGATAATTCCTTTAACAGGTCCGTTCATGAAAGTCCTTACGTCTTGTTTCCAATGAGGGCCTGTGAGCAATTAGGGGTTAAGAGTCTTGCTCAGGGACAAATTTCATTTCATCGACACATTTGCTGGCCTGGCCTGGAATCGTACCTGGGGCAACCAGGGCCTCTGGCTCCCTAGGCGGGTTCACTAACCACTCAGCTATGGCCGCCCCTAACTGAACTCAGTCAATGGTCAGACAGGGCGTAATATTCTATTGCATTGTAATTACATTACTCTCCTACGAATAGACAAACTATTGATGCAGTTTATCTTCAGGCTGCAACTGTCACAGTTGGCCACAAATTAACTTGTCACTTAATTAAGAACTAGAGAGTTGTTATTCATTACGGGAGCTTTGCAACACAGTGCCAAATTGATAAAGTGTTATTTGCTAAACTCAATTTAATATCCTGCTTCAGTCAAATAAACTCTGACTCATTCTCATATCACTTAAAATGTCTGTATAAAAACAATAATAATAATAACAACAACAACCACGACGACGATAACATTATATTCACACACCGACGGCGGACCAAACCATACAAGGCACTAAACCTGCTCATCAGGAGCAGTTAGAGGGTTCAGCGTCTTGCTCAAGGACTCTTCAACACTAACCCAGGGATCGAACCAGGAACCTTCCCATTCCCAAGTGGCCTCTCTACCTCCCGTTAAAATGAGCTAACAATGCACATCCACAATATACAGTTGTAGATTCCTGCTCCGAAATGTGTTTTCCTTTAACTCCTTACTGCCGTACAAGACAGTGACTCTAAAAAGCATGACTCTTAATTTTGATTCTTGTAATATATCACTGCGTGAGTGGCCTTATCGTTATTTCTTTTGCCTTCTTCCCAGGTTGGACGGCGTCCCCGTCGCCCAGCCCTGACAGCAGAGGGTCAGACTCGGCCTACATCGCTCTGGGGGTGGTGTGTGGCGTCTGTCTGCTGCTGCTGGTCCTCTGGGTGGCTGTATGCATTCACAACGGCACCACAGACGTGTGGTTTGGGTATGTTGACATAAACCTCCCCTCCCCAGTCCAAACAATGGTGTCTTCAAGTCGTAAAAACCCTGCTGCAAAGTTGATTTGGCTTGTCTGTGTCAGTGTGGTGCTCAAAGGGGGGCAGGGGGAACCCGCAGGGGGCTTTGAGGGGGTTCCAGGGGATCTTCAGCAAAACATTAAGAACAGTTAAATTATTTCACTGGCTAGCAGTGGTGGAAAGTAATTTAAGGGTTAAGGCAGGGGAACCCACAGGGGGCTTATTGTTATAGGTTTCACTGTTATCTACCCAACTGCAGTATGGACTGTTGTAGAATTCTGTATTAATTCTAATCTAACAACAACAATCTTCTCTTATGGGGGTCCTTAGCACAAAATCTTGACATGAAAACGTTTGAGATGCACTGCGCTGTGCATTTTCTGCCGACCACTGTGTGTGTGGTTGTGTAAGCCACTCTGGGGGATTCTGCAAATGTCTTCTAAATCCTAACAGGTTTTTTTCTTTGGGGGGGGGGGGACTTATGTTGCTATGTATCAGTGGTTCTCAAACTTTTTCATGTCCACGGACCCCCATCTCAAAATATTTTGGTCGAGGGACCCCCACCAGAAGCAAAAATATTGTTAATCATGTGTTAATCAGACAGCTGGTGAGATGTTATAGGACATTGTGTGACTGCTGACGCCAGCACTGTGTTCACTCCTCTTTCTGCACTCAAGGCCACTTCCAGGACTTGAATAACTGTATCAGTGATTCTCAATCTTTTTTTTATTTCAACGAAGGGCACAGACCCCTATTTGATACAATTGTCTTTAATCTCTGGGACCCCAATCTATATTGTAAACTCCTATACTGTTAATTTAACTCGGAGAGTGTACAAAGGTACATTTGTATTAGACTCTCTTAGTTAGAGTTACAGACCTGAGCTACAAGTGTCCATTTGGAACCCCTGGTTGTCCCCTGACCCAAGACACAGTGAACTAAATGCTTCCTAGCTCTTAGACCTTTAAAAATGATGTTTTTCTTCCCTTTTATCACCCTGCCTGGCACCTGACACCATGAATAGCTTGGTTTACAGCTGGAGAAGCTCCGCTGCAGAACGGCCAAAACACAGGCCTCTCTTGCAGCTGCTGCTGTTCTGGAAATCATTATCATGTCTGTGACTCAGTCTTGCCGCTAAGGATACCGATAAGAAGAGTGTGTCACGAGTTACCATTCAAAACAATAAAACTATTTCTATCCCCAGACTCTTATATAACTCATCGACTCGCTCCCAACACCCGATATTTCAAATGAAATGCCTAACTGCACAAAAACGTGTCTGTTGTTGATGTTTGTGTTGAATCACAGAGGTTTTGTCCGTTGCCCTCATTCTGTTTTGACTTTGTCGCCCCCCACAGGAGGATCTTTGCAAGTGGAGACAAGCCGCAGCACCAGGTCGTCCAATACAGACCCCAGAGGTCCTACAACCGATCGGCCATAGAGATCACACGTAGGTTCTAAACTGCTGTTGTGGGGGGAAATATGTATGTGTACACACACCTTTGTATCTGTGGTGGAAGAAGTGCTCAGATTTATTTCTTAAGTGAAAGCAATGCCACAATGTAGAAGAATTCTAGAAGAATGTAGAGTGAAGTGAGCACAAAAGTATTGGCAAAACATCCTTACAGAACCATAACTAAAAGTACTCATTGTGCAGAAAGTCACAATGCGACGCATTGTGAGCTAGTAGATCTGCTATCATTGAAACACCAATGTATAAAACAAGGCTTAACACATTCCATGCCAGACGTTAATCTCATAATGTACTCACCAGTGCCAACGTGTTATTGTTTTTTTGTTTTTGTTTTTCACGTCGCCATAGACCTTGTTAAAATCCTTAAGATTGAGCTGTGTGTGTTTGTAAATATCGCGGACATCTCACTGCTTCTACCAGTGAAGACCACGTGTCAAACAGGGCATCCATGTTGTAGTTAGAACGGTTTACGTTAAACAGTGATATGCGAGGAGAAAAAACTACAAGGTGAAAATGGAGTTTCAGTTTCGTCATTAGAACGAGGGCCGACGGGATCGGCAAAACCGGATCCCAAATAATTCCGTTTCCGGTGGTGCTACCGGAAATGGAAGTAGATAAAATAATTCCGAAAGTGCACTTTTGGTGAGATCTACGCGATTGGCACGTGGCGGCTTTAAATAGGTTCGCGTAGATCTACGCGATTGGCACTCAATGTATTTGATGTAATAATGATATAAATCTGCGAAGTAACGAGTAACAAATTATTTCAAAAAATTGCAGTAGAGTAAAAAGTACAATCAATATTTGCCTCTGAGATGTAGCAGAGTAGAAGTATAAAAGAAATGGACATACTCAAGTAAAAAGTAAAAGTACCTCAAAACTGTACTTGCACCACTGGGGGCATATAATGTATGTGTACACACCTTTGTATTCTTTACTATATCCTTAAAGATGTGCTTTGTAATGAACTGTAACAAGTGTCTCCAATGTGTAGTTGGGAACCTTGGTATCAGTGAAGAGCTGCGAGCCAAACTCCAGGATGTGATGATCACCAGGAACCTGCTATCCATCGGGAAGATTCTTGGAGAGGGTAAGAGAGACAATATATCGTCGTGGTTGGGCAGAAACCTATTTCAATTTCTTTCGTAAATTAATGCCCTGCCTCGTCGTACGTACAAGTGTTGCGCAAAAGTAGCGAAAATACCCGATCTACAAGCTCACAACGAGACGTGATGCGATGCGTTGTAAGCTTGTAGATTGGCTTGGATTTTTCGTAAAGTGAAAGTTGTTAAGTGTGGGTTTTATCAATATTTAACCGATAGAAAATATTAATAAGAGCCTGTGACTAAATAATAACCACATTGGATCCATTGGAACACGACTGACAATATTTTAATCCATGCGAGGATGGAAACCATGAATATATGTTCTACATAGTAATATTATAATTAGAGCAGTGGTTCTCAAACCTTTTCATGTCCCCCAAAGGGACCCCCAAAATGATATGTATTTGGCCTGCGGACCCCCATCTCAAAATATCTTGTTCCAGGGACCCCCCAGAAGCAAATATTTGAGTTACAAATGTTCGCTTCAGAAATATATATATTCAAAGATTTGCACACATTTTCAAGATTTTTTTAAAATAGCAGATATACAAGCTCATAGCGCGGCACTTGGTGCCACGCTATGAGCTTGTATATCTGCTATTTTTGAATAGCCAAAGTATAAAATATGGATAAAGGGGTTAAAATGATTGTGACACTTTATTAACTAATTTTGCTGGGGACCCCCTGGTACCCCCCAAAAGGACCCCTGGCGGTCCCCGGACCCCACTTTGAGAACCAATGCATTAGAGCATTACATCATCTTTTTTTAATGCAGTTTCTCTTTTTGGACAGGTGAATTCGGCTCAGTGGTGGAGGGACAGCTGAGGCAGACAGACGGAGGATCAGAAAAGGTTGCCGTGAAGACAATGAAATGTGAGCCTTCTCTTTCATTAGATTGCATTCCTGTTGATGATGCAACATGAACGCTATGAAATGAAATATAAAACACGTGTGTTAAAACCTGGCTGGCACTCCTTTCAGTGGACAGCCTGTCCCAAAGGGAGATAGAGGAGTTTCTGAACGAGGCTGCCTGCATGAAAGATTTCAACCATCCCAACGTCATCAGTCTATTAGGTAAGTACAATACGTTTCCGGATAACCCTACCTAAACCTATTGTAATTAAAGGGGCGGCAGTGATATTTTCTTTGGTTAAAATAAGTGCTAAATAGCTCTATATTCTGTTAGCAGTCATTGCTATAGAGTGCTTGTTTAATAACAGATGTCTTCCTGTCCCTCCAGCTCTTTTAATAAACAGAAAATAAATGTTCAGGTCAGGATACCAATTTTATCCAATCAATCAGGCTACAACAGAACTCATACAGTATACAGGATAAACAAGTGAAATTGGAAGTGATGAAACAAAGAAATAAGCAGACAAAATTGGATCAATGTTTTTCTTTCCTGATTGGTTGAAATTGGCAAACTGAAAATTGTAGTTTCTGTATATGAAAGAGATAGATAGACAGGGAGACCCCTGTTACTGAACAAACACACTAGCAATGATTACTTATCTGAATATAGAGCTTCAACCTTTTAACAAAAAAAAACGTTTTTCTTTCAAAAAATATATATTTTTAAATATAATATAAGAACATATACCCTGATTTAATACTTTGCTGTACAAATGTACTGTGTCGAATATTTTCATGCTATTTTCGTGTTTTAACGTATATATACATCCTCATAGTGTGTGCGGTACCTTGTTATTGCTAGGTGTGTGCTTGGAGGTAGGCTCAGGAGGACACTCTCCCAAACCTATGGTCATCCTTCCTTTTATGAGATATGGTGACCTGCACAGCTTCCTGCTACGCTCACGCCTAGGCGACAGCCCACTGGTAAGAAGCATGGCACACCTGCAGATATTCAACCATTATTCAGTGGTTACTGAGTCGATGAATAAGGCCACTCATTTTACAATGATATACCTCTATAACAGTTTACAGTTTAGGCATTTAGCAGACACTCTTAATCCAGAGCGACTTACAGTAAGCAAACCGGGGAAGCAGTTTGTGTTTTTCCTTATGATAAATATGATTGTAATAAATAATATGCTTTTGTCTTTTCACACAGTTCTTGCCCACTCAGACACTTCTCAAGTTCATGATTGACATTGGCCTGGGTATGGAGTATCTGAGCAGCCGCAACTTTCTGCACCGTGACCTGGCTGCTCGCAACTGCATGTAGGTTTTCACTTTTCTGTGTGGAGTAGTTTGTGTAAGTGACACACTCTCTGTAGGCGAAGAACTTTGAGAATTCATCAAATAAATTTGAATTCATCAAATAAATATATTATTCTGTTATCCACCTAGAGGAGTACTTCACCTCTAAAAAAAAAAATTTCTATCAGTAAGTCACCCCATGAAGCCTTGAATTCATGGAGAACGTGTTTGTTTTTGTCACATTTCTGAATGAAGAATCCCAGAAAGATTTCATAAATTGGTAAATGAATATAAAATAGTGGTCCAATCTTAACAACAGCAAAGCTACGAAAATAAATCTATTTATAACCTCCGACACTGTTGAATGTGAATTACACTGTGAACTGTGAATTACACTGTTACAGAATGTTTAATGATTTTTTTATTTAGTTTTGCTGTTGTTAATCTTGGACCCCATTTTTCTTCAATTCATTTTTGGATTCTTAATTTAGGAATGCAAAGGAAAAAAAAGATTCTCCATGAATTCAAAGCTTCATCTCCAAAAGTCATTTTAGGGGTGTGGTACTCCTTTAAAGTGTCCACTTGAGAGAGTGTGGTGCCTCTTGCCTCTTTGTTTCATTTTGATTTAAGCTGCACGTCTTCTCTACTTGTTTTCAGTACTGTTTGCAGCTGCAGTTATTTTCAACCATAAAAGTATTGTTGTTTAACCCATTAAGACCAGGAAAGAATCTGTGTCATTTTTGTATTTCTTTGGCTATTCAGAAGTAGCAGATATACACATTTTGTAGATCTGCTATCTTTGAAACAATCGTGAAAATGCAAATCTTTGAATATACATATACATTTTTAACTAAGATCTTTGCTTCTGGGGGTCCCTGGAACAAAGTATTTTGAGATGGGGGGGGGGGGTCCGCGGACAAATACATATCATTTTGGGGGTCCTTGACATGAAAAAAGTTTGAGAACCACTGATATTGCAGCAACATACACTTTTTTTTCAAAACTAAAGTTAGGATTTAGAAGACATTTGTTGAATCCCCAGAAGCAAAGATTTGAGTTAAAAATGTTTTTTGACAAAAGAATACCGATCTACAAGCTCATAGCGTGGCACTCTGTGCCGCGCTATAAGCTTGTAGATCTGCTATTTTTGAATTGCCAAATAAATGACAGATTCTTTCCCAGTCTAAATGGGTTAAGTTGTGTATAGTCATGTGTACGTGTTGCTGATTGAGACTATCCAAACTGTTGAACATAATGAAAAGACAATTGATATTTTTTTCCTGGCAGGCTGCGTGATGACATGACGGTCTGTGTGGCAGACTTCGGTCTGTCCAAGAAGATCTACAGCGGGGATTATTACAGGCAAGGCAGAATAGCCAAAATGCCTGTCAAATGGATCGCCGTGGAGAGCCTGGCCGACAGAGTTTTTACTATAAAAAGTGACGTGGTGAGCATCATCTTCTACTACTGTCTCCATTTAAGTCCAAATGTGCTTAGTGCAGTGTATGACTGTGTCTCAGACATATGGTAACACTGGTTCCTTTCCAGTAATACAGTCATTTCACTCAGAATGTGCTGAGTATACAGCCATGTGAATGTGTCAGACAGAAGGTAACAACACTGGTTCCATTCCAGTAATAGTCAGCTTTTCAGTCACAATGTGAATGTACTTAGTACAGTATACAGTCATGTGTCAGAAAGTAACACTGATTTCCATTTCAGCACAGAGCCATTCAGTTTACTACATGACTTCCACATTCAACTTTCATAGGAATGTTGTAACTGAAAGTGCTTTGTGCTGAAGAATTGTAGAAAGTAGACCATGAAACAAGCTTCGGCTTTTTTTGTATTGTTAATCCATTTTGGAACTTTTAATTGCTGATATTGTGCTTTTAATTGTTGCATCTATTCTATTGTATTCTATTCACACCTTAAAATTCAAACGTCTGCGACTTCCTAAGTGTACATTGTTTAGCCAAAGATTTATTATTGAGATAAATTCAGTCATTTGCTTAATTGAAAAGTCAACAAATGCAAAGCATCCTACTATAAATGCACGTGTATCTGCTTATCTGTCCACGTATCTCGAGAACCGTCCAACCGATCGACCGAATATGCCGTGCGTGTCGCCAAGGACCTGTAGTCCTCTGCGTATTCAAAATGTGTCAAATCTTTCAAAAATAGCTGATCCAAGCGTTGGATGCTTGTAGATCTTCAAACAATTGTAGTGGAGTGAAAAGTTTAAGTATTTGCCTCTGTGATGTGGTGGATCAGAAGTATATAAGTATAGAAAAATAGACATACTTGAGTAAAGCAAAAGTACCTCAGAATTGTACTTAAGTACAGTACTCGAGTAAACGTACATAAAGTTACTTTCCACCACTGCATGATAAACATGTGTGTTTCATAATTGTGTGTTGTGCAGTGGGCGTTTGGCATTACCATGTGGGAGATTGCTACGCGAGGCATGACCCCCTACCCTGGTATCCAGAACCATGAGATCTATGACTACCTTCTGGAGGGACACCGGCTGAAGAAGCCAGCGGACTGTCTGGATGAGCTGTGAGTGCTTCTCAACCAAACCTGTACCAAATACCAATGTCTGATCTTTGTTGTCATGTTTTGTTTGTTAAGACTAAGGACCACAATGGAATTGACTTTTATCGTGTTATTTTATGGGAAAGCATCTACATGTACAGTATGTCATGTACATTTATTTTAACATATAAATGTTCTTTTAAACGAATAAATCAAATTACACACTTCAACACACTAAATAACATAGTGTTCATGTAACTTGGTGATTCTCAACCGATCAGCATTGATTAGACCACGGACCCCCATTTCATACAATTTTTAACAATGGGACCCCAATCTACACTGTGATGTTTATTTAACTCTGAGAGTTTACAGACCCGTAAGGGTCCATTTGGACCCCTGGTGGCTAAAGTGATGAGAAACAGTGATTTAACTCATTTGGTTTCATGTACACTCTCAGAGTTACAGTACAGGGTCCACTCATTACTGTGTAGGCCCGAAGTTTGATTTGGGTTTCATCATTATTGAAAGTGAATCACCATTAGATCATATGACACCTCAGAGAGGAAATGAAAGTAAACTAGCACATTGTTCATTGAAACTCCCAAAGAAAGTTGTGCAATGTATTGAAGTTAACAGCTGATGAAAGTTGTGCAATGTATAGAAGTTAACAGCTGATGATATCATTGCTGTCGGATGGGAACCCCCAAAACTGTTCCTTTTTTGTTATTATTTTAACAAACATTTTAACATTTTAAAATGGTAGATCTAGATCTGCTGTTTTCGCTACTTTTGTGTGACTCGCTTGTATGCTGAAGTAGGGCATTAATTTACAGAAAAACATAAAGTTGTAATATGCAGATATGAGGTTTCTGCCCGACACCAACGATATTCAAAATATGAAACATGCATGACACGTACAGTACATTTTACAGTACCCGTAGTATAATCAATTTTACAACGTAAGCCCTATATACTTTGTCATACGACAAATAGCAAAAAATAGACGATCTACAATCTACAATGCAATGAAATTGAAATTGAAAAAATTGTGCAAATCAAATATTTTTGTGTGTGTGTGTCAAGGTTCGAGCTCATGTACAGCTGCTGGAGGGCCGACCCACTGGACCGGCCCTTCTTCCCTGAGCTGCGGGAGCATCTGGAGAAGCTCACGGAGAAGCTCCCGGAGTCCTCCAGCAAGGAGGACATCGTCTACATCAACACCAGCTTCCCCGAGGACGACCCCGACGGAGAGGCAGCGTCGTCTCAACACGCCGCCGACAACAACCCCGGCCCCCTCTTTAGCTCCTCCCCTTCCTGCTGCAGCAACAACAACAACCAGCGGCGCCGCCGAGGAGCCTGGGAGAACTCCACGGTCACATCGGCGGACATCCACGGCAGCCTGGAGGACGAGGACGAAGACGAGGACCGCTACGTGGTGGTGATCTCCTCCGAGGACGCCGCCCTGAGAGCCGCCGCCGCCGCCGCGGGGGACACGCCCCTTTTGCCGAGGAACGGAAACGCCGACCACAACAACTCGCACCGCGACACGGATCACTTGCTCCGAGGACTGTTACCCAGGGAATCGAACCTATGATGAAAAAGGGATGGTTCCTCCGTGGTTCATCATCACCAGTACGAAACCTTGTACGTCCCAAAACTTTTCAGGAAATGGGGAAAAAAAGAACCTGTGTCCCCAATGGATCCAATGCAGTTATTTTAGTCACAAGCTCTTCTGTTCATTGGTGCAATATTTATGAAACCCACGGACACGCTTAAAGGGATAGTTCACCCCCAAAATGACTTTTTTTCTATCGATTAGTCACCCCATGGAGACTTGAATTCATGGATATTTTTTGGTTTTTGTCACATTCCTAAGCCAATAATTTGATGACCAGCAGCGGTTCCGGTAGGAGACACAAAGAGTCTCCTTTGTGTCTCCTACCGGTCCGCTGGTCATCAAATTATTGGCTTAGGAATGCGACAAAATCATATCCATGAATTCAAGTCTCCATGGGTACGCTACTTTTAGCGTGACACTGTCTCACAACTAAGCACGGATTAATTTATGAAAAACATGGAAACACAAGGTTTCTGCCCGACGGAGAAGATGTGGTTGATTATAGACATTACACCGCATTGCGCTCATAGCACCTTGTCTTTTTTTTAATTATTATTTTAACAGTGACCAGTTGTCCTCCTGAGGCAATGTCTGCTTCACAATGTCACTATGCATCACTTAGGGTTCACGTGTGTAAATATTAGAAATATTTACACACGTTCCAATAAGCTTTTAATACATTGAACTGTGAAACCTTTTACTGAAATGAATAGTTTGTATTAATGTAAATATTTAAAATGTACATTTTATGAGGTATTGTCAAAAGTTGCACATGATTTACTGTATATTGACTATATTTCAAAAGACTGGGCGAGGTGTTCATTCCTTCCCAATATTCATAACTTACTGTACAGTGTTAAGGTTGTTTTTATTTTGCACTTTGAGGAAGGAATTTTCATATTTCTCCTGCCATGGTGCAACAAACACCAGGTTTAATTCAGCAAAAATAGAGCAAATGAAAACAAGTAGCTACCATGTGATCTCAGACTTCATGTGGCCAGTCTATGACGTTCTTGAGGAAGGTCCTTGCGACCGAAATATTGATGAATTGTTAATAAACTCAGTGCAGAGGTGATCAGTGTACAGAATGTTTTTCTTTTATGTGGGTTTTGATATCCTGCACCACAGAAGAGAAATCGGATTAGTGTGCATGTCATTTTCAACGTATCTCATTTGTACACTCTCAGAGTTACAGACCTGTAAAGGTCCATTTAGACCCATGGTGGTCCCCGGACCGGACGTTGAGAGAGAAATAGTGCTAGTGGTTCCTGTGCCTGGTGAAAGCCTCTTTCTGATTGGGTCTTACAATGACGTAGGGCGAGGGTGAATCAAAGTGGAATGGTGTGATTGGCTGGAGAGGGGTCTGCTGCTCTTCGTTCTTGACCAGCATCCGGCTCCCTGGTGGGCTGTACAGGAGGAAGGCCTTCATCATCCTCTCCCTGCCTTTCTTCTCCAGGCTGGGGGCACGGAGCGACAAGGTCACAGCGAATACAGATGGTGAGGCGCATGTGGTGGTGAGTGGTTTAGGAGGAGGTGCCTTATCTTGGGCCCTGTTCACTTTGAAACTGCCAGTCGACACTGTATCCCCACCTGGGCTCCCTGGTGAAAGGAGTGAGCTGAGGGAATATTCTGGACCTTTTGAGATGGCTGAAGTTGTTCAGACATGAGCGGAGTCTTTGTTTCTAATTCGTGAATTCTTTTTTTTTTTAAATATTTTGAAATAATAATAATTAAAAACAAAATATAGGAAACGACCCATAAAAATGGGCCTGCGACCCATACATGGTCCCCGTCCCACTGTTTGACAACTACTGCTTTACCTGAATTGCGCGGAAATGAACGTCGTACGTCTAATAGAATATAGTTTTATTTTATTGGTTTGCTGTACATCTCTAGTTCCACACTCCAGTCCAGTTGGCGGCGGTAATGCACCTTAGTTGGTTGCCAACCGCCAAGAAGAAGAAGAACGTCGTACGTTGACCCGGAACCGGAAGTGTTTATTGCATTGTTTGTTTACATGGAGCTTCGGATAGAAAACCAAGCGGCGAGGGAAAAAAACTAAAACTAAGTTAATAAAAGTAAATAAGTTAATAGATAACCGTTAATGTATTAATTATTTAAGTCTTACAAGTGTTATAATTATAGAAAAATAATAACACAGCTCAACGTTTTTTTTTATGGCCCAGCTTCAGAACACACTGCTTCTGTGATCTGGTGAAAAAGCAACAAGCCGATACTATACTTTGTTACTTTATTCATTTGTTACTTTGGGTGCGTTCGGAAATACAGCACTGAGCGCACTGGCCAATACAAACTAATAGGCGAGTGCGCTCCGGTGTGCAATATCCGAACGCACCCTTTGTATCCAGAGTAAAATGTGTGACGTGGAGACGTTGCGGTTGTTCGTCAATGAGAGACTGAGCGCCGCAGCGGAGGATATCTTCACTTTCTTCATCAGAACCCTGGAACTATACCACCAACACCCTGGTACGGTACATTACATTATATTATTATTATTTATAATACTTTATATTACATATTTGAATGTTAGAATGTTTAATACATTATATTATTAGTATTTATTTATAAACTGTTAACCCTAAAGCGTATGGAACTATACCAGCAACACCCTGGTAAGGTACATTATATTATATTATGTTATGTTATTTTATATCATGTTAGATCACAGACGCTATCTGCATCTATGTTGTAATATGTCAGTCACATGGATAAGAATAAGTTGTCCCACTATAACCTCTTTATAGATGCTATCTGCATCAATGTATCAATACCCTCCATTGACAGCGTACAGAAGGTGCAAAGTATACCTATTTAAGGCTAAGAATAAAATTTTACTTACATTCCTGTAGTTAACAGTTGCTTCATAAAATACTTTCAAACTTTTTATACAATCTTAATACTCCTGGGTAGGAACTAGCCTTATGTAAATAATGGATAGGGTTGTCATGATTACAACATTTAAGTTGACGATTATTCAATTGTCATACAAATAATTGCGATTAATGATTTAATTGTGTTTTGGGCATTGATAATTTTTGGAACATGAATACAAAATCTATTTCTGTTTGCCTTTTAGGCTTCGTAATCAAAAATTGCACTGGACATATATGACAAATAGCTTAAATATACAAAGAAATTACTGACATATTTAATAATTTTCCACTTAAAAACAAGGTTGAAATAGTTGATCTACAAGCTTACACTGCGTCACTTTGTGATTAGTTTTAAACTTGTAGATCAGCTATTTCTGCTTTTTTATATTTGAAAATGTATGAAAATCTTTCAACATGGAAACGATTAGGACGATTATGCAAAATAATTGCGGTTAGACGATTATGTAATAATTATGACGGGCCTAATGATGGATGGACATAGACAGCACAGCAGTTACAGATACAGATCCAGGGCATTAGAAGTAGCCTATACAGTTGGATAACATCCAGGAAGAGAAACATCACAATAAAAACACCTTCAGTTATTAATAAATGTTAATAAATGTAATTTTCTATTCTTCTAGACTTTTTCCCAGTGTGTGAAGATCAGATTTCTTCTGAAGATCAGCACAGAAGCTCCAGTCTGCTCCATGAGGAACCAGACCCTCCACTCATCAAAGAAGAACAGGTAGGAACCTTTGAATATAAAAGATTCTGAACCTTTTAACGGTTCCCTCTTAAAGGGAGGGTAAGTGATTTTCTTTGGTTAAAATAAGTGTTACATAGCTCTATAAATATTGTGATAGTAATCATTGCGATAGAGTGTTTGTTCAGTAACAGTGTTAAATAGCTCTATATTCTGATAGTAATCATTGCTATAGAGTGTTTGTTCGGTAACAGGAGTCTCCATGTCTCTCCAGCTCTTTATTAAACAGAAAAGGCATTTTCAGGTCTAGAGAACTTACACAAGATTAAGCAAGTGAAATTGGAAATGTTGACACAAAGAAATGAGCAGACAAAATTGTAACTGGAACGCTATAAAAATGAAGCTGATAAATGGGTACTCTCTCCTGAATGGCTGAAATTTTGCAACCCACCTGAAAATGTATTTTCTGTTTATTGAAGAGCTTGAGAGACGGGGAGACTCCTGTTATTGAACAAACGTAGCAATGATTACTTTCAGAAAATAGTGCTTTAACCTTTTAACAAAAAACATCACACTTACCCTACCTTAACGGTCCGGTTCCTTATACAAATATGAACATTTAAAAAATAGCAGATGTACGAGCTCGAAGTGACGTGCTGTGATTGTGATGCTATATTAACACAACACCAAAAGGAAAATGAGGACACACTTGGTTGAAAAGCAAGTGTAGATCCTAGATGTGACATCTAGTACTGTGGTTCCCAAACTTTTTCATGCCAAGGACCCCCAAAATGATATGTATTTGGCCGCAGACCCCCATCTGAAAATACTTTGTTCTAGGGACCCCCAGAAGCAAAGATTTGAGTTACAAATGTCAGCTTTAAAATATATATATATTCAAAGGTTTGCACACATTTTCACGATTTTTCAAAAATAGCAGATCTACAAGCTCATAGCGGGCACTCTGTGCCGCGCTATGAGCTTGTAGATCTGCTATTTTTGAATAGCCCAAAGAAATCTTGCTGGGTACCCCCTGGAACCCCCCAAGGACCCGTTGAGATAAACGCAATTATTTTTGCATAATCGTTTCCACGTTGAAAATCTTTCACACATATTCAAATATTCTTTAAATTTTTCAAATTATAAAGTCATTAAATATGTCAGTCACATGTCTTTGTATATTTAAGTAATTTGTCACATCTGCCCTGTTGTGCAACGTTTGTTTACAAAGCCTAAAAGCTAAACAGAAATGTCATTTTTTAAATTCATATTGTGTTCCAATGTTCAATGCCAAAAGCACAATTAACTCTCTCAGTGCCAATGAAATAAAAAAAATATGTTCATACTGTGCCAGCAATTTTTTATTTTTTCTAAAGTAAAAAAAAAAGTGCTCAGGAGCCGAGATACAGCCTTTTTCAGTAGTAAGTTAAACAAGAAGTGAATGGAGCAGCAAATCTTCGGATCACGATATCTTGGGTTCTGAACATTCTTAAAAAAAAGAAAAAAACTCTGGATTTTTCGTTCTTGGCACTGAGGGCATTCAGAAAAAACTCGGGATAACTCGTTTTGTGGCACTGAGAGAGTTAAATTGCAATTGCAATTGTTTGCGTGACAATGAATGGTCCAGTAAAATGTGATGATGGTGACAACTGCAGGAAGACGAGGAACTACTGCAAGGAACAGAGGAGGCTGATTGGCCGACGATGACCTCACCAGCAGTGAAACATGATGATGATGATGTTGGAAATCATAAATATATACACATAAGGTATGTTGCATTAAGTTTGTTTTATATATATATATATATATATATATATATATATATATATATATATATATATATATATATATATATATATATATATATACAGTTAGTTATTATTTTGTTTTTGTAATGCCTCATTTCTATTTTTATTTCGGTTACCTAAAATGTTTTTCTAGTTATAGTGAACTATAGTAACCCTGATGACTAGTGATAAATAAAAACCTTCTCGATTGTTGAAAGCAGAGAGACAGAACCTGTCACCAGTGCCTCAACTCTGTCTGTCTTGTCTGTCTTGTCTGTCTTGTCTTGTCTTGTCTTGTCTGTCTGTCTGTCTGTCTGTCTGTCTGTCTGTCTGTCTGTCTGTCTGTCTGTGTGGAGAGCAGAGAGACAGAGGCCGTGGCCAGCACCTCATCTCAGTACATGGAAAGTGTTGCTGATGAGGAGGAGGAGGAGGAGGACTGTGGAACATCTCCGCTGTGTTGTCAGTCTGACCCTGAAGTCATTGAGGTCCCCAGGACAACCCAGTCCACTTTTAACCCAAACACTGCCGGTAAGACTGACCTACATAATAATGGCGACTAGGGTTGGGAACCGGACCCAACATTGAGGAATCGGTTCCATCACAATCGGAATCGGTTTCCCCGGAACTGGTTTTTAATCGCACTGTCAGAGTTATGTGGACCGTTCACGTCTGCTGTACAAAATACCAGTGGTTCTTAACCCATCAATCCGGGAACGCGTCTGTGTCGTTTTAAGATTTCTTTGGCTATAAAAAATAGCAGATCTACAAGCTCGGTGCTGTGCTATTTTTGAATATTTGGAAAAATTGTGAAAATGTGTGCAAATCTTTGAATATATTTTTTGAACATTTGTAAAATATTTTGTTCCAGGGACCCCCCAGAAGCAAAGATTTGAGTTACAAATGTTCACTTGAAAATATATATATTCAAAGATTTGCACACACTTTCACGATTTTTCAAAAAATAGCCCAAAGAAATCAAAAAATGACAGCCAGATGCTGTCCTGGTCTAAATGGGTTAAACTTTTTAATTTCAACGACCATCATAACTAACAATAAGAGTGTGTACAAATAAAAACAGACCCGTAAGGGTCCATTTGTTTTCATTTGTACACTCAAGAGTTGCAGACCTACAGAATCTGACTGTTAAGAGGGAGTCGTTAAAATCCTAAAGAATTCCCACCCTAATGACGACCATGCAGACAGACCTCTGGTCATTTGTTCTCATGTTTCTGTTACTTAGGCTTGTTTTTCTTGACCAAACGGTTACAATGTTATTTAGATAGCATTTTATTTGGACAAATTCTAGGTTCATTGTTTACCAGCTGGTATCCTAATAGTGCTGTCAGTTTCCCTCCATAATCCCATTCGAATTTTGATGCTTTTTTAAATATTCGAATATATTCGAATATTTTATATAATATATTATTATGTAAAATAATTTATAGTTGTACAATAATAGCCCTATCCATTGTGTTTACTAGCGAGAACGGGCTCTCTCCATCCACCTTCAAAGGGCAAAAATATAATTTTCCATAAACGAGGAAGCCTTGAAAAACAGAATGCAACTGACTTTGTTTTCAAAGAAGGGGCTGACACATTAGCCTGGTAAAGCCCCTCCCTCCGGAAAATCTCATTTCCATCTGATTGATTTTCCGGAGGGAGGGGCTTTACCAGGCTACTGACACATAGCATGGGCACGATATCCACAGGTCTTCGTTGTAGCCACAGCGACAGTGTAAACAATGTTACATAGATTACATTTCGCTGTTGTCATAATTATGAAAGTTTCCTAACCCGTTCAATCCAGGAACACATCTGTGTCATTTTAGACTTCTTTGGCTATTCAAGAATAGCAGATATACAAGCTACATATATACAAACATGCAAAGGGGGGGGAGCGTGCATGCGCGCGGCCGAGCGTGCACAACACAGACGCATTGCTTGTCCCCGTGTGTAGTACGTGTGCATGCACTAAAACTTTTATGTTCTTCATGCGTGACGCGATAAAGGCATTTGTTTTCATATTGGTAGGTCAGGAAGTGAGTCATCATTAGATTTGTTTACGAGTACATTTATGGAGGAACAAATAAAAAGAACATTGGCAATTTCAACATTCAAATTGTGTTCATATTCGAATTATATTCGACTCCTGAATTTCGTAGTATCCTATAGTTTCACAGACCATGAAAGGGAAGATGAAAAGAGAAGGGTCCCCAGATGGAGTAGAACATTTGAGTTGATCCTCTAATAGAGTACTTTATCTTTTCTAGTATCCTATAGTTTCAAATGTACAGAATGTTATTTAGATAGCATGCTATTAGATGCTAGGTTCATTGTTTACCTGGTATCCTACAGTTTCAATGTATGTTCCATATATTACAATATATAATTTAATAATGCTGCCAGTGATACACCTGGCATGTTAATTAAACTCTGAGTGCCCTATTTTGAAGGAAAAAAAATAGCCAATCTACAGCGACACGTGGTAGCTTTTAGATTGTGCACACCGTATCGTGCACACCGTATCTGCCACACACACACACACACACACACACACACACACACACACACACACACACACACACACACACACACACACACACACACACACACACATACTGATCCCAGTCTAAGTCAGTATTATGAGGGCAGGGCACACATTTTACCAAAGTGACAGAAAAGTAACATAATAAGTTCCTATTAGCAGGGAGTTAGTTATAAGTAAAGTATATTACTTTTGAAAAGAGTAATAGAGTAATATATTACTTCTTTTTTTTAGTAAGGAGCCCAGCACTGGACCCTACAAAATCATACGACAACAGGACACAAAATGCGGAAGGACAAAGATGGTGTTTGAGCAACAAGCCGTCCCAAGGCCCGGAATTCTCACAGCAAGTTCCATTCATGAGGAGTCCCGCCGTGGCAGAAAAACCCTTTAGTTGTACAGTTTGTGACAAAAGATACGGCGGCAAAAGTGACTTGAAGAGGCACATGAGGACCCACACAGGGGAGAAACCCTTCAGTTGTGCAATTTGCGGCAAATGCTTTGGCGGGAAAACCGTCTTGAAGAGACACATAGGGACTCACACGGGGGAAAAACCCTTCAGTTGTCCGGTGTGCGGTAAGAGGTTTAATCGTAACGAAACGATGAAGAGGCACATGATAACTCACACTGGTGAGAGGCCTTTTAGCTGTATGGTTTGTGGCAAATGCTTTGGTCTGAATGCACACCTGAAGACACACATGAGGACTCACACAGGAGAGAAAGCTTTTGTTGTGAAATAACTGGTGAGCCATTTGGGCAAAGAACAAACCTCCCGGAGTGTGACAGTGACATGGTCTAGATCAGTGGTTCCCAAACGTTTTTAGCTCGAGACACAAAAGAGAAATGTATGTGTACCCAGGACCCAAACTAGTGAAAATAGCCGATCTACAAGCTCGGCTTTTTTCACTACTTCTTACAAGTTTTTCTATTTTCTAATTTATGTAATCTATTTAGGCATTTAGCAGACGGTCTTTATCCAGAGCGACTTACAGTAAACACATACATAAAAACAATATATATATAAAGGGAAAAAAAAGAATATTTATTCACAACCCTTGAAAATGGGTCCGCGACCCAAAAATGGGTCCCGACCCACTGTTTGGGAAACACTGGTCTAGATATTGAAGCGAAGGCAATAATATTTATCAGTTGTCTGTTACATCTCTTTATTTATTTATATATATTTATTGGCCTTCTTTTTTAGTAAATGTAAACTTTTACAATTCATCTGTAAATGTTTTTATTTATTTTATTTTATAACAACTTCTATGATCATTGTAATGTTCGGCTTTCCAAGATTTGTATTCTTAAATAGCAGATCTACAGGCTTGTAGATCTTCTATTTTCAAAGAGCCGATGTTTATAGAGTTTAAAGTGGTTGTAAATTATTTTAATGCTTTATTAACTCATTTAGCTGGGGACCCCCTTGGAACTCCCTCAAGGACCCCTGTGGGGGTCTATGGAAACCCTGTTATCAGAGACCAAATCTTTCTTACTCTCTACAAATGTTATGTACTTTTTATTTATCAAATGTATATATATATATTATATATTTTGTAAATGAATGCCCTACTTAATCGCTCAAGTAGCCAATCTACAAGCTCACCATGCGCCACATGGCGACATGTGGGGAGCTTGTAGATCGGCTATTTTTGTATTTATCTCTGTGTTTTATACATATTGAACCAATGGCAAGTATTAACAAGAGGTTGTGACTGAATGATACTTATTTTTTTTCTTTTTTGGACATTGGACAGTTTGGACTTAAAAGTATGGATATAGAAATACTTTAAAAGGAATAAAATATTACTTATTTTTTACTCACCCCATGAAGCCTTGAATTATTGAAGTTAATAGGAGGCCAATCTTTACATATTTAAAACATTCTCTTTGAACCTGGATCATCAGTAGTGATTAAGAGTCGATCTCCATGTATGGGCATAAAAGGGGACATGCCCATACATGGACATATATTGATGACATTAGCGATCTCCATGTATGGGCATAAAAGGGGACATGCCCATACATGGGCATACTGTATACTGATGACATTAGCGATCTCCATGTATGAAACAAAAGGTTTGACAGATACAAGGACTGACAGATACAGAGATCTTCATATAATATCAGTTGGATCTGTGGTGTGATGTAGAGCCGTTAACCCATTCAATCCAGGGACGCATCTGTGTCATTTTAGATTTGAGTTATAATCATTATTTTTACACTTATTCGGCTATTTAAAAAGAACAGATATATAAGCTCATAGCGTGGCACTGAGCTTGTAGATCTGCTATTTTTTTTGAAAAATCTTGAACATTTTTTGAAACAACATTTTTAACTCAAATCGTGGCAAAAACATAATTTTGGGGGTCCTTGAAAAGGAAAGGTTTGAGCACCACTATATTCAAAGATTTGCACACATTTTCAAAAAATTTCAGAAGATATAGCAGAACTGGCACTCGGTGCTCATAGTCCTCGAGACTATGAGCTTATAGATCTGCTATTTTGGAATAGCCAAAGAAATAAAAAAATTACACGGATGCTTACCGGTCTTAATGGATTAAGAATTTTAAATATACATTTATGAGGTATTGTCAAAAGTTGCACATTATTTCAAAAGAGTGGGTGAGGTGGGCATTCCTGTTACGGTTGTTTTCCATTTTTAGAAATTTTCATATTTCTCCTGCCATGGTGCAACAAATGCCAGGTTTAATTCAGCAAAATGGAACATGTGAAAACAAGTAGCTACCATGTGATCTCAGACTTCATGTGGCCAGTCTATGACGTTCTTGAGGAAGGTCCTTGCGACCAAAATATTGATGAATTGTTAATAAACTCAGTGCAGATGTGATCAGTGTACAGACTTTTTATCTTTTATGTGTGTTTTGATATCCTGCACTACAGAAGAGAGACATTATTGTGCATGTCTTTTTCAACGTATCTCATTTGTACACTCTCAGAGTTGCAGACCTGTAAAGGTCCATTTAGAACCATGGTGCTGGTCACTGGTTGCTGTGCCTGGTGAAAGCCTCTTTCTGATTGGCTCGTACGATGTCGTCGGGCGAGGGTGAATCAAAGTGGAATGGTGTGATTGGCTGGAGAGGGGTCTGGCTCTGCTCTTCGTTCTTGACCAGCATCCGGCTCCCTGGTGGGCTGTACAGGAGGAAGGCCTTCATCATCCTCTCCCTGCCTTTCTTCTCCTGGCTGGGGGCACGGAACGACAAGGTCACAGCGAATACAGATGGTGAGGCACGTGGTGGGGTGGTGAGGTCATTGTCACGGTTATGAGGAAACGCACCTGCCGACTGGGCCATGGGTTCTCTCAGATCGATGTTCTGGCCCGGCCTAGTGGGTGTGGAGTTCAAGAGTGGTTTAGGAGGAGGTGCCTTATCTTGGGCCCTGTTCACTGTACCCCCACCTGAGCTCCCCGGTGAAAGGAGTGACCTGAGGGAATATTCTGAATCCTTTGAGATGGCTGAAGTTTTTACTTGGTTCCGAGAAGACAACCGAGACAAAGAGAGTGAATCCGAAAGGCCAGACGGTCTGGTCTCTTGAAGTTTCAGTGCTTGAGAAGGACCTGAAGGGTGGTTGGATTGATCTTGCAGGGCCATCAGCTGAGACAGAAGCGGCCTGTCTAGGCCTAGTAGGGGTCCGGTGCTGGTTGAGCTGGACGCAGTGTGTGTGTGTGCTGGTCTTGCGGTGCCCTGTGATTGAGGGAGAATGTGTGTGTCCTCGTTCTGATGCTGGGAGGCGAGCTGAGACAGTGAGAAGGTGTGCACCGGTGTCATTGGATTCTGTGATACTATAGGAGTCATGCTGCCATGGGGACCGGGCATGGAACCGTAGAGGGTAGCAGGGCTTCGGTTCATTAGATCGGCAAGCGACGGGCATCCATTGGGATGGGTGGTCTTCACAAACACGGCTTCCGCCCTAACTTCCACTGACTGGCTGCTCTGAAGGACAGAGCCGAGACCCCTGAAAACAGGTGTAGGAGGAGGGGCCTGAGTGGAGTCCAATCCTGTCACTCTTGGGTTGCTTAGCGACAGGCTACTAAATGAAACCGCAGGGAGGGAAGGGGGAAGGGCTGGAGGAGCCGAGCCGAGCGACGCCGAGGAAATGTTCAAAGTCCCCAACGTTCCGGGTGAAAGGGAGAGGCCTCCCTCCCTCCCTGGTTTGGGAGGTGACTTATCTTGGGCCCTGTTCAATTGTAAACTGCCAATCGATGCTTTACCACCCAAGTTCCCTGGTGAAAGGAGTGAGCTGAGGGAATATTCTGGCCCATTTGAGATGGCCGACGTTTTGACTCGGTGCTGAGAAGACAACCGAGACAGAGAGAGTGAATCCGAAAGGCCAGGCGGTGTAGTTTCTTGGTGTTTCAGTGCTTGAGCTGGTGCTTGAGTGGCTAGGGGTTGAGAAGGACCTGAAGGGTGGTTGGAATGATGCTGCACGGCCAGCTGAGACAGAAGGGGCCTGTCTAGGCCTAGTAGGGGCCCGGTGCTGTGTGTATGTGTATGTGTCGGTCTTGCAGTAACCTGTGATTGAGGGAGAATGTGTGTATCCTTGTTCTGATGCTGGGAGGCAAGCTGAGACAGTGAGAGCGTTTGCACCGGTGTCACTGGATTCTGTGACACTATAGGAGTCACGCTGCTATGGGGACTGGGCATGGAACTATAGAGAGTGGGGCTTTGCTTTGAGTGTTGCTGGATTAGATCGGCGAGCGACGGGCATCCATCAGTGGTCTTCATGACCCTGTCTCCTGCCCCAACCTCCACCGACCGGCTGCTCCGAAGGACAGGGCCGAGACCCCTGAAAACGGGAGTGAGAGGGGCCATGGAGTCACATACCGTCCCTCTTGTGTTGCCTGGTGGTGACAGGTTACTCAATGGAACTAGGAGGGGAGGCACTGGAGGAGATGCAGAGGAGATATTCAAAGTCCCCAGCGTTCCAGGTGAAAGGTAGAGGGAAAGAGGAGCAGCACCCAATGAGTCCAGGCCTAAACCCTGGCCACCCGCCGCTCCCTGAGTATTCTGGTTGTGTTCAGACATGAGCTGAGCCAGGCTAGGACCACCGTTTGAGCCCGACCCAGTAATTGCTGGGATGTCAGATATTTTGTACATGCTAATGGTTTTTCCTTCAGTTTATGTTACTCCCTATTTGTCAGGCCGTATAGGCCTGTTGCTATGGCATCTACGACGTCATATACAAATGCAGACCTCACCAATTAGCGTCAATAGTTAATCAACGAGTCTTGTTAATGAATGTGGCTCCCACGTGGCGGGCTATGACGTCAGACATCTATGATGTAGGCTATCTACGTCTCCATATTTGGGCAAGGTCTCAGCCTGAGCCAAATGCCTTTCACTTCCATCCATTACAAGTCTTATCTTATAAAAACATAAGAAATATAAAGAAATATAAAACATATACCTCAGAGTCATGCCATAAAATAGGCAGAAATTCAGATATACTATTCGTTTTGTTTAAAATGTTTTACTTTAATAATATTGGTGTTCATTGACCCCAATATTAAACATGACCCCTCGTATGTGTTTACAACACCGATCACCCACTTCTATAGATTGCACTTGTTGCACCAATTATTTAGGGAACCACAAAGACCATTCATTAATGATTGTATTTTATAATCTATTTCTTCACTTATTTTCATTTCTTTTTTCTTTTTTAGATTCTCTTTTTCTTGGGGTTAAATTGTCCCAATGTAAATCTAATCCACACATCTGGTAAGGACTGGCATATTTGAAATAATAACGCAGAGAGAGAGAGGGGAAGAGAAGTGGAGCCTCATGGTCGGGTACAGCAGAAAGTATCAACGGTCCAAAACTCAGACATCGTAGCCAATAAGGCCTCCTTTGCCAATGCACTCTCCAATATAGAACCACATCAACACTTCAGTGGCCACCAGTCCATTCCTTAGTGCATCCTTCACTGTTGTTTGTCCAAGGCGTCCTGTCTGGAAGCCCTTGATGAGGCCTTGTACACTCTCAATAGCTCTGGGGATCTCAGCAAATGACCTCGCCAATTAACGTCAATAGTTAAAATACAATATTTTTTTTTACAATAAATGTTAAACCATGTAAAAATGTCATACTATTGTATGATGCTAAACCATGTAAAAAAGGTAATAACATAGTTTGATGTTAAACCATGTAAAAAGGTCATACCATAGTATAGTATGATTTTAAACAATTAAAAAGTTCATACCATGGCCTGGGCCGTAGCGTGACGGTCCAGGCATCCTAATGCCAGCCTGACAGCGTGTCGCGGGTTCGACTCCCGTTCCCGACGACTTTTCCTGGGTGTCACCCCCCATCTCTCTCCCCATTTCCTGTAAGCCTACTTTCCCTATCCCTCTCTAAATAAAGGCATAAAAAGCCCCCCCCAAAAAAAGGTCATACCAAAGTCTAGTATGGTGTTAAACAATGTAAAAGGGTCATGGCAAAGTCTAGTATGGTGTTAAACAATGTAAAAGGGTCATGGCAAAGTCTAGTATGGTGTTAAACAATGTAAAAGGGTCATGGCAAAGTCTAGTATGGTGTTAAACAATGTAAAAGGGTCATGGCAAAGTCTAGTATGGTGTTAAACAATGTAAAAGGGTCATGGCAAAGTCTAGTATGGTGTTAAACAATGTAAAAAGGTCATACCGATACATGACACGACATGAACCCAACTACTTACAGGGGCCTTTAACCATCTAATGATACATGTTTGGCTGCATTTTTGGCTGCAGTTAAAGCTTATTTATTAATTACAGTAAGTCACAATATATACATAGATGATAAAAATATATTTTCATTTGCAGTTGAATGACTCCTAAGACATTAGTTGACATCAACATGTAAAAATAGATATTAAAAACTAAAAAAATATTATTCACACCAAAAATAGGAAAAATAAATATTGATGTAGAAAACACTTTCATTTGTGCTTACAAGTAATTAATTAAGATTATTATGATGATTATTATTGTAGTAGTAGTAGTACTACAACAACAACAACAACAACAACAACAACAACAACAACAACAACAACAACAACAACAACAACAACAACAACAACAACAGTAGTAGTAGTAGTAGTATATCTGTAATCAATGCTGATAGTCATCAATACATAGAAGCAATGTCAATATAATTTGACAATACATTGTCTGTTGATTCAGTCTAAGCTAATTTATCCTTGAAAAAATACACATTGATATAGAAATACATTGAGATACACTGCATAATGTTGACAAGAATTAAACCAAACCCAGTTTGATCTGTTCAAAGTTCCAGTGAGAAAATAATATTATAATTATTAATATAATATTCTGGTTTCCCTAAAATGATGAGTTATAGCAGAAGTAAGGACCTGAAAGGAAAATGGGGCAAGTATTGCTATTCTTACAATGATCATGTATGATGAAGAAAATATATGAAATGTATATGTATCAGTGAGCATATCCCTTATGTTGTCACATCCTGAAGGGGGGCACTATTGATCGAGGATGTGTACTCAGCAGATGAGTCTTGATCACTTCTTTACATCCATGTCTACAGCAGGGATTCCGTTAGCCGGTATCTTATTTTTAACTCTATGGCCGGTATTTACCGGCGGCCATTGACCGATAAAATATTTAATTGGCCGTTAATTATAAACACCACCGGCCACTGTGGCCGGTTGGGAAAATGCTGTTATTAGGCTATTTTATCATTTAAGCCTATTATTAATATTATTATTTGGATAAAGTAGGCCGACTTATGTAAAACACATTATTTTATACTACAACTTCCAATTTTATCCAAATTTCACGCAAATCGGTACACATGATCTCTATAGTCATGTGATCAAGACGGATGTGTTTGATTTTTCATATTCCATCCTGATTGGCTAAGATTGACATATAAAGTTTGCATTATTGTCTTGTTTTGAATAAAATTCCACAAATCATGAACGCACCGCCCGATTGCGATCAAACTTTGCACGCACATTCACACTATGTTGAGGAACAAGCAGGTCTAATTTAGCAAAACTAATGTTTTTAACAAAATGTCTCAAATCATGAATGCAGTCAGTGTCCGATTGTCGTGCAAGGCCTAAGAAGAAATGGCACCCTTTTCACATTGGCCCATTATAGCGCCACCAGGAGGCCACAATAGCCTACCTGACCTGGCGGAGACCTGTGCTCCGAGGAGCACTTTTTCTAGTTGTATTTCATTTTTGGCAAGCGACATCTCTGCATGATATAGTAGATCATATAATTTAGTTATATATAAAAACAGGAACAGATTGCATCTGTGATAAAGTGGAAAGAAGCGCAGCTCTAACGTAACAAGGTGTAATGATCACTTGGGTGCATGTATGCAGTGCAAACACGCATGTGACGTTAATTATAATATGGCCGATAAATGTATTCTTTGGCCGGTAAAATATAATCCTGTCGGCCATGGTGGCCGGCCCAAAAAATGCCTAGCGGAAATCCTGGTCTACAGATGGACCCTGTCAATGCTACAAAAACCTAAAGATTACATGTTTGTATCATTGAAATCTACAGCTACAGGATGATCCTGAGAAAACACCCAGATTGTTATTAAAAAAGAAAAGAAAAGAAAAGAAAGTGGATATTTATATTTGTGGATATTTTGTGTTGCAGCAAGAGAGGAAAAAAAGAGATCTAACAAACAAGAGAAAGACAGTGCAATTAAATTGTGAATTTGGAAATGATCTTTTTGACAACAGCTAACTGGATTACACAACTTTAGTGTGCTCTTAATGTTTGGGGAAAAAACAGCCTTCATTTTGCTCAGCTGTAAGATTTTGTCCTTTTCTTGGGGTTTTGTTGAATGCAAATGCATGTCGTAATTCCCCTGAGAGACACGCACTGACTGCAAACAGAGGGTCTCTCTCTGATAGCTGGACAGACTGGTGTTTGTGTGGAGACACGCACCGTGGAATAGTTAGCTACCGTCTATTACTGTTTTATTGTTTTACCTGCAGTATACTGACATGGAAATCCTTGCTTACAATTTATGGATTTCAGTCGTTAAGTCTAGCGGAATTAGAAACTCTCAAAATATACGATAAACCTTGACTCAAGATGCAATATCAAATGGTAATAGAAAGATTTATTTACAGCACTGTAACATTCACACATCAGATATGTTGTTCCGGCAAGGCACAAAGATAGACTGGCTTGCTCTTCCCTGACGTTCAGCTCATAATTGGCTACAGCAAAACAATAATTCATTTGATGTCTTCTCCTGAGCTTGTTAGTGCTAAAACATATCTCATCTGCACGGCCATAAAACAAAGGGGCCACTGACTTACTGGCAGCTGTGACCTGCCGACCTGAACTCCCTATTCCGGCCTTATCAGCAAAGAGGTTCTGGTTCTCAGCTCTCAAACTTTAGCAACACAAACTAATCAATGCTAAGCAATATAATATAATAATATAAATTTGCATCATCAATACCTACATATGAAGTGCTGGTGCAGCAGGCTACAGCAGTAGGGAGAGAAAGGCATTTGGATGGCTGTCGTACAGATTCAGAATACATTGTTATGGATTTTCTTTCTTCTTATCAATTATTCATTTCGCAGGCCGGATTGGACCCCGTCACAGGCCGCATCTGTCCTACAGGCCACCAGTTTGACACCTTTGCTCTGTGTTATTATTGATACAACAATGATAAGTAATCATCATATTAAACCCTGACTATGGTCATATATGCATAGCGAATGGACTGTACTTGTACGAGTAATTTTTTAAAATAATTTGTGCTTGTGTTCAGTTGGCTTTTCATTGTCTTGAAATAGTCCAAAAGTGAAGTAAATAAGCTTCCTAAAAGGACCCCCATTTGCCTACGTATGCCGGGGTGTATTTATAATTATTATTTTACTGATTTGAAATTTTACACAAGACGGTATGAAATGACAGTTGGGTGGATCTAATTGTACTCATGCTGTACATCTGCACAATAGGACTTATTTTGGAGATACATATATTTCTGTTCATGAAAGAAATATGAGTTAGAATGTGTGTGAATGTTGTCAAACTATAGTTTCATCTATCAAACATCTTCATCTCTCACGCTCATCATATCAGTGTCTGCCTCGCTGGGAGCATCAGTCATGGTGAAACATCCTGAAGAGTGAGCAGGATATCTCTTCAGCCAATCAAAAACCTTGTCAGGTGCACAGTAGTATGAACTTCCTGTTTCAGATGGTGTTCCCCCACTCACTGGAACAGAAGACAACAGACAACAAGATATTTACAATGGTAAACTAGAAAAAGCAGTGCCTGGTGAAACTGCGTGGGCTCGCTTAATACAAATACAAACTATGTTCATAATATCGGTAATAGATATAAAATAAATAGTGATATTGATGTAAAAGCGTAAATAGGTTTTGTAGAAATTGCGTTTGAGTGGACTACATAAGTTTAAAGCATAAATACATTGATCAGAACTTGAAGTAGCATTTGAGTTCAAGTTAGCTTGAAAAATATAAAAAATATTGAACAGAATAAGATGAAAAACCAAGTACTTGAAAATAGTTTGTCTGCCATTTGGATGGATTTTGCAAGCAATGTGATGTGCGTGCATTGCGAACCCACATAGGTCAATCTACTATCGAATGTGCTCTTTAAATAGCAGGGAAATGCTGCACTTTGGGACGCTAGAATTTTGACCAGGTCATAGCTCAGCTGGTCCCTAAAGTCAATCAAAATCCAAAGATAGTTGAACATAAAAGTGTAAAAAAAAAATTGTTAGTATGTGGAAGTAGTTAGAGTCACACAAAAGTGGTGAGTGTGCTCCCTGCAAAACAAGCCAACTAATTACACACAATGGGCCTCATGCAGCAACCGTTCTTAAGAGGAAATTTCTTCTTTAAAACCCACTTAAGAAGTTTTTAAGAAGATTTTGGTATACTCCAATGTTTTCTTAGCTGTGATCTGTTCTTAGGTAAGAACAGAATTTACGCACACTTTCTTAAGAAGACATTTCTTCTTAGACCCACTTAAAAGTTTTTAAGAAGATTTTGGTATACGCTATTTGTTTTCTTAGCTGTGATCTGTTCTTAGGTAAGAACAGAATCTACACACACTGAAGAGCACTCTTAGGGTGGCCTTTGAGTTCTTAAGTGTGACATGTTCATGCAAAAATAATTTATTCTCAAAGTTTCTTCAATTCTACAGTTGTATAATATAGGATTAAATTACAATAATATTTGTATCATATCTTTAGAGCTGTGGTTCTTTAAGTGTGGTCTGGGGACCCCCAGGGGTCCTTGAGGGAGTTCCAGGGGGTCCACAGCAACCGAGGAACAGTTTAATCACTTTAACCCTATTTTATACTTTGTTTGAAAATAGCCGATCTACAAGCTCAGAACGCGTCCCATTACTGGCCATTTTGAGCTTGAAGGTCGGCTATTTTTTAAACATTTTGATAAATCTTGAATTTTTTTCCCTGGTAGAAAATGTGTTCAGGTGGGGGTCTGCAGCCATATACATGTCAATTTGGGGGTCCTTGACATGAAAATGTATGAGAACAAAAAGCTTTAGAGTTTTCAACAGGTCTAAAATTAGAATCTAACCCAACGGACCCGGGTGAGTTGAAGCCCAAGCCCCATACCCTACCCACCCCATAACCCTCCACCCAACCCACCCTCACCCCCCCCCCATACCCCCACCCCCATATCCCCGACATTCGCCACACCACCATTTTCCCTTCCCCTTCCTACCTGAAAGCCCCCCTATACCCACCCGTCATACCCACCCCCATACCCCCCACACAGCCCCTTAAACCCCTCCTTGCACCACCCTATCACCCACCACACCCCTATTTCCACCCCATTACATACCAAGCAGCTGCTACCTTAAAGACCCTCCATATCCACCCACCAGCTTTCAGTAATATATTTTTTTATATCCACTACTAACGCTACTCCTGAACATGAAATATGGATAACATTTTTAACAGCTAATTTCAGAAAATTTACATTGATGTCTAGTGGTGATATGTTGATTAATGTGAGAGAAATAATAAAATACATTAATTAATTAAATAAAATAATTTGCTGTTCACTTCAGAAGTACCTCCACAGAACTATTAATGAATTTATTTTTATGTTTGGAGTCTGGTGTTCAACCATCTTTAGACTTATAGTTTAGGTATTCTTTACTTCATTCTCTCAATTTTATTTCTGTGTGTGATTTCCTGTGATTTCTGTGTGCAGCAATCACACACAGGTGTGACTGCAGGCAGAGCCATGCAGTCATGCCTTATATGGGGATTGGTGGGGCGGCTCCCTATGGTAGGATGAACTGGCACACCCCTTCAAGTGGGATTCATCATCATCAAGAACATAGTTACGAACAATTCTGCCTTTTAGGAACGTTTCATGAATCCGACTCGACTTCTCTTAGGAATTCACTTCAGGAAACATTAGGAACTTATTGCTGCATGAGGCCCATTGTTTTAATTTTTGCATTGGGCAAGGAAACGGTTTTCAGTTTATATGCACACTTGGTGAAAGACGAATCGTTGTTAAAGCCTATGCCACTTTTTTGTGTTAAATGTTATCCTCATTTCAGAGTTTATCTGATGAAGAAATGTTACGTTTAGAAAAGTCACTGTAAGATAGATCACATTGTAGTCTGTTAGCAGTCAATAATATTGATACTCACAACTTGGATTAGTGTACTCTTTGCTGTGTCTTCTCCTCACAGGTGGTCGGTTTGGTTCTTCTGGATCCGTCACCACTAACTTCAACATCCTCTCTATAATCTCCTCCTCTCTCTTCTTCCATTCTTCCTCTCGTCTGTTCCATTCTTCAGGAGAATACCTGTGCATTCCATGCAGTATGTTAAACATTGCATCCTGTCTTGTCCCATGTCCCTCCCTGAAGTGTCCTCTGTTCCTCGTCACTACGTCTTCTATTTTCTCCATCAGCTCCGTTACCTCTGAAATGTCCCACTTGTTGAAATCAAGAACATGGTACCTGTAGCCACATTTCTCCAGGAGCCACCTCAGAGGTTCTCCTTCAGACGCTATGTACTCCTCAATACTTCTCCCTCCCAGCCAGAATCCCCATGTGAACAGAATCAGAGCGTATTTCCAGACTCTGTCCCCCAGCAACTCAATGTGTTCCTTCACTGATCTCCTGTCAGCTTCAGAGAAGCTGGACATGACTGAAACATTCAGCAGGACAGCATGGGGTCCAGGAGAAGAGAGAGTCACACTTCCTTGAAGGTCGTCTTTCATCTTCTGTGATGGAGTTGTAGTCGACCAGTCTGGACAGATCACCATACTCACATTTCTTCCAGCAACTTGTCTCTGTTGTCTGACACATTCTGTCAGTTTATTCTGGATTTTAAACTCCTGGAATATGAGGTTTACTGGATATTAGTCATAATATTTGAAATCTTCTTTCTATCCTGGGTAGGGATGAACACACTGAATGTATTATTCCCCATCACTTTGTCTAACAGTGCCACAGCAACACTACAAAAAATAAATGAACAGTAATGCACTATATGGAATAGTTGGTTCTTTAGGAAAAAGAAAATATCACGACTGAACATTTTTGTCCCAATTTTCCATTTGTGAAATGGTAAGAAAAGAGCCCCTCCACACTAGCGTTCAGCTTCCTTAACTGTTAACTTTTTACCAGAATATCAAAGACATTTCAATTTAATGCAGGTATCTCATCTAATCCCTCTCTTTAAAAAATCTCTTTACTGTTTACTTTGAGGTAATTTATTATAACATCAAATTCATTCATAATATGACACACCTTGAATGCAGGTTCTCTGAACACATTTGTCTGTAGGATGACATTTCCAGCATTGCCTCTCCCAGTCTGCTCTCCTCCAACCAACATCACCCTCACATCTGGTAGACTCTGATGTTCTCCTGTTAGACAGTAACTCGACATTAGTTATTTAGGGCCTGGATTCAGAGATTGAATTATATTAATTATTACAAACAATTCTGCCTGAACTGATCGCAGAACAGTATAACTAATATATCACTCGGTTAATATTATACTCATGTGATCAATTATGTAAATATGTTGAAAAGGTATGAACGAATCTCTGAAGATTCTTCCGAAGATTTGTCATAAAACATTTGATTGTAAAGCTCCATAAAATATAATAATAAAGTCTCCATAATATAAAGAATGTATGTGTTCCCACACCAACAATATACAAAACAAATAAACATAAAAGTTACCATGAATTTGTCATGCTTTGAAGGCTGCTTTGATTTCTAAATTTGTCTGGCAGAAAAAACATGACAGACTTAAAGGGATATTTCACTTTCAAAAAAACGTTTGGTCATTTTATCGTCTACTCAGGCCGTTGTGAACCCCCCAGACAGTTTTTAAGTTGCTCGATTCAGTATTTAGAAATTTGATATTCATTTAATCAGACACGCCCCCTTCCTATACAAACCCATTGTAACTTCAAACTCCATTTTAACCATGTTAGATTCATCAAAAACACCCGTCCTTGGTTCTGGTGACTCATACCACCCCACTAATACGCGAGGGGGCCGTGTTTTTTCAAGTACTCTTTTCATTTATTTTTAAAAAATAATTTGGAAAATGAAAAAAATTAAATACAATAAAAAAATTAAATAAAATAAATGAAAAAAATGATCGGAAAAACACGGCCCCCTCACGCATTAGGAGGGCAGGGTGAGTCACCAGAACCAAGGACGGGTGTTTTTGATGAATCTAACATGGTTAAAATGAAGTTTGAAGTTACAATGGGTTTGTATAGGAAGGGGGCGTGTCTGTTAAAATGAATATGAAATATCTAAATACTGAATCAAGCAACTTAAAAACTGTCTGGGGGGTTCACAAAGGCCTGAGTAGACGATAAAATGACCAAAAGTATTTTTGAAAGTGTAATATCCCTTTAAGGTCGTGACAGACGGAAAGCGGTCCACGCGGGCGTTACCGCTCGGATCAGCCGTGATCGCGCCGCGATCATTGTTGTTTTGTCCTCCTGCGCGGTGCGGAGAAAACAAAAGCTCGCCACAATCCAGCTCTTGCAGCCCGCATGTGCACAAATGAGCATGCGCGCAAAAATTTCACGGGACCGCGCCCGCTCGCCTCACCGCCCCTCAACTTCACCGGGCGCTAGATCGCATATTTTAATAGCTTTTTATTATTTTATTTTTTTTAATCTGACGTTCATAGTGACAGAACACTATGTAACCCAAAAAAAGAAAAAAGAAGTCTCGCTAGACGAGATTGAAATCTCGAGATTTCAATGTCGTCTAGCGAGACTTCTGTTTGTTTTTTTTGTTTGTTTTTTTTGGGACAGTGTTCTGTCACTATGAACATCAGATCTCACAAAAAAATAATTAAAAAAAGCTAAAATATGCGATCTAACGCAAGGCCTATCCGCGCACGTTTTAAGCTGTGGCGGACCCGGGATGGAGTTATGACATTTTTCTACTGTACCCATTCATCCTAAGATATCATAACATCATAGAAAAGGTAAGAAAACCTTAGTCCAAAATTCTCCTTTAAGGCACGTTCAGAGTACACGTAGATGGGTTTTCACGTGTGTCGGGGGTGAGGACGGCCGTGCGCTCGTTATTAACCTAGCATAATCCAATACGTTTATAAGAACGCATAGGCCTATATACCTACCTATTCATTCACTAGATGGCAGTTGCGAGAGTATATAGCACGGGACAGTGTTTCGATGTCCGCTGATTATAAGCTGATTGTAGTTGCTTGTAAATATTGGTAGTTGCGGGTGGCGTTTTTTTTTGGGCTTGTTTCTAAAGTGTAGTTGCTGATTTGGGCTAATTATTATTTAAACCAGTGGTTCTCAAATATTTTCACGTCATGGACCCCCAAATTAATATGTATTTGTGTTGTTAGAATGTTTCAAAAATCTTCAAAATATTCCACATTTTATTTCACGTTTCTTTTTAAATAGCAGATCTACAAGCGTAAGCGTTTATGTGGCCTAGTCGCTTCTTTTGGGCTTGTTTTCATAGACCTGGTTGCTTATTTCTCTCACAAGATCTGGCAACACTTCTATGTGGGAGAAGTTATGTAAGCTAGCTGGCTAACGTAAAGTGAAAGCACGTCGGGTTGAGTTCAGTCCGCAGCCGGACGACAGAAAATTAGAGGAAAGTTCGACGGACAAAACGTCACGAATCTGTCTCCCCCTTTAGTCCCTATTTCAGCCCATGGTTCTTACGGAGAGACTAGTAGGCTATGTATGTCACTTTAGTTGTCATACTAATTGGGAGGGAGGGGATACAAATGGCTGAGCCGTATTCTTCTGCCTACACATATGTCATGTCCTAGTATGAGCGAATAGGGGAAGGGGATCAACGTCACGTGATTCTCTAGTTTGGCCCGGCAAAAACCTGGATGTGTCTCAAAGAATAATGATTATTGGCAGAATGGGGGAACGTTTTAAATATTTTACAGTCCCGTTTTCATTTTTCACAAGATCGGTGATTGTTGCAATGACCTGCACTATAATACTTCACCATATGTTGCACTATGACGAAATAAACCCACTAAATGTAACAATGTGTGCGTTCCGTAATGCAATTCCAATGGTGAAAGCTGTGTTGTTTCACCAATGCAATGAAAGAATGGCAGATTCGACCACGCCCCGAAATACCTGTATGTGTGTCTCAAAGAATATGGGAGAGATGTTGTTGGCAGCAATATTGTGATGATTATTATATACTGTATTTGGTGTGAATATGTATTTTTTGATTTGTCTTCCTTTTGTTCTTGGTCTTTATTGTATTGTTATGTTGTGTTTTGTCATGCTCATGGTGTATTGTCTACCTTTTTGTTTAATAAATATATTGAAACAAAAAAAGCAGCTGCTTTACTTTAATTATTTTAAACTACCAGCGATGTTATTGTTAACATCTTGCCACATTAATTGACAAGCACACTCATGGAGTGTACACGAGTGTAGTGGAGGGTCTCCAAGCAGACACATGGCCCAACTAACTCCACACTTTCCACAAAGAAATCGTCAAATATTCTGCCTGTAACACCAGCTGCTTCCCATACCGTTACTGTACTTGCACGATGTACAATTAATATCAAACGCATTATGACCCAATACTATTCAGCTCGCAATTTACTTCCGGATGGTCCGTTTTAACAGCAAATCATCCTCATCTGCGACAAAAAGTCAGCGCCTTCTTTGACGTTGCCACATCCGTGAAACGGGCAAGAAACAAGCACTGCCGTGGTCTGTGCAAACGAGCCCAAAAGCGCGCCCAAATAAGCCCAAGATCGCTTATACAAAAGGCAGACCTGGAAACGCAGGCTACGCCAATCATGTGCGAGAGATCTACAAGCTATGGGGCAGAGACGCTATGTGCCATACACTGTATCTTAGCAACAGCGAAAGCACTAACTCTCATTGGTCGTGTCATGCTGAGGGCAGTTTCGGGCAGCAGCATCGAATACTCGCTCACTCAGCTCGCTGCCGCCATTACAGTCACACGCAGCAACGGCAGGGCTCCGTGATAGTTGTGCGAGCTGAGCTGGACAGCACAATCACCGTCATTTCTCTAATAAATCGCCCTGTCATTCATATTGTCAAGACTTTTAGGTCACTGCAGCCTGCTACTAATGTAACCAATGTTTATGTCCACTACTGTGATAGCGTTCGTTGTATTTGAATGATTAGTGCCCAGGGGTGCTTAACATGAACATGCGGCTAACACTAACAGACTTTCACCGTTAGCATGTAGCTAACGTGGTTGTCATGGCTGAAGCGGCTGTGCAATCACTTTGTCAACAATGAACGTTAGTGTGGTGAATGTTAATATTGCTGCTCAGTTAGTCCATTGTAGATGGTGTATTTTGTGGCCTTGTGTGTCTTGTGGAGAACTATTTGTAGCTCCACAGCAACTCCAGTAACTAACGTAATGGCAGGTCCGCCCTGTGCAACACACGTTTAGGCTGCATTATGGGTAATGTAGTCATTTCAGATAATTTCGGTCCTATTAGGGGACAGTCAGTGAGAGCTGGATAAACGAGGTAAATGAACGCATGACGTCGGTGGGAGAGGACATATTGTGTGTTTTGGACAAACAGCAGCGTGGTGCTGATGTTTGTTGTGTGAAGCAGCTTAATGTCAGAGTGTTTGTGTTGGAACGCCTCAGTGCGGCTGCAGAGTTCATATGCAACCTCTTCCAGAGAGAGATAGAGACACTAGAAACTCTGCTGGAGAAACAAAAGACACTGCTGGACATTGACTTTCATATGGACATTAATCTACACACTGCAGGTATGTCTGTTACACATACAACATCAAACTACACACTACAGGTATGACGCAGCGTTTGCATTCCAGCCAGCACGCCAATCCACTTGAGTCCCAACTGGATGCCCTTGTGGGATATACGTGTGTTCTACCTAGGCAATTCTATGTGGGCCCGAGGTGGGTCCTAACTGGGATGCCCATGTGGGCTATAAGTAGGTTCTACCTGGCCCTTAGGTGGGCCCCAACTATGTGGGACCGAGGTGAGTCCTAACTGGGGTGAGTCCTAACTGGGTTTGCCCATGCGGGCTTTAAGTGGGTTCTACCTGGGCCCAAGTCAATAATGCACATTTGGGGAAGAGGAGGGGCGCAGGGCGGGCGCACAGATCGGTGAACCAATGGGAGCCCACGGATGTTTTCTCTGGAGATTTTGAATCCGCCCCTCTATGCCACATATCAGCCGCGCTAGAGGGTCTTTACTGACCAAGCCATGGCCCCACTGGCCCTCATGACGCTACGCCACTGATATACGCTACCAAGTGGGCACTACGTGGGCGCGGGCGCTAGAGGTGAGGCCCGCACAGCGGGCCGAACTTCTAGTTATTATTATTAATAGTAATACTAGCCAGTTTGATAAGATGCAGGCAGGCAGGCAGGCAGGCAGGCAGGCAGGCAGGCAGGCAGGCAGGCAGGCAGACAGACAGACAGACAGACAGACAGACAGACAGACAGACAGACAGACAGAGTTTAGAAACATCACCTTCAAACAGAGCTCTCAGAGTAGTTCTTTGTCTGTCTGTCCTGGTCATGAATGTCTGGACATCTTCCTCTATGTCCCTCTTCCTCTCTGACAACTTCTCTGAAACATCTCCATCAACTTCATAATATTCTTTGTCTGCTACCATCTCTCCTATCTTCTGCAGTAGCTCTGTGACCTGAGTGTCATCCGTCTTCTCATTGCTGAAGACATGGTACCGGTTCCCACATTTGTCAACAAGCCAGCGGAGGTTTTCCCCTTCAGCCTCAATGTGCTGCTCAATGCCTGTGTCTCCTAGACAGTCTCCGAAGGTGAACAGTGCTATAGTGTGACTCCACACTCTCTCTGTCAGAAGTGCCATGTGCTCCTCTACTGCAACTCGATGTGCTTTGGTGAATGCTTCATCAAGGGGAAGCATCAGAACAACAGCATGTGGTCCAGGAGGATAGAGAGACACACTGTTCTGGATCTCCAGTTTGTCCATCTCTGAGGTGTCCCGTAGTTGACTGTTGTAGAACCAGCCTGGTGATTCCACCACTGTCAGACGTCTCCCTGCTACTACACCATGTCTTACTTCACACTCCGCTGACCTTGGACTCGTTTTAGAAACACTTCTTCCCAGAATGGTGTTTCCTGCTGAACTCTTTCCAGACCATTGCTTTCCAAACAACAAAATCCTGAGGTCAGTCCCTCCTGTCATTAAAAACATTGATTACTTTCAACATAACACCTTTTTGTTTAATAAACAAAGCCACAACGTCCCTGTTTTTATAAGCTATGCAGCCTATGCTCTTAATATCTAATAATAAAATGTACAGTATATGAAATCAACTAAACATGAACATGAAATATTCTTTCTTAACAAAGTACCGTAATTTTCGTAAAATAAGCTGCACCTGAATATAAGCCGCAGCAGCTAAATTGAATGATTTGTACATATATAAGCCGCACTGGACTATAAGCCGCGGGTGTAAAATCCATAGATTTAGGAGGTCCCCTAGTGGCCGTTAGCTGTAAAAATCTATAGATAAGCCGCACCGTTATATAAGCCGCAGGGTCGAAAAATGGGGGAAAAGTCGCGGCTTATAGTCCGAAATTTACGGTAAAACAAAACATACCTATGTCCTTTTGAAGTGTAGTTGTTTGTTTCAGAGCACCTGCCCTCCTTTGTTCTGCTTTTCTTCTGATCGTTCTCTCCATCTCCTTCAGTTCCTTTGAGATGTGTTCTTTTGTCTCATAGTGACAATCATTACTAGTCACCATCTGGTCTATCTTCCCTAGCAGCGCTTTGACCTGACTTTCATCTCCTCGGTCAGTAATGTTAAGAACATGGAAGCGGTCTTCACATCTCTTAGTAAGATATCTTAATTCAACGTGAGATCTAATGAGATCTCTCACATGTTTAATTTTGTTTTGATCAGCTACAGTGAACACCACAATAGTGTGTTTCCACACTCGGTCACTGAAGAGAAGACTCACATGCTCCTCTACTGACATCCATGTTCCTACATATGGGATTTCCAAAGGCATCACTAGGAGAAAGACTTGTGGTCCTGGAGGACACAGAAACTGACTCTGTATGATTTCTAACTGAGTCAGATTTGGGGTCAGATCTAGTGGACAATGAGATATCCATCCAGGAGTGTCGACCACAGTGACCTGTCTACGAAACACTTCCTCTTGTCTCACGACACTCTTAGCTGTTCTTGTGTTTGTTTCAAAAACATCTCTGCCAAGGATGATGTTTCCTACTGAACTCTTTCCACTGGGTTCTACTCTACGTCTTCCCCCTATCAGAACAATTCTCAGATCTGTCAGGTCGCTGTTCTTCCCTGGTTGGAAAAATAAATATCATATTCTTAAAGATCACAGATTTACCAGTAACAGTCTGTTGCTTTGTCTGTTTTAATAGAACTCACCTCTGATGGAAGCTGATGTTCCACTGGACATCTTGTCTACAGCTGTTGTTGAACCACAAAACTGTTAAATAAGTCACAATTATTAATATTTATGTTATTATTATGCTAATGTGGCACCTACCTACATACATATATACATACATTATCTCAGTTAAAGTACTACATATTTACAGAACACTTTACTTTTATTTTATTCTCTTTAATGCACTTCAATTTAATAATGTATTGTCACCTCAACTAAAACATTTAAGAATTTGCTGCACTGTGCTCATAAAAATCATACCATCAGAATATAAAGTAGAATAATCAATTCAATAACATTTTAAAATCAAGTCAGATCAGGACTTTAAATGACCAATAAATAATGTGTCAGATGTATAAAAGAAGACACATCTTTAAAAGAATGTCTCTGAAGGGATTATTAGTCAATATGTTGAATGGGGGGAAAGATGCAAGTTGGAAATGCATGCCCCACCGCTGTTATGCAATACCCATTCCACGCATTGTCAGAGTACCCGTTGTACCCGTCTGTCTGTATCCCTTTTAAGCGTGCCAACGTGTCATCACCACGGGGGGGCGTGGCATTGGGCAATGTTAAGTCAATCTGGTTTTTACCCCTCAAAGATGTCCGCCGCTACAAAAAGACACTTGTTGACGCCCCCTTCAGGATTTTTGGCACGCTCTATAGGGAGTTCCGTGTCAGACATGCCCAAATATGGAGTCCATGCTATGATGTCATATTTATTACATCATGGTCCATACATTACTGCTATGGGGATTTGTGGGTTTATCTCTTTTTTTTTTTAACCTGTCTGTCTGCCTGCCTGCCTGTCTGTCTGTCTGTCTGTCTGTCTGTCTGTCTGTCTGTCTGTCTGTCTGTCTGTCTGTCTGTCTGTCTGTCTGTCTGTCTGTCTGTCTGTCTGTCTGTGTGTCTGTGTCCATTTATGCTCATATGGAGTGCCCTGATGTCATCAGTATATGTCTAGTATATAATCCCTCCCTCTCTTATTTAATTATCATTATTATAAACGTATAACATTAAACAGTTCTCCCTACTCAGGAATCATGGGATCTATCATAATGTATTATATTTCATCATGTATGAAATGCCACGCTGGCTGAGAGCTATGTTGATCGGCAACCCATCTGGGGATATACATGATCAATGGAATTGCTGCTGTGCGTCGTGCGTAAATACGCGCAGCGTCCCTCAACCAGAGCCTTCCCTCAACAATAGAGTCCTCAACAGGGAGCGAGAGATGCGCCTATCTCTGGACCGTCACCTATCTCTTTTAGAACTAGAATAAACAGTCAACAGTGCAAGTCCACAGCGCTGTGGAACAGAGCTGACGCGCACCTATAATTTCTGCTTTTCAGCTTTCATTTTTATATGTTTATTTAACAGGGACAATACAAAAAAGAATGAATCAAGTTATAAAACATGAAACCGTTGCATTGTATATGGGGTTTATAGCCGAGGCTAATTTGCGACCCCAGTCCCTGGTTCGACCTTTCTACACAAATATCTACCTAGTAAAAAAAATCCAGTAAAGGACATGCATGAAGCTCTAATCTAAACAAGTACAAAAACAATAACATTCCAAAATGACACGAAAGCAGTGACATTTACGTTTTAAAACGTGCCTAGTAACTACATAGTTCATGCACCTGTTAAGGACAGAGAGAGACACACGCAAATGACGCTCTTCACACGCACTCAGTTGTCAAATCATCCCAAGCGGGAAACTCAACTGCATGTGTCAACTCATGCACTGAAACACATTCACTTCTGCCGGTTTTTGATCAACACAGTGAATTAGATTATTGTTACTGGTTGAAATCAAACCAAAGCTGCGAACACTTAGGCCTACTGTGATTTTAGTGTGGTTGCCTCAAACGGCATCCACAGTAAAAAAAATAAAAAAATAAAAAAAAGTGGGCTCGTGCAGTTACTTGTTACAGGGTGGTTTAGTCTACAGCTCCACCCTGTGGAAGTACTGAGCCTATGACATATATCTGCCTCACGTGACTTTGTCTCACAGTTGTATCATTACTAGCCCTGAAACATACCATGCCACATGTCATACCATGACACAGTCATGTTACAAGCGTCATGTGAACCATGGCTATATTATTACCTGCTTACTGTGAATACGCTGCATTGAGACACAGCCTGACTTGCCTTGTTTATTATGCACCTACATCTACAACAATACTAATTATGACAAAGTCATACCCTACCGTATTTTTGATTAGCGCCACGTAGGCTACTGTGGTTTGTTTCGCAAGCTTGCACTCAAGTGAAAGTGAAAGTGTGAGCCTTCTCTTCATTCAAAGCTTAGGCAACATTTGTATTACAAAATCCAACAGCCCAGCCGGCGGAGTGAACAATAAACCAAATATACATATATATCTGCTGATGTAAGCTACAGTACTAGAACTAAAATAAACAACAGAATAAGACCAACACGTACCCAGTCAGATCGTTCACTATCAGAGTTTCCTGTATCAGTCTTTGACAAAACAGCATAAGAAGACTTTGAATTAAGTCCTTTGAGATGAGTTGTGATACTTTTAACACACATATACTAACCTGTTTTACATAGTGGAAAAGTCAAGCGTCATTGCCTTCCTCAGGTAGTTGTTTGCAGTGTTGCCAGATTTAGTGAAAAAAGCAGATATAGGAAAACAAGCCCAAAAGAAGCGACTATAATGGCGCCTGCAGCATGATCACACATGGGGGAGGGGTTAATGTAACACCCAAATCAAACCATTTTTGAAAATAGCAGATCTACAAGCTCACTTGCGAGCTTGTATCTGCTATTTTCAAAAATATCTTGAATAGTTTTTGAATATTTGAAATACGTTTGAAACTTTTTAACTACACAAATCTTGTATGGGTGGTCCCTGGCACAAAATATATATTATTAATTTGTTAAAAATGTATAAAAAATGTTACATAAAAACATTAGGAAACAAGTCCAAATAAGCTACACTTTAGAAACAAGCCCAACAAGTCCACAACCCGCAACTAATATTTACAAGTCAGACAAAAACAAGCCCGAAGTCACTTATAATAAGCGGACATGGCAACACTGGTTGTTTTCTGTCTGAGCTTTACACCTTTGAGCTTTGATCACCTAGGTCTGATCACCCGATACCGATCACCGATCCGATCTTGTGGGGCAATATTATTATTTATATTTTTTTACTTATTTTTTATTTTATTTAACTTTTGTATTTGTTAATTCATTTACTCATGCATGTATTAATTAATTTATGTATTTATCTTGCAGAATTATTTACTAGTATTACTATTTATTTATTTACTGCATAGCAGTAACCCACTGAGCATTTTTGGGGCTATTAGACGTCTAAAATACGTCTAACGGCTAGGCTAAAACCAGGTTATAATTGGTCTAAAAGTGAAAGTTTTTTCAACGTCTATTCTTAGCCTAGAGTTGATTAGCTGTTTTTTAAGCGTCTATATATAGACCGTCTATATCATAGCCGTTGAAATGACGTTTATAATATAAACGGTCTAAATATAGACGCTTAAAAAACAGCTAATCAACGTCTAGGCTAAGAATAGACGTTGAAAAAACTTTCACTTTTAGACCAATTATAACCCAGTTTTAGACAGAGGTCTAATAGACGACTATGGCTCACTGGGAACTTTAAAGAGGTGGTGCCATGTTTTTGCACTTTTTCTGTTTTTCATGTGTCTATGAGGTTGATAGAACTTCATTAAGCCCCCCGGTGGTGTTTTTATGGTGTTTTATGTCTTCTGACTATTTGGAGTTTCTTCCTGGAGGCTGAAACCTTGAGGGTCAAACGTGCCAATAGAGAAACAGCGCTTTAGTGACATCACAAAGCCATACCCTCCCCCTCATTATCATAACACAACAGGTGTGGGCATGAGGAGGAGGAGGGACTAGGACAGGTGGGTGGTGCTAAGGTGGTGGAGGAGGTGCTAAGGTGAGAACCAGGTATACTTAATGAACTGGAGGCGTGTCCACATAAAAACAACATTTTAACACTTACTGTACGCTTTTTTTTTTTTTTGAAAAAAATCCTTACATAATAATAATACCTTATGATCAGGTTTTAGGGTTGAAAAATATCATGGCACCCCATCTTTAACTATTCCTTCACAGCAGCACCGTGGAAAACAATACACCAAAATGGCCCCTAGAGGGCACTCAAGAACTGGCAAGAGCTGAAGGTTGAAAGTTCAGTCATTATTGACTGAGCCTATTTAATATAGGCTAAACACGGTGTAATAAAATGCCTCTGAACATTGGTATCATAGTTGCATTATTGCACATTGAACTGGCATATTATTAGTGCACCTTGTTAACTCTCTAACATTTCTTAGGCCTTAAGGATGTTAACAAAAGTAGCCTCTATTGTGGTTTAAACAGGGTCTGAAATATGGCATACAGGCAACTGACAATGTAATAAAATGCTTCTGAACATTTGCCATTATAGTGGTATTATTGCACACTGAACTGGCATTATTGCACATTATTGCTATCTCAATAACTTTACAGAACTGGAAAAACTAAGCTAAGTTGCAGTATTATTTAGGCTGAAGGCCTACGCCTTCTAATCATTGTTGGCAGATTCTTTTTAATAAAGAGATAAAGAGCAGCTTCTCAGTCTTTTCGGCAGAGAGTTTGTTCCTGCGCTCATTCAGGATGTTGGCGGCAGCACTGAACAAGCACTCAATATCCACACTCGTGCTGGGTGCAGAGAGGTAAGCTCTTGCGACAGTGACCAGGCAGCGCAGGAAAGCGATCCTTGCAGGTGTTCTGGTACTCCAGAGGATTTACCCTGAGAGGTAGAGATTCATCTGTGATGTCGCTATGGGCCTGTGGGGTTTCTTCCATGATTTCACCAAACATTGATGACAAGGAACCAGGTCGTGGCACCTTCTCAGCTGGCTCACCTGTGTCGTTGGCACTAGCAGCACTGGGTGCTTGGTCTGGGCCTGCCTGTCTGCTCAGCAGATCCAAAAGCAGTCCCTGTGTTTTTGTTTTCAGCGCTTCAGAATAAAATCTGTCCTTGTACCTTTTATTTGAAATAAAATAAAAAAGTAAAATAAAATGTTACATTCATTTTATTTAGCATTGGCATTTGTTGTTTTAGACCAACATGGACTGTACAGTATGTGCATTGTGCACCATAAGGGTCCATTTGCAGTGACGTAACGGAGGGGTAGCAAGTGATGCTGTGCGGGGGGGCCACCAGCAGGGGGGGGGCCCACCAGCAGGGGGGGGGGCCCGCCTGCGCTGATACAAATATATTTACAACAAAAAAAAAGAAAAAAGTTGATTTATATTGGTCAAATAGAACCGAATTAGACAGAATTAGACCCGAAATTGCACGCACATGCACGCGCGCTGCATGAAACTCCCGCGGGGAGGCCCCGCGATTCTGCGTTACGCCACTGTCCATTTGTATACTCTTGAGTTAAGTCAACACTGACTATTTTACTGTGCGTAATAATAGACCCAAGCTAAATAGAAGCTAATAATAACATGTTTTCTTTACTAAATCGTGGTGTTAGGATAATCTAAATAACTTTTATGTTGTTAATTATTATATTTGACTTATTAATACTAGTCCATACCCAGTCGACGCATCTGTGGGGGGATATGCGCACATGATCTGGCAACCTGGGAGGCAGTTTGTCCTATAGCTGGGCAGCCACGTAACCATTGCGGCATTCTTTTACACAAAAACTCTAATAAACAGCTGAGATTTGGTGAAATCGAAAAACGGGCTTCGTAGTTGCATGCACATGGTAATGGTCAAAGGCTGTGAGCAATTTCAGATCAATTGCACCAGCCACTGAGGAGAACCGGGCAGAACCAATTTTGGCCTCACCACGCATTACACCACGCACTACACCACTACAGAGGTTTGTCAAATTATAGGAGGATTCTAGGCTAAATGCGTTTTTTCTCACCTTGGGTCCATTATAGTTTCCAACATGTAGAGGGGCTCATTTTCAATGTCGGCAAATATTGTGGTCACAGCTTCCAGCAGGGATGATTTTAGTCATCTTCACACCATGATCCGATTCCACTTCTTTGCCAGGAAACGTTTTAAAGCCATCACCGAGTGTGGGCCATGCATGTCAGACTTGGTAATTCTGCGTCCTCCATGGCTTTTGCCATGTTTCGGGCATTATCTCGTAGTATGACATGAACCCTCTCTTTTGAAATTTTCCACGTCTGGAGCATGTTCTCAAATGCCGTTGCAAGGTTTGCAGCCGTGTGGGAGCCGGGGCACTCTTGTGTATGCAGGACCGCTTTATGCAGCTCGAAGTCTGCATCTATCCACTGCGCTGTCAAACTCAGAAATGACATGGGACTGACGTCCGAACACCAGATATCGCAAGTGAAGCTTATTGATGAAACATTTTCTTCTTTCAATAGGCTTTTGAGATGCGTATACACATCCTGGTGTAGCTGTGGTAGGGCGACGTCTGCAAAGTATTGGCGCCCAGGGAGAACGTACCGAGGCTCAACGTGAGCGAGTAATATCTTCCACCACACTGAATGGCTGGTCGTCCAGGCCTATGAATTCTATTACCTTTCTCGTGATCCCTTTAGCCTTCTCACCGTTAGGGTTATAGGACTCTCGATAGTTCTTTGCACCAGCAGCGCCCGTGTCAGCGTTTTCACTGCCTTTCTTTTTTCACTTTCTGCGGTCCGTTTAAGGTAGCCTAATCCCCATGCTCCTCTGTGTGATCCTTCTTCAAGTGCCAATTTAAAATTGTCGTGTTGAAACTATTTGGCTTGTTTCCCCCACGAGGTACTTTACCTTGCATATTTTGCAGATAGTATCTCACAAACTGTAAAGAAGTTCCACTCCGCGGACATGTTCAAACCTGCGTGCATGCAGCAGAGCAGTGCAGCGAGACCATAACAAACACTTCTTCCTTCTTTTAAGGCGGCTGGTATGCAGGCAGCGTTTCACCGCCACCTTCGGATCCGGAGTGTAAATCAGACCATAACAAATCCTTGACATATATACGTAGTCGATCGGATCGGTGAATTTACCTTTGATCGGATGTCCCAATAAAATTATTTTCATTGATATCGGCCGATCAGATCCATGGCCGATCGATCGGACCATCTCTAATATATATATATGTATACTATATACGTGTATATACTGTATATGGAATATTCAATTATTTTAAATTAATATTTAACATAATCTGAAAGCCTGATTTATACTTGGGGGGGGGGGGGGGGTACGCAATTGACTGGAACAGACGTCCAAATAGGGAACTTTTGGAATATTGAAAACATAGATTTTATACTAGTAGGTGTAGATGTGGCTGTAATCCAGATTGTACAGCTGTATGGCACATTTATCACCTACATTTATCACCTAAAATGTATGTATGGATCCACAGACAAGCACGTAGGTCTGTGTGCTTAGTGATGTATGGGCAAATGTATTATGGTGCCTTGAGATTTGATGATGTTTATGGATTATTGTATTGATTTATGCTAATTTTGATATGTATTTCATGCTTTCTCTGTCATGTAGTTTCTACGTTGAGAATCGAATAAAGCATGTTAAAAACTCAGTCAGACTTCAACCTTAATGGCCAGCTGGGTCCGCTACACTCAGTGCCCTGGATAGTGGATAGTGAAACTAAAGCTTGTGTATAGCTCAAAGATGCAGCAGAGCTACACATCCTGTTGGTACCAACATTCAGGGGTAACATACGCACATACTTTAGATGTTGGTCTGTCAGATAGCATAGTAAATAGACGGTCTGTTAGACGGGGGTCTGTCAGATGCAGTGTGGCTAACCACAACCTACATCTATGAGCTGCTGCATGAGGCTTTTCATGTTGTGCATTGACATGCAACCATACTATATACTATTTACTGTGTACAGTCAGTGCATTGTTTCTCATAAATGGGCAGGTCAATTTTCACAGGAAGTTCGCCTTGTGTATTTCACATGAAAGTCACATACGGTTTTCATCATCATCAGACTTCATTTGAAAAACATCAGACTAAACCGTTTCATTTGAATCACCTCTCTGTTAATTACAATGATTGAAAAAGTATTTGTTCTGCTTCTTCTTACAACAGTGTGTAAGTACATCTGCTATTCTACTACACTATAAAATCCATATTTAGGTAATACAATTTTACTTAATACATACCTATGCTCTACTGCATTGTATGTATTATAGGCTACTAAGAAATTATTATTCTTTGGTCTTTGCTTTATCTGGTAATTTTATGTTTCAAACATATTCTATTTGTTTCTCTTTTTGCCTTTGCCTTCTCTTCTCCAGCCATGATTCAGGTTCCCCAGCGGATCCCTTTGAGAACTGTCCAAATCGGCAAAACAGTCACTTTACGATGCCCACGGACTAAAATAACGGAATTGGTTTACTGGTATAGGCAAGTTCTAGGACATATGCCCCAAAAGATTTCTTCGTCAACCTATTACAAAACAGAACTAGAGAGAGAGTTTAACAACACACATTTAAGCGTGAACATAAGTGCTGCTGAATCCAGTCTAACCATTAGAAATATCAACAAAGATGATGAAGCAACATACTTATGTGTAGGAGGAACATCTTATAGTACGAAATATAAAGAAGGCACATATTTGGTTGTAAGAGGTACAGTATGTTACATTCACTCACTCTCTGTCAGTCTTCTTTTGATATCTTTATCACTTGCAGCATCTGCTATGCATTGCACTATTAACATAATGAACTGTTATGATTACATACATGATATGTACATTGTATCTTGTCAGCCATAGGTCCATTTTCAATCAAATCTCTATTCTTTTATATCATTTTCCATTCACAGATGACCATGAGAGGTCTGTCCACCAGACGTTGGTACCAGTGTCCGGGTCGATCCCTCTTGGAGACCCGGTGAGCCTCCAGTGCCAGGTTCTGTCTGACAGCAGAGCAGACAGTGACCCATCATGTCCGGGAGAACCAAATATATACTGGTTCAAATCAAATGGGTTCCATCCTGGCATGGTTTCATCTCAGTGGGACAGGAGCGGGACATGTGAACCTGAGACTGGTTCTGGTCCACACAGATGTTTGTACAGTCTCTACAAGGACAGTGTCCTCTCCTCTGATGCAGGGACTTACTACTGTGCTGCAGCTGTATGTGGAGACATGCTCTTTGGAAAAGGAGCTAAGCTGGAGATAAGTAGGGCATGCACTTGTTTTTTGATAGAAGTAATAAACATAACATGACTTTTTTCACTTCCTGTTAATGTTCACATTCTACTCAACCTGCACATCTTTATTTAAAGTTGTATTTGTGCAAGTTAATAAGCATATGTATATCAAGTGCAACACAGTGGGAAACACATATTGTACAAATAGTTTAAATAAATAAAAGAAAACATGACTAAAAACACACAATGAAAACACTGATAGCACATTATGCAGCTGTAGTTCCAGATGTAGTTGGATCTAATAACACAGCGCTAGTGTTTGTCAAGTTTAAACCTTACAAGAACAAGCTGTAATTATGACTGCATTTAAATGAATAGGGTAATATTATGAATTGTATGTCTGTCTCTTCAGAACCCATAGACAGCACTGCCTTCAGTACAGTATAACATCAGTTAGCAGCAGTTTTCCATTTCACTGAAATTGCATATTTGTTTGGCATTTTAATTGTAAACTAATCTAGGATAAATATTATGATATGGTATTGTATTATAATCACTTGTTATAGTAAATAATGTATAAGGATATATTTTCAATCAGCCATGAACAGTTTTCATTTATTTATTTGTGTTTCTGCAGGTCAGCAGTTGGATCCACTGGTCACTGCACTGGTTGTACTGGGGTTGCTATTGTTGTGCTCTGTGATCGTGAATATCATTCTTATTTGCACCAGAAATCAAGGTAATGTCTGTCCATTACATTTGCTTTATAAACCATCATTATGTCTTAATTATGTGTTTCTCATTGCTGCTGTTTCATTAACTTACTGTACATAATTGAGAATTATGAGGAGGAAAACATACAGCTCTTGCATGATTCAGTCTAAAGACTAATTCTAATTTATACTTTGTTGTGTGGAAAAGTCAAGAACTGTCACTTACCTGACAGTGTGACAAACCACCCAGTGAAAGGACTGCATAACCAGGTTGTTAGACTGTTGTTATCAACTGGCTTTGCAATGGCACCTGTCATTTTATATTTTGTATACAATACCCAATTAAAAGTTGTGTTTTTGGTAATAACGCTCAGGTTGAGAGACAGTGTTTTATCAAGTCTATAGTTTTACTTGATCTTAATCCATGTTTTTACCTGTAGGAACACGGAACACTTCATCTCATCATGGCCATGTCTTGTCAGCTGTCAAACAATCAAATGATCAGGTAATTATTTTCCAACCAAACCCACTGTACAGACTAGTGATTAGTGTTTGTTAGTATGACTTGAACTGATATCACTGCATTTATTTATAAACCAAACATTAATATTCACTCTGCCTCCAAGCTGTTACATTTTCTCTAAACTTCAATCTACCGCCGCACTATGTCTTTATGTATTGAAATCACACTGTCCTCTGTTGTCTAATGGCTCCACACAGTGTACTGTATGTGTTGTAGCATGAATTCTAGTGAGATATTTTACTTCTCCTTACATTCTGGAAAGATGCATTGCAAATAAGAATATCTTAATCTCAATTATTATATTATCAATATTATATTATCATATTTAGAATTCATGAAACTAGAGGCCGTAAATCTCTAGCCTGGCATGGCCAGACTAATATCACTGCATAGATATTAGTCTGGAATCGCTGTTTGGAACCTGCATTTCCCAGGGGCTGATTTAAAAAGAAAATGCCTCAGATGAACCCGCCCCACATTTGCATACTGGGCCCTTATTGGTGCACACGACCTAGGGGGCAGTGAAAACCAATCACAACCGAGTGGGGCCAGACCAAATCTGCGGAGGGCACTTTTTTTTTTTTGCACTGGCAGATTTGTCTGTTTTCCAGACTAGTGAATCTCCACCAGTAGTAGTAGGCTAATTAATAGTGAAATTGAAATTTCTAAGTACAGAAAGAAATCATGTTGTGTGTGATTACCATGGCTCTGCTATAAGTGGAGTTGGTTCAGCTGATATTCAGGAGGAAAGATCCCTTTAACAATTATGAGAAGCATGTACTGTATATACATACAGTATATACACACAGCTAGCCTGTCAGTCCCTGTTATTCAGTATGTCTTGTACGAATACGATGCTCCTGGCATCACGTCTAATTGTCCTTGAGCAAGACACTGAACACAACTGTTCCCTGGATGCTGATCAATATCTTCCATGCTGACAGTTAGAATGTGTTCAATGTAGATGATAAATTCTGCATATCTCTAAATGTATTTGACCAATGAAACTTTCCTCTTTCTCGCCTCTATATGTGTCAGAGCACAGGTCCAGACTCCACCTATCAGAGCCTCCAACCAGCCACTCGGAATCAAGTCTATGATGCCATAACACCATCTACAGTGCGACCTCATAAGTATGCCCTCATAATCACCACATTGTTGATTGGTTGTGTGATGCCCCTCCCCCTGCTCCCACTGTTACTTATGTGTGCATGTCATTGCCAATGAAAACTATTTGGTGAGTACTCATTTTGGTTCAATCACTGTCATGCTTTTTAAGTCACTTGTCATTAAGGCAGGCATGCAGACTTAAGGCTTAAAGCTTGTGAGGTGTGCCTGAGCACAGAGCAGGGCAGACTAATATCACTGCATAGATATTAGTCTGGAATCTCTGTTTGGAACCTGCCTTGAGTCGACGACCACACCGCTCAAGTTGGTAAGCCAATGTGGATGCCTGGATGGACTCAGAATATGCTACTGTATCACGTGAACCAAAATGAGCGCTCCTTCCATGAGTCAGTGTGTCTCAGCCAGTCACACTGATTGGGTGCTGGGAATATCATATACACATATATATTTAAACGTAGATACCTCATTGGCCGATGCGTCATCGTGGCCGCCCTATATTGTGGGGAGAGCCGTGCCTCCTAATGTATGTATACCCCATGTATGTCAATTGAATTATTATTAAAATCATCATAACTCGCTGAATTCTGTTTCATACCAGAACACATACGGTAGATATTAACGTAATGGATATAAAACATTAAAAACCGGTCTGGTCTCAGGTAGTTGTATAGGCTACAACTCAGACATATTTCTTACAGTGGGGTTATGACAAGCTGCCCCACAAACCATAGACATAATAAAGATAGACGCTTCCTCCGACTCTGGGGTGTCTGTATCGCAGCCGCCATATTTGGGAAGGCACGCTTCCTGACTACTGGCCAATCACAGCGCGTCTTTTCCGGGACTTGGCAGAATCTAGTTGTATAAAAATATACAGGTCGCTCCAATGAACTGCAGCGGCCAATGAGGTATTTAGGTTTCTATATCTATGATACAAACCACACCTACTGAAGCTGATGCTCCTCCTCTTTCAGGAAGAGGCCGCAGAGAGGAGGTCGTTAGCGGGAGGAGCTTCACCTCGTTGGCTGCTCTGGACCAAATATTTTACTGACCAACTCTCCGTTTCTGTCACCCAACTCCCACATGTGATCCTGGTTTATTGTCTCCGCCAGGCTAAAAGGCACGGCCATGTTTTGCACCCTGTCCGACCGTCTGTCCGTCCTTCCGTCTGTGAACAGCTAATCTCCCGCACCGTAGGCCCCATCGCAGCAAAACTGTGCATACACCTCTGCCCCAATTTTTTCACATGGGCCTGTTATAGCGCCACCAGGAGGCCATTTTTTTCACAAAAAAAATTGACACTACTCCTACAGATTTTGTCCAAACATCACGCTAATCTGTATGCTTTCAAATAGATATGGTTAAGAACACTCAAAATTGTATTCAGCGAAAATAATGTTAACTCTTCAGTTTATATTACTCCCTATTTGTCAGGCCCTATAGGCCTGTTGCTATGGCATCTACGACGTGACGTCACATACAAATGCAGACCTTACCAAGTAGCGTCAATAGTTAATTAACAGGATGGAGTCTTGTTAATGACGTCAGACATCTATGATGTAGGGCCTACATCATAGGAAACGTAGATAGGCTACATTGTAGGCTATCTACGTCTCCATATTTGGGCAAGGTCTCAGCCTGAGCCATAATGCCTCCCATCCATTATACATTTTATGTTAGATATTTCAAAGAAATATAAAACATATACAGGTACAGTATGTGAATTTTGCAAACACACACACAGAGACCAACTTTTTGGCAGAAATTCAGATATACTGTTAGTTTTGTTGATTTTTTTTTTTACTTATATTACATTACTATATATTATACAATATTGGTGTTCATTGGTTCCCATGTCACACGTGTGTGTGAAGTTGAGCATACAATGTCCAGATAGTTGCCACCAGCAGGAAAGGAGGACAATCATCTGTGTGTTTAACAAACATGACCCCTCGCATGCGTTTACCCACCTCTATAGATTACACCTGTTGCACCAATTATTTAGGGAACCACAAAGACCATTCATTAATGATTGTATTTTATAATCTATTTCTTCACTTGTTTTCGTTTCTTTTTTTCTTTTTTATATTCTCTTTTTCTTGGGGTTTTGTTGAATGCAATTATTCCCGAGTTAAATTGCACCAATGTAAATCTAATCCACACATCTGGTAAGGACTGGCATATTTGAAATAAAAACGCAGAGAGAGAGAGGAAGAGAAGTGGAGCCTCATGGTCGAGTACAGCAGAAGGTATCAACGGTCCAAAACTCAGACATCGTAGCCAATAAGGCCTCCTTTGCCAATGCACTCTCCAATATAGAACCACATCAACACTTCAGTGGCCACCAGTCCATTCCTTAGTGCATCCTTCACTGTTGTTTGTCCAAGGCGTCCTGTCTGGAAGCCCTTGATGAGGCCTTGTACACTCTCAATAGCTCTGGGGATCTCAGCAGGAGACGGCGGAACCAGCTCAACGCGAGCGTAATGCCAGAAGGTCGCCAGCCGGGGTCTGGAATAGGTGACAGTGGCGTCGACCAGTGTGGGTACCTTTGCCATCAACTTCTGCACTGCTTGTGCCATGATGAAGTGTGAACTCGTCCTCTACAACCTGGATCTGTCAACTGAATGTCACCTCCAGCAGACCCACTTTGTTCCCTTTGAATGAACGATGACAGACTGTGACGTGTTTCTCATGTGGTGCGCTTGCAGGTCAGGATGTGATGATGATCACAGCCTGACGCGTTCAGTGACATCACCACATCATCATGTTATGATGTCACAAATGAGCGCAAACTGACCTCGCCAATTAAAGTCAATAGTTAACGTACAATATTTGCTTCAGAGATGTAGTGGAGGATTGTTAAAGGTCATACTATGATGTTAAACCATGTAAAAAGGTCGTAAAAAAAGTAGAATAAAGTTATTGTGGGATCGCTAAGGCGATCACATTTTCACGTCTACTCAGACTTTTGTGTGCACCCCAGACAGTTTTTTTTATATTGCTGATTCAATATTTAAATATTTGACATTCATTTGATAGACACACACACACCCATTCAACTTCAAACTCTGTGTTAGACTTGAAAACACACGTCCCTCGTTCTGGTGGCTGATATTATCCTTTCAATGAATAGGGTGACCTTCATTTTTCCATTCGTTATTTCATGCATGGACTGGAAAATAATGAAATAACTAAATGAGGGTCAGGGAGAGAGCGAGAGAGTGTGTATGTGTGTGTTTTTATAATTATTGAACCAATGGAAAGTATTAACAAGAGCTTGTGAGTTGTGACTAAATAACTACCCATGGATCCATTGGAACACAGATACGTTTTTTTCCATTTCCCGGTTTTGGACACAAGGTTTCCACCCGACAGAGACAGTGAGTTTTGTACGCTCTCTTTACAATCATGTTCTTCATAATTCTTTGTTCTGTTCAGCTCACAAGATAGGCTGCTAAATAATAAATCATTTTGTAACAGATTTAAATGAATGGTGTATGAAATTTGATATTTGGAAACGTGTTTCAATCTTTTTTCAGTTTCTTAGATCTGTACTTTACTTTTTATACAAGTAAGACGCGCGAACGCTGGAAGCGAACGCAGCTCGAAAATATCGTGTATTTACGGGCTTGTAATCTGTGTTATTTCACCGTGATGGGGAGAGAACATTGACATTGTGTGTGTGTGTGTGTGTTTTGCAGGCTGTTGTGCATTTTAATCAGAGCATTGTCTACATTCCTGCACTCTGGCCCACTCTGGCGGCTGCACACAGGCAGTGCACGCACACAGAGACACAGACACACACACACACACACACACACACACACACACACACACACAACCCGAGCACGGTTTCATAGTAAGCTGCACTTGGGCGGAGGCCTCCTTCCGCGTTCGCAATAAGGGAAAAGCGAAAAGGTACATACATTGTATAATGTCATAGCGTTGTGTGTTCTAAAAAAAAGGCATGGGTTTCCGAGGCTAGTGTGGTGTTGGCGCTGAATTCACAAAGAAGTTGAACTTTAATATAGAGCTAAAATTTGGTAAAAGTGGCTGGCTTCATATGTCAATGGTCAATGCCCATGTGGAAGTTCAGATTAATTTGTCAACCCACTGAGGAGATGCATGCAGACGGACTAGAGACAGATTCCTTAAATTAATATACAGTATATATTTTTTTCCAGCAACCATTTGGTAGGTGTAGAGGGAAAAAAGAGCAGACTAAGTACAGAGTTAAAGGTCAAGTTTACTTTTGAGGGTTTAAGTGGTGAAAGGTCTGACAACAATACACATGAACCCAACATGACAGTCTATGAAGCCATCTATGATAAGGTTTAATGTACAATATGTAGTGGGGGTCCCTGCTTCATCTCTCTCTCAGCGAGGGGGTCCTTGGCCTGAAAAACATAGACCACTGGTCTAGTCTAGTCAGTACCATAGTTTAGTCAGTACCATCAATAGTCTGATCAGTACCATAGTCTAGTACAGTGGTACTATACCTAAGCTTGTAGATGGGCTATTTTCACAATTTGACCAATGTTTGACCAGTTTGTGTATTTTGTTTGGTTTTTAAAAGGTCTTAAAAGGTCTTAAAAGTCCTTAAATTTTCACTTTACTGTCATTTGGGCTATAGCCTGTCCGAAATGGGCTTACTCAAGTAAAAGTATGAGAAACAGTGTAAGGATGTTATGGTTTCTGTGGAGCTCCATGTGTTTGGATCCCACCCTTCTTTAATAATAATTAGACCTAGTAGATCCTATGGAGAAATTCAGTTTCATCCAGTTGATTGCTGCTCACAGTTAAGGGTCAAAGTGGATGTCTGCTACTTGTAGGATTTGAACCCCAGTCCTTATGACATGTAGAGAGCTTCTTACCACATTGAGCTATTGTGGTTGTTGTCTCACAAAGGCCAAATGGATTCATCACACAAAAGCCAGAGGCTTGTTTCCATAGACATTGAAACATCTAAACAAGCAACAGCACAACAATGACACAGAAACTAAATAATTTTAACTGCATATTCTGATATATATTTTGTTCGTATCGTCGTTTGTTACTTAACGGGGACGCACCTGTGTGTAATTTTTAGATTTCTTTGGCCATTCAAAAATAGCAGATATACAAGCTCATAGTGCTGCACTGAGTGCCGCGCTATGAGCTTGTAGATCTGCTTTTTTTTTTTAAACCTGGTGTTAAAACCCGGTCTTACAGTGGAGTGATGCAGGCAGCATGGTAGCCCATCGTGTTAGGACAGTGTTTACATGAGCTGAGTGTCGTGGGTTCAAATCCCCCTGCATCTTTACTCTACAGCATGTTTTAAAGACTTTAACGTCCAGAAATCACACTTAAAAGCACTGAAGAAACATGTGTAAATGTGTGGAGGTGCGTTGGGCAGAGGATAGTTGGTGGACACTTTTGTGGTCTTTGGTATCGAAAGCCACACGGCTTGCCGGGCCACAGGTTCTATTCCCGTCTCGGCAAGTAAGGCGCACAGGGTTGTCCAGCCATGGCAGGCACTGAAGCCAATACTCACTGATATACCTCGGTACAGTGGGGCTGGGGAGTGGTTTAGCTCCCCAGTGTTTCCACACAGTAACAACGAGGGGTTATGGCAACACAAATAACACCCACCTGACCTTTTACGTAACCACGGTAACAATGTCAACTAGGTGAAGTCACTTCCTGAACTGCACTCCTCAATCCTATCACTGTTTGGTGTTGTGTTGTGTTGTGTTAGTTTTTGTGTCAATATAAACTTGTTTATTCACACATGTGATGGAATACAGCCAGTCCACTAGATGGCGCTCGTGCGCTGTCTTTTGGGTTTGTGGGTTCAGGGTGTTGTGTATGACGTCACATCCAGGTCAACAGTCAGTGTGTTTTGCTGCCAGAGAGACAAGTCCTTTAGATATCAGATCTATAAACACACTGAGCGGTGAGTCACAGTTAACCTGCTTTATTGTCACAGCTTTGTTTACGTTGGTTTGGTACAAAATGGTTAAAAATTGATCTCTTTAACCTTTTTAAGAGGAGCTACAACCACACAACATCTCTAAGGTCTTCCATACATCAAATGGATTCTTATGTCAAAATATTTTACTGCGAAAGTGTTTACATTGATTTATTGTTATTATACACCCCTAAACTAATGCTAATCTTGTGGATCACAGTGAGAGGATTTAAACAGGACATGCTTGAGTTGAAGCCAGTGTAGACATGGTTCACATGACGCTCGTCTGTCACAAGCGTCATGGAACCACTTGTTCCTGGTTTGCGAAGTTTGTACATTTACATCTTGTACATCTACATAAATGTTCAGATTTCAAACATAAAGTGCTGAACCCACGGCCACCGATGTTACAAGTTAAAGCGCCCTGGTCTAAGTGCATGTATCTTCCGTATTATTCAATAAGAAGCCTTTTAATCCGATTGGTGGCCATTTTCTCCGAATTTTCTCTGATACTTTCAACCACGTGACCCTATCGGTTGGAAGGTGTATTGCACTCTGATACAATATAAAAAATAAAATAGATAATGGCCGCCGATCGAATTAAAATGCGTTTTATTGAACAATACGGAAGTTACGGGTACTTAGACCGGTGCACTTTAACTTGTAACATCCGTGCCTTGGGAGTAAGTACTTTATATTTGAAATCTGAACGTTCATGTAGATGTGGCAGTTGTAAATGTAAAACATTCGCAAACCATGAACAAGTGGTTCCATGACTGTCATGTTTCAGGGTTAGGTTTTTTTCCCCAGCAGTGACAAACAGCTCCCCCTACTGGAGAGGAGCTACAACCACACAACATTTCTAAGGTCTTCCATACATCAAATGGATCAAATGAAATGCAGAAATATTTTACTGCAAAAGTGTTTGAATTGATGTATTGTTATTATATACCCCTAAACTAATGCTAATGCAACATAAATAAAGCCTGACTGTACGGGGGTTTAGTCACATCAACTCAACAATGAGAGGATTAAAATAGGACATGCCAGTGGTGGAAAAAGTGCTCAAATGTTTTACTTAAAAGTATCAATACTGCAATGTAGAAGTACTCTGTAAGTAAGTAAAAGCCCGGAATTTACTTGAGTAAAGGTACAAAAAAGTAGAAAGTACCAATTATGCAGAAAGTCCAATTTCACATGTTTTAAAATATATCACATTTCAAAAAAGCAGATCTACCAGCTCACAATGCGTTAGCTTTGCGACACTGTGAGCTTGTAGATTGGCTAATGTATCCACATTTTGAGTTTCCTAGGGCATTGTGGGCATCACTTCTTGTCGATTTGATCCCTGATCAAATCGACAGGAAGTGATGCCCACGCCCTAGGAAACTTGTGGATTTAGGGCTGAAGTGGTTAATGTATGTTTTTTTTAATGTAATGTTGATGTGGCACACTGGTTGCAGAGCCCTGCTCTAAATACTAGGGGGAAAATGGAAATAGGTCTGATATAGTCCTTTGAACACATACCTACAATAGACGGGAAATTAAGTGTAAAATAGATATTCAGATTTTACATTTTCTTATATTGTGTTAAAATGACTCCTAATTCCTTTACGTTTTTTTTTCTAACATAGAGAGGGATGATAATTTTTCTAAACCTCTCTTGTTGAATCTACATGAGTTTGGCTTTATGTAGTTATTTTAGCATTGTTTAGTTTGGGAGTGTATAACAATATACACCAATTTTGCATTTAAATATTTTTATACAAGAATACCCATTGTATGGGTAAGAGATGATACTACCTCCTCATTTTTCTGTAAAATTTCAGCTGCCCGTTTATATATTTTTTTCTATAACCCCTCCGCTTTATTGTCTGGAAATCCCGGGGAATAACCCCCCAGGCCCACCCTGCTCACACATGGATGAGACAATCTTCAGTACCTGGCTTCATGGGACAAATCAGGATTTGAACCCGCGGCCCTTAGTACGGCAAGCTGTAGCAATCGAGTCTGCTAGGCCTGGTGACTCTGACTTAGTCCGCCACACTATGGTACCGGCTGATCCTCACTGCTTTCTGTGTTGGTTTTGACTAGTGCTTCTGTAGCCCCTAGAGTGTAGTAGAGGGTAAAGAGTGACAGATTGTAGTGGGTTGAGCTTTTGGTGGTTGCCCCTAGCAACGCAACGCCCCCCGTAATCACCAGGCTGATTAACAGGCAGCTGTACGCAGCCGCTAGTTAGTTTGGCGTTTGTCCGTCTGCCTGGTCGTGACCGTCCAGTTTCAACGTCTCGCTTAAGGTACCGTATGTAACTATGTGTGTTAACTGTGTATTGATGTGTGAGCTTAGCGAAACCTAACGTTGTCCTAACTCTGCAGGTGCTCCGTGCTCCCCCCCGACCTGTTCTCCTTGTAAACGGAGGTGCTCCCGGTGTGCGTGGCGTGCTGTGTGTCCGTCCAGTCTGTGCCACTTTATCTATTTATAGAGGTAAGGCAGTTGCACTGCGCACATTGTAGATTTAAGTCATTGATCAGGTTATGTCCATTTGTTTTGTTAGAAGCTCCGTTTGCCTCTGCTGTTTTTGTCCTTATTATTTGTGGTTATTTCATTTAGGTTTATTGTTTATGCAAACCAGCTGTTCTCACTGATGATAAGAAAGGTATATCTGAGGTATATTTGGCTCCGGCCGTCCCAACAGGTGGGTGGTCACGGGTGTAGTATTGGGGTTTTGTATTTAGCTTTAGTGCATGATCTATTGCTTGCATGCGCATTATTTGTAAGAACCCAGTGTTGTGTGTATTTTAATATATTTCTCTCGTGTCTTACAGTGAGTGAAGCGCTTGTGTGCGCTTTTGGTGGCGGTCCCCTCTCTCCCTCCTGTGTGCTAAGGACACCTACAGTATACCCCCCGGCTACTGGTATCTTAGGCTATTGCCCTTTTTTGATAGATATTTGTACTATGTTTTAATTAGTTGTGAAATTGCTAAATAAATACATTTCCACTTCATGATCCATTTTTAGTTGCTTATTCTGCCTTGAATTATAAATAAAAACAAACATTATTTTTAAACTGGAAACACGTCTCTGCTCCTCTTATTAATAACCTGTGGTCGGTATTCAATGTGTATTGTGCATCATATGGTATTCTCTGGGTGAAACTCCCAGGGTGGCGTAGTCGGCTATCCTGTTTCCGGGCCTAAGTGCCCTGGCCACAAATAATGCCAGTCCATCAACATCATTAAAGGTATTGGCTGTAATGTTATGATCAGTCAATCAAATTGGATATTAAAGAAAGGAGGCCAACAGTCCATGTATTTTGGCAGATCCAGTACAGGAGTTGGACAATGAAAACAAAAAAGGCAGTAAAGATTGTCTCTTGCCATTTGAACAGCCAACTCATTTCCAAATGGACGTGTGGGTCATGTAAAAAAAAAACTACTACAATTACTAGATCATGACATAGAATAGAATGACAAAAGAACAAGCTGACAAAGTGTAAAAACAAACTTTATTTAATCCTTGCTGTTCCTGCTCATCCTTGGTCTGGGGGAAATATTTAACTGGTCAGTGAAACAGTAAATCCAGGACTAGGATTGGTCACCCAAGCAGAGAATGCATGACCGGCCCAACCTCAACAAAGAAGTTACAGCAGAGCAGGAGCTCGGCGGCCTTGCTGTGACATTGTCTTCATTCCTCTTTGACGAACAACACAAAAAAAATGCTCTCCTATCATGCATGGCACTGTGACTGCTCTCATGATACTGACTAAAATATGATACTGACAAAACTATAATACTCTGGTACTGGCTACGACGAAACACTAATACTCTGGTACTACTGACTAAACTGTGATACTGATTCTACTAAACTATGATTGATACTACTAAACTATGATACTGACTAAAACTATTAGTAGTACCAGAGTATTAGTGTTTTGTCAGTACTACCAGAGTATTATTCAGTTTCAGGCTTTAGTCAGTACCAGAGTATTAGTGTTTTGTCAGTTCCAAGTCGTCAGTACCAGAGTATTGTATCAATCGTAGAATCATAGTCAGCGATACTGACAAACAATACTCTGGTACTGACTAAAGCCTGGAACAACAATACTCTGGTACTGACAAAACTATAATCTGGTACTGACTACGACTTGGAACACTAATACTCTGGTACTGACTACGACTTGGAATTGACAAAACACTAATACTCTGGTACTGACTAAAGCCTGGAACAACTATAATACTCTGGTACTGACTAAAGCCTGGAACTGACAAAACCATAATACTCTGGTACTGACTAAAGCCTGGAACTGACAAAACCATAATACTCTGGTACTGACTAAAGCCTGGAACTGACAAAACTATAATACTTTGGTACTGACTACGACTTGGAATTGACAAAACACTAATACTCTGGTACTGACAAAACACTAATTGACTAAAGCCTGGAACTGACAAAACCATAATACTCTGGTACTGACTACGACTTGGAACACTAATACAATACTTTGGTACTGACTACGACTTGGAATTGACAAAACACTAATACTGACAAAACTAATACTCTGGTACTGACAAAACCATAATACTCTGGTACTGACAAAACTATAATACTCTGGTACTGACAAAACCATAATACTCTGGTACTGACAAAACTATAATACTCTGGTACTGACTAAAGCCTGGAACTGACAAAACTATAATACTCTGGTACTGACTAAAGCCTGGAACTGACAAAACCATAATACTCTGGTACTGACTAAAGCCTGGAACTGACAAAACTATAATACTCTGGTACTGACAAAACCCTAATACTCTGGTACTGACTAAAGCCTGGAACTGACAAAACTATAATACTCTGGTACTGACAATACTCTGGTACTGACTAAAGCCTGGAACTGACAAAACTATAATACTCTGGTACTGACAAAACCCTAATACTCTGGTACTGACAAAACCCTAATACTCTGGTACTGACTAAAGCCTGGAACTGACAAAACTATAATACTCTGGTACTGACAAAACCCTAATACTCTGGTACTGACTAAAGCCTGGAACTGACAAAACTATAATACTCTGGTACTGACAAAACCCTAATACTCTGGTACTGACTAAAGCCTGGAACTGACAAAACTATAATACTCTGGTACTGACTAAAGCCTGGAACTGACAAAACACTAATACTCTGGTACTGACTAAAGCCTGGAACTGACAAAACTATAATACTCTGGTACTGACTAAAGCCTAATACTCTGGTACTGACAAAACCCTAATACTCTGGTACTGACTAAAGCCTGGAACTGACAAAACTATAATACTCTGGTACTGACAGAACCCTAATACTCTGGTACTGACTAAAGCCTGGAACTGACAAACCTATAATACTCTGGTACTGACAAAACCCTAATACTCTGGTACTGACTAAAGCCTGGAACTGACAAAACTATAATACTCTGGTACTGACAAAACCCTAATACTCTGGTACTGACTAAAGCCTGGAACTGACAAAACTATAATACTCTGGTACTGACAAAACCCTAATACTCTGGTACTGACTAAAGCCTGGAACTGACAAAACTATAATACTCTGGTACTGACTAAAGCCTGGAACTGACAAAACACTAATACTCTGGTACTGACTAAAGCCTGGAACTGACAAAACTATAATACTCTGGTACTGACTAAAGCCTGGAACTGACAAAACACTAATACTCTGGTACTGACTACGACTTGGAATTGACAAAACACTAATACTCTGGTACTGACTAAAGCCTGGAACAACTATAACACTCTGGTACTGACAAAACACTAATACTGACTAAAGCCTGGAACTGACAAAACTATAATACTCTGGTACTGACTAAAGCCTGGAACTGACAAAACTCTGGTACTGACTAAAGCCTGGAACTGACAAAACTATGATTCTAATAGTTTTAGTCAGTATCGTAGTATCAATCATTGTTTAGTAGAATCAGTATCATAGTTTAGTCAGTACCAGAGTATTAGTGTTTCGTCATAGCCAGTATTATAGTTTCGTCAGTATCATGTTAATAGTTTAGTCAGTATCATGAGAGAGCAGTCATAGTGCCATGCATGATAGGAGAGCTTTTTTTGTGTTGTTCGTCAAAGAGGAATGAAGACAATGTCACAGCAAGGCCGCCGAGCTCCTGCTCTGCTGTAACTTCTTTGTTGAGGTTGGGCCGGTCCTGCATTCTCTGCTTGGGTGACCAATCCTGGTCCTGGATTTACTGTTTCACTGACCAGTTAAATATTTCCCCCAGACCAAGGATGAGCAGGAACAGCAAGGATTAAATAAAGTTTGATTTTACACTTTGTCAGCTTGTTCTTTTGTCATTCTATGTCATGATCTAGTAGTTTTTTACATGACCCACACGTCCATTTGGAAATGAGTTGGCTGTTCACATGGCAAGAGACAATCTTTACTGCCTTTTTTGTTTTCATTGTCCAGCTCCTGTACTGGTTCTGCCAAAATACATGGACTGTTGGCCTCCTTTCTTTAATATCCAATTTAATTGACTGATCTGATCATAACGTTACAGCCAATACCTTTAATGATGTTGATGGACAGGCATTATTTGTGACCAGGGCACTTAGGCCCAGAAACAGGATGGCTGACTACGCCACCCTGGGAGTTTCACCCAGAGAATACCATATGATGCACAATACACATTGAATACCAACCACAGGTTATTAATAAGAGGAGCAGAGACGTGTTTCCAGTTTAAAAATAATGTTTGTTTTTATTTATAATTCAAGGAGAATAAGCAACTAAAAATGGAAAGGTCAAGTTCATGAAGTTTAGGAAATGTATTTATTTAGCAATTTCACAACTAATTAAAACATAGTACAAATATCTATCAAAAAGGGGCAATAGCCTAAGATACCAGTAGCCGGGGGGTATACTGTAGGTGTCCTTAGCACACAGGAGGGAGACAGGGGACCGCCACCAAAAGCGCACACAAGCGCTTCACTCACTGTAAGACACGAGAGAAATATATTAAAATACACACAACACTGGGTTCTTACAAATAATGCACTAAATACAAAACCCCAATACTACACCCGTGACCACCCACCTGTGACAGCCGGAGCCAAATATACCTCAGATATACCTTTCTTATCATCAGTGAGAACAGCTGGTTTGCACGAACAATAAACCTAAATGAAATAACCAATTCAAATAATAACCACAAATAATAAAGGACAAAAACAGCAGAGACAAACGGAGCTTCTAACAAAACAAAAGGACATAATAACCGGATCAATGACTTAAAACTACATAATAACCGGATCAATGACTTAAAACTACAATGTGAGCAGCGCAACTGCCTTACCTCAAAGTGGCACAGACTGGACGGACACAGCACGCCAACCACACTGGGAGCTAGTAGCACCTCCGTTTACAAGGAGAACAGATCGGGGGGAGCAGTGAGCACCTGCAGAGTTAGGACAACATTAGGTTTCGCTAAGCTCACACATCAATACACAGCTAGCACACACATCAATACATAGTTACATACGGCACCTTAAGCGAGACGCTGAAACGGAACGCTCCCACGACCAGTCAGATGGACAAACGCCAAACTACCTGGCGGCCGCGTACAGCTGCCTGTTAATCAGCCTGGTGATTACGGGAGGCGTTGCGTTGCTAGGGAACCAGCCAAAGCTCAATCTGTCACTCTTTACCCTCTAGGGGCTACAGACCCAAGCCCCCTATCTATTATCTGTAAATAATAGAGAGGAGATATTTTTAACTCTATGCTGCTACAGACACACTAGTCAAAAGCAACACAGAAAGCAGTGAGGTTTAGCCGGTACCATAGTGTGGCGGACTAAGTCATAGTTACAAGGCCTAGCAGAGCTTGCTCAATGCTAGGGCTCGTCCGATAAGGGCCGCGGGTTCGAATCCTGTCCCATGAAGCCAGGTACTGAAGATCGTCTCATCCATGTGTGAGCGGGGTGGGCTCGGGGGGTTATTCCCCGGGATTTCCAGACAATAAAGCAGAGGGGTTATAGAAAAAATATAAATGGGCAGCTGAAATTTTACAGAAAAATGAGGAGGTAGTAGAACGAAACATCATCTCTTACCCATGAAATGGATCTTGTATAAGATCAATAATGCCAATAACAATGCGAAATTGGTATTGTTATACATGCTAAAATAAATACATAAAGCCAAACTCATGTAGATTCACAATGGACGCTCTGAGAGGTTTTAGAAAAATTATCATCCCTCTCTATGTTAGAAAAAAAACAAAGTAAATAACGTAAAGGAATTAGGAGTCATTTTAACACCCACCTACAATAGAAGAAAATGTAAAATCAGAATATCTCTTTTACACTTAATTTTCTGTATATTGTAGGTATGTTCAAAAGACTATATCAGACCTATTTCCATTCACCGCCCCTATATGTGAGGTTTGGATATTTGCACCCCCAATCCTGCGCTGTGATTGGCCACCAGTGTACCCCCCTAACCCTGCACCGTGATTGGTGGCCAATCACAGTCTATTCAGGACTGTGATTGGCTAGTGAAACATGACACATGTGCATAGCCCTATAAATAGGACTATGTGAATCACACCTGACTCCATTCAGTATTGTGATTAGCTAGCAAGACACCGCCCACTTCACACTGGGTGTGTTTTTTTTCTTCTAGTATTTAGAGCAGGGCTCTGCAACCAGTGTGCCACATCAACATCACATTAAAAAAAAAAAAAAAAAAACATACATTAAACATTAACCACTTCAGCCCTAAATCCACAAGTTTCCTAGGGTGTTGTTGTCACAACGCATCACAAGTGATGCTCACAATGCCCAAGGAAACTCAAAATGTGGATACATAAGCCGATCTACAAGCTCACAGTGTCGCAAAGCTAACGCATTGTGAGCTGGTACTGGTAGGTTTGCTTTTTGAAATTTGATATATTTGTGAAATTGGACTTTCTGCATAATTGGTACTTTCTACTTTTTTGTACCTTTACTCAAGTAAATTCTGGACTTTTACTTACTTACAGTTACAGAGTAGGTACTTCTACATTGCAGTATTGATACTTTTAAGTAAAACATTTGAGTACTTTCTCCACCACTGGCTTCAAGCATGTCCTATTTTAATCCTCTCATTGTTGAGTTGATGTACAGTCAGGCTTTATATCTGTTGCGTTAGCATTAGTTTAGGGGTGTATAATAACAATACATCAATTTAAACACTTTTGCAGTAAAATATTTCTGCATTTGATCTGATGTATGGAAGACGGTCGACCTTAGAGATGTTGTGTGGTTGTAGCTCCTCTCCAGTAGGTGGAGCTGTTTGGCACTGCCGGGGAAAAGACCTAAACATGACAGTCATATCATGACAGTCATGGAACCACTTGTTCCTGGTTTGCGAATGTTTTACATTTACAACTGCCACATCTACATAAACGATCAGATTTCAAATATAAAGTACTTACCCCCAAGGCACGGATGTTACAAGTTAAAGCGCACCGGTCTAAGTACCCGTATCTTCCGTATTGTTCAATAAAAGGCATTTTAATTCGATCGGCGTTCATTATCTATTTTATTTTTTGTAATGTATCAGAGTGTAATACACCTTCCAACCGATAAGGTCGCATGGTTGAAAGTATCAGAGAAAATTCGGAGAAAATGGCCACCAATCGGATTAAAAGGCTTCTTATTGAACAATACGGAAGATACAGGCACTTAGACCAGGGCGCCTTTACTTGTAACATCCGTGGCCGTGGGTTCAGCACTTTAAATTTGAAATCTGAACGTTTATGTAGATGTACAAGTTGTAAATGTGCAAATCAGGAACAAGTGGTTCCATGACGCTTGTGACAGACGAGCGTCATGTGAACCATGTCTACACTGGCTTCAAGCATGTCCTATTTAAATCCTCTCATTCACAAGATTAGCATTAGTTTAGGGGTGTATAATAACATCAATTTAAACACTTTTGCAGTAAAATATTTTGACATAAGAATCCATTTGATGTATGGAAGACCTTAGAGATGTTGTGTGGTTGTAGCTCCTCTTAAAAAGGTTAAAAAGATAAATTTTTAACCATTTTGTACCAAACCAACATAATCAAAGCTGTGACAATAAATCAGGTTAACTGTGACTCACCGCTCAGTGTGTTTTTAGATCTGATATCGAGGGTGCGTTCGGATATTGCGCACCGGAGCGCACTCGCCTATTAGTTTGTATTGGCCAGTGCGCTCAGTGCTGTATTTCCGAACGCACCCCTAAAGGACTTGTCTCTCTGGCAGCAAAACACACTGACTGTTGACCTAGATGTGATGTCATACACAACACCCTGAACCCACAAACCCAAAAGACGGCGCGCGAGCGCCATCTAGTGGACTGGCTGTAATTCCATCACGTGTGAATAAACAAGTTTAGTTTGACACAAAAACTAACACAACACAACACAACACCAAACAGTGATAGGATTGAGGAGTGCAGTTCAGGAAGTGACTTCACCTAGTTGACATTGTTACCGTGGTTAAGTAAAAGGTCAGGTGGGTGTTATTTGTGTTGCCATAACCCCTCGTTGTTACTGTGTGGAAACACCAGGGAGCTAAACCACTCCCCAGCCCCACTGTACCAAGGTACATCGATGAGTATTGGCTTCAGTGCCTGCCATGGCTGGACAACCCTGTGCACCTTACTTGCCGAGACGGGAATAGAACCTTTGGCCCAGCAAGTCGTGTGGCTTTCGATGCCAAAGTCAGGTGTCCACCAACTATCCGCTGCCCTACGGCACCTCCACACATTTACACATGTTTCTTCAGTGCTTTTAAGTGTGGTTTCTGGGTGTTAGTCTTCAAAACATGCTTCAGAGTAAGGATGCAGGGGGATTTGAACTCCCGACCTTCGGATCATGAAGACACTGTCCTAACACACGAACTACCACGCTGCCTGCTCCACCTCAGTTTTTCTCTTTTAAGTAACAAACGACGATACTAACAAAATACATATCAGAATATGCAGTTAAAATGATTTAGTTTCTGTGTCATTGTTGTGCTGTTGCTTGTTTAGATGTTTCAATGTTTATGGAAACAAGCCTATGGCTTTTTTGTGATAAATCCATTTGGCCTGTGATAACATGCTCTCTACATGTCCTAAGGACCCGGGTACAAATCCTACAAGTAGCAGACCCACTTCGAAGAATCTTGAAAAAATAAACAATGGACACATTTTGAATACTTTAATGTTTTAAACACATGTCTCCCCCCCCGCACAAAATATTTTCAGGTGGCCAAATATCCATTTGGGGGGGGGGGGGGGGGGGGGGGGTCTGTCAAATATTTGAGAACCACTGTGCTATCTGAAACACTTGTCATAGCTGAATGGTTAAAGAGCCCACCTGCAAAGCAGCAGGTCCCGAGTTTGATTCCCAGCCCCGGTAATGTGTCACCATGTCCATGAATTAGATACTGAAAACTATGTGCAGCAATCAGCTGGGTGAAGCTGAATTTCTCACTCTTTACCCTCTACTACCCTCTAGGGGCTACAGACACACTAGTCAAAAGGGTGGGGTGTCTGCATTTTTAATATTTAAAGTTCTATTAACACAAATTCTTATACAGACTAGACTGTAGGTCTGAAATAAACACTAACCAGGGTAGGGGGTCCTCAGAGCTACTACAGGGGGTCCGCCAAATCTTTATGTGATATGAGTATCATTCTTTTTTACATTAACATTGAAGAGAATGCAGGACCGGCCCAACCTCGACAAAGAAGTTACTGCAGAGCAGAGCAGAGCAGGAGCTATCGGCGGCCTTGCTGTGACATAGTCTTCATTCCTCTTTGACAAACAGAAAAAAAATTCTCCCTCTCTTATCATGCATGGCACTATGACTGCTCCTCTCATCATGATACTGACTAAACTATGATTCTATGATACGGACTAAACTACTACGATTATGATTCTGACTATGATTCTATGATACTGACTAAACTATGATACTATGATTCTGACTAAAGTACTACTATGATTCTGACAAATGCAGTTGGGCAGAAACCTCTTATCTCCATATTCTCACTGTGTTTTTTTTGTAAATTAACGAATTGATCATACTACAGCGTCACACAAAAGCTTCGAAAGTAGTAGATACACAAGCTCGAAACGCAGCGCGACGCATTTTGAGCTTGTAGATCGGCTACTTTTGCCATTTTTTTATTTAAATCGTGAAAAGTAACAGTTTGACATATGAGGTTTCCACCCGACAATGCCTTATTCATGAAGCAATCCGGTGTGTTCAGGCATGCTACACAGAAACTACCCAAACATGACCAATAATGAATAGCCTGCAGTTTTTCAGAAAAATGAAATTACAACCCCAGATTAAATTTTACAGCAGTTTTATTTTTAACAGACTTTCATATACAAACCAGTGACTTGAGAAAATGGCTCATGTGAAGCTGTACTGTACACAAATAATATATCAATTGATTTGTATTACTTGGGACACGTTCCTCATCACAGAATGTTTACAGTATACTGTAATTGCAGCTCCGGGTAGAGTCAGGACTTTAGTCCCTTACTTTTTGGATGCATCACTCATGATTTCAAATAGTCCTACAGAACTGCACTAACTTCCTGCTAAAACATTGGACTACTGTAGATATCTGATACATCACACTGCAGTCAGGCATGTCCACACAATTGGGAAAAACTACAAACGGTACAAGCCATTCAATTCAAACAAGAGCAAAGTGGCCAAAATCGATTGGTTATTCCTAAAATGGACATCTATCACCAAGTTAGAATCCATGGAACCAAAATGGTTTACTCGGAGACATTACACTTGTAATCTTACTTCTGAAGTGTACAGTTACTCGAAAATCTAACAAACAGGCAATATAATTGTAATGGTCTGTTTCACTGTGCCAGCTTTGCTTTGAAATGCACAAAACTGATTCCCCAACCACACTTATCAAAAAGGAGCACTCAAACTCACGCTGCACAATAAGTTTTAAGACTGAATATATATTTTGTTTATTATAAGTATTTGTAATTTTACATCCAATGTTTTGTTAAAATGGACAACATTGTGACAACCTTTTTTTTTTTTTTACCTTCAACTCCACCCACCCCCACCCCGCCCCCACCCCCAACAAAAGCTCGGTAAAATAACATTTTCAGGACCTTTTTAAAGCAAAGGCACATTTTGTCAATAAGTGTTTTTAAAAAGGAAAGCAAAAAGGCAGGCCGTCAGACAAGAGTCGGTCTCGGAAGCAAATTAAAAGCGAGAGGCTTCCACGACAGCCCCTAGCAAGCCTTCAGGTACCCCACTTTTCTAGAATTATAACACAAAACCTGACTTGAGGAGGAAGGGCCCTGTCCACACTGATGTGAGAGGAAACCTTAGCCTGGTGTGGGCCCCGGGGAGTCGGGGTGAGCATGATGTTGTAGGGGGTAGAAAACCTGCGTGAAGCCTCACTTCTCCAGGCCATACTCACACAACGCTTGTCCTGAACCTCCTAGCTTTAGAGGGGAAGTATGGGTTCATCTATATGGATGCTGTCTGAGGAGGGGATGGATGTGTGGGGGGGGGGCGGAGCTCTGTGGCCCGTCACACCCAGGCCTGCCTGGATGGTTGAGGGGGACATAGGTAGCTGTGTGCCCATTAGCAGTTCTCCTCCAAGCTGGCCTCCCAGCCAACTACGGCCCTTTCTATCAATAGTCAGGGCCCGTTTGAGGCTAGCGGCTACATAGTCTGCCAGTCAAACAGGAAACCAGGGGCCAGAGAGGGCTGTGGTGATGTGGGATTGGACCCGTGGCTGAAGGTCCTGCCCCTTCTGTATCTCGATTGGTCCCTGACCTTTGGGAGGCTGCGTCAGTGAGCGGGGCTGCAGGGCTAGAGGGCAGCGCCACGTCATACGAACACCTTGGCGAGGGCGTCTGCCCCGGCACTGGCTATGTAGCATTTAGTCGGATGGAACGCCACATCGTGGATCGACTCCTCGAACTTCTTCCTGTGTGCTGTAAACTCCTGGATGCAGGTTTTACTTTCCAGGTTCCACAGACGGATGGAACAGTCATGACCTGCGGAGAAGATTTGTGACATTTATTTTCTATACCGCTAAAAGCCTCATTTGTGAACATGAACAACCGTCTAATGCGGATAAATACGGTAGTAGTGTACTGTACTTCCCGAGGCGGTTTCTCTCACAGCGAGGGACTAGTTTCGGATTTATGGATTCCTAGAATATTTGTATGAACTGTCTACACATAAAAGACCAGATTAAACTAGATAATGTTGGAGGCCAGCGTATTTCCTGTAAATTCACGTAATCTAGCAGGTCCATAGGCACATTCCTGACTATGCTGCCCAGGGGCTGTTTTGCATACACCCATACATAGTGCACATATAAGTTATCCAGATTGTACTCCTGTTCAGGCATAACTTAGCAGCTCTGCTACTTACTGCCCGACATCAGATAGAGTCCATTAGGGTCCACAGCTAAGCTCGTGACAGCATCCAGGTGGGCTACCATGGAGTGGATGAGCTTTCCTGTATTGTTGTCAAAGAAGCTGATGTGTCTGTCCTCCTGTGCTGTGATGGTGATGGGCAGGGTGGGGTGGCTGAGAACTTTGTTGATCGTACAGGGAGTGCCTGGTCAACAGCAGAGAAGAACATTAGACTTCACAAATGAAGTTCTCAAAATGACCGTTCTAAATAGAAAGACAACAAATACAAAAAAACTAACAGAATAGACCCTCTACAACAGGCATGATACAATATTTAATCCAGAAGGTTTACCCTGTATAAAACAGCGGTCATTTAACTGCGTCCATCAGACTTAAGACAATTCTGTAAAAAGAAAAGTGGTCCATGGATGTGAGCTTACCTGGCTCCAAAGTGGACTCCAGGCTGAGGACCAGCTGCCGGGTTTCCATGTTGAAGAGACCAATCTGACCACTGGCAAAGGAGGTCACCATGTGGGCGGGTTCACTACACACAAGGTCTACTGAGGAGGGTATGCCCAGCACTGAGGAACACAAACACAAACTTTAATTTGAGTGTTGAATGTTGGGCACAATGAAACCAGCCTTTGGCTTTTTTGTGTCTCATCCATTTGGCATTTTCAGAACACTGCAGCATAAAACAAGCGACGTCTACAATGGCTTAACTGTACCTTTGTCCTCGTTGAACACAGCGAGGGCATTGGAGGTGTTGTTGGCGTCCCAGAGTCTCACGGTGCCGTCTCCAGAGCAGGAGAGCAGGCGCTGGTGATTGCTGCTGTACACTAGGCCCCACACGGAGTCGGTGTGTCCTAGCAGCGGCCCGCGCAACACCGACGGCTCTGTCACAGGGAACACACGGGTCAATCAGTGGTTCTCAAACTTTTTTTGAGCTGCAGATAACCAGCACATTTCTTACAATCCTGAAGTACCACCGCACCTAGGCATTACACAGTCATTTCTATTTTATTCTATTTTATTCTCAACATTTGATTGATTTAAGAAATATAAAAAAACAATTAACAAAAAGGTACAATATATACTAAATGACTAAATTTAGTATAAATTACTAAATATTACCGTAGGAGTCATAAGGGTCAATGTTAGGATTCGGGGTGTTCCAGCACTGGATGGTACCATCAATCCCTCCACTGAAACACTGATCCCCCGTGCTGCTAAACACCACGCACAGCACTGCTCCCCTATGGACAGAAGGCAGGAAGAAGGCTTTTCAAAACAAAAACAATGGGTCTGCAGCTTCTCAAGTGTTACTTTGGAATACCTTAACACAGAACTGACGGCATCCAACAAAAAGGTTTATGGATTTTTGAGAGGCATGTTTACCTGTGGGCCCTGAAAGTGTAGATCGGTTCCACATCTAAAGAAGCACTCCTGTCAAGAAAGAAGACGCACATCAAAAAAGGTGCTCAAATGAACCCTTTTCAGGTTGCTTCAGGCAAACAAAAATATCCTTACTTTTTGGCAGGAGCGGTCTTCTGAAGGTTCCACATCTTGAGCGTGTGGTCCTCTGAAGCAGTGACCAGAACGGGCTCCACAGGGTGGAAGGCCAGCCCACGGATCCCATCGAAGTGGCTCCGCAGGGTGAACTTGGGGTTCCATGTCTTCCGCAAGGCATCCTTATTGTTGCCAATCTGAAACAGAGAGCGAGAGAGATTAGATATCTATTGGACACTCATATATCTATCAAACACATTAGATACAATCAGTGTTGATTTCGTCGACTAAAACTAACGAAAATGTTCGTCGACTACCTTTTTTCACTGACGAAAACTAAATAAAAACTAAGCTACGATGACTACAACTAAGACTAAATATATTGACAATTTCGTCAACATATAAAAACTAGACAAAAATGTTAGGGCGGGACTAGTGGAGAAGAGATCCAGTAGAACTAAAAGTAATTTTATGTTTGGTCAGATCTACAAGCTCACAACGCGTTGCGCTGCGACGCGTTGTGAGCTTGTATATCGGCTATTTTCAGCACGCATTGCGACGCCATCAAGTCACCGCCAAAATACATTTTAGTCGACTAAATCAACTGTAGATTTAGTCTACTAAAATCTTATGATATTTAGTCAACTAAAACTAGACAAAAAATAAAACATTTCAGGTGGCTAAAACATGATTAACACTAAATGGAATCTTATTCAAAAGATCATGACTAAAACTAAATAAAAAATTGCTGTCAAAATCAGCACTGGATGCAATGCACGTTTTTAGATATATTGGTCAGGGAGCCATGGAGTTTGTGGCTATATAAAGGAAAGAATCTGAGGATGGTTAGACAACAAATGGGTCCAGATTACCCATGTAAAACTATAACCAGTAATGCTGCGATTTTCAGATGCCAACATGACTGGGAGCCGATGTGTTCAGGAATATACAGGAAGGGTATTTCACATGAGGTCATAGGCCACCGAGGATCAAATGAACAGGAATAGCTTTCCCTGGGGACATCCGATGCCCTTACAGTGCTACTACTCACGTCATAGGCCAGGCCGTCTGCCTCGTTGGCCACGGTGAGGCCCGCCAGCTCCCCCAGGCCCAGCTCACTCTCCATGACCTCGTCAGTGCTCATGATGAACGATTTCCCTGAGGTGGGTGGGAAGGTCAAAGCCTCGACTGCGGAGCGGAAAGAGAAAAAGAGAAATGTGCTCAATGACAGATCATTGTCCCGCAGGTCACTCACCTGACTAATTTATGTCATTTCCTTTAGGTCATGTTCACACTGTCCTTAAAAAAAATTGGCATTGCCTTTTTACATTGAAAGACATGAGAAATGCGTGCTTTAAAAGTTGACAATAGTTTAACATTTTGGGGAAATGTTCATATGACGTGGGGAACATTTTATGAACTGTCCAATCACAATAAATTGTCTCGAACTTGCTAGCTCAACCCTCTGCAACAGGTCTTAAAATTGCCTCTTGCTTGTAACCTTTTTGGAAAAAAATCTATGAAAGAAAAATCAAGAATCCGGCTAGTGAAGTCAAAGTTCAAATGCAAGGACGATTCACGGTATTCAGTAGGCTGAGTATCGTCCCTGCCAGGCCTGGAATTTTGTCATTTTAGGGGCAAGGCCACTTGGCCTTTGGTGTTGTCCATTTTTTGAGAGCGCAAAGGCCAAATGCCAGGGCAGGAAGGCATCAAATAAAACAAGATTTCAGTCCAAAATAATTAATTGAATTTAAGGGTTATGGATGATGAAATTTAATATGTAGACCTCCAGTGAACTAAATACATTATGGTATCCATGCTCAGCAATCAAAGTTACTGGGTTGGTTTAAAGATGGGGACTCAGGGAAGTTAAGAATTCAGAATCTCAACAAAGACACTGGTGACTACATGACAAGAAAGAGACACTTGGGTCTACATATTGACAAGAAAGAGACACTTGGGTCTACATATTGACAAGAAAGAGACAGAGGAGAAAGTGGTACAGTCAGCTGGGGCATTAAGGCCGCTGTGGCCTCAGGGCATGCCATTCTTTTGAGGGGCACAAAGCCAAACTGAGGGGCAACGACAGCCATGGCCTTCGTGAAATTCCTGCCCTGGTCCCTGTATAATGATTCTGCTTCAGAGGAGGTACAGTATGCACTATACGGTATATTCTCACAACGCTTCTAAATCTGAGCTAGGTTTCTACGGAGCATAATCACCTTCGTCTGTCCGGTTCGCCTCATGTTCGTTGAGTCGGGCCACGGTGGGTCGGGGCTGGGGGGCGGAGGGAGGCTGCATGTGGGACATGTCCTCGGCGTCTCTCAGGTTAGCCAGCATGTCCTGTAGCTTGGACCGGTTGGGCCCTGCTCCAACAAATGAACAGTGTTAGCAAACAGCTATGAGGTAACGGAGACAGGGGAACGGACAAATAACAAAAGGAGGCCAACTATATGACAGAAAAATAATTATAGATAAAGCAAGGACAAACAATGCCAATAATAAAATACATAATATTTAACCCCCAAAAAAAAAGCATCTTCTGAAAGAAAGAAAGCAGGATGAATGAGGAGAAACAAAGCTTTAACCAAGAAGAAATGCAGAGGAATAAATCAGAGTATGTATGACAGCAGAGTCCTTGTTAGCTGAATGGAAAGAAAGGAATAGAAGTTTACGAGGAGGGTGTGGAGGCATTTATTTGCAACATCAGCGCTGTCTATAAAAAAAAGATGAGTCCAGGAAGGTATACAAAATATGTAATATGGCGGAGCCTTTATCCAAAGCACCTTAATCGTGCCATTTTAGCATGAAAAGCAGGGAAGTCAGCTCCATCTATTAACGCTTTTACGGGAGCCGTTTTTTGTATCAGGCACGCTGAAATAAAATCCTCCACATCCTAACACATTTTCCTCCACACACACCCACGGAAGTGATGAGCCACAGTGTCGGTGTGAAAGACAAAAACAGAACAGAGCTAGAGAGGGGGGGAAGCAAAAGGAAAGCAGAAGAGAACAGGAGAACGCAAACATGACAGAATGCCCATCAAATATGAACAAAGCTTAAACATTAAGGAGATATGGTGTCTGTTGGGTGTGAGCTTTGGGTGTGTCATTAAATTAATCAATTGTAAGACATAAAACAGAAAACCGTGTAGAGCTTGGGTCTTGGAGCAATGTGAAATCTACAGTTTCACCAGTTTTAGCAAGTCCCTGTATAATCTTTTATCATAAATGAAAACTTAAAACCAATTCCAAAATGACTAACGACCATAATCACTTTAGTACAAACATGGATGAGAAAATAACACTTGTCATGTGGTCATGATGATTAAGGGTAAGTAAATATTGAACAGATGACTCTCTAATCTAGCATTAGTCCAGATCGGTGACAGATGGAACTTGTGGTGGAAACTCATGTTAATATTAAATAATCTATGATACTTGAGGGAGTGGACAAGATGGCGTTGGACACATCATTTCGTCACATAAATGAAATGGGGGATCAAGGCATGCAGCATGGAAACACAGCGCTGAGTTTTGGAGTTTGGAATATGGGAAGAGAAATAATGTAGACAAATAGGCAAAAGCAACAGAAACACAAAGGCAATCTCTTTTTATAATGTGACAGACAGAGGACAGAATGGAGGACAGACCTATGCCAGGTGGAAGGCATAGGGAGGAGCGGCTAGAGGTAGGAGATGACAAAGAAAGAAAGTGAAGATGTTTGCTGTTGATCTTTTTGGCCCTTTTCTGCTGAACTTGTCAAACAACGCAGAGAGAGGAGAGGGAGGCAGCAGTGACCGACAGGACTTACTCTTCACCCCCTTTTTCCCCTTGCGCTCCTTCCTGTACTGCTCCTTGAGTTTGGTTATCAGGCCCTGGTCCACATCCCAGGCCTCAGAGATGGGACCCTGCTCGTCCTTTTCTACACAGGGGGGGAAAAAACCAGACCGAGAGGCTGTTCAAAGGGGCTGCCCCGGGTCAAAGCGTCGAGCGGCAAGGAAGGGCGAGTCACGCCGCTCTCAGACTCATACTCTCCTGGAGGTTGTCACCTAACCCCTGGACAATTTCCTGGACAATGCTGAAGCTTGTCGACCAGACTGGATAGGGTGACCGGCCCAGTCAGCCGGCCCAGGCCCTCATCCCACTCCCGCCCCTGAGAGTTCGGTCCAAAAGTTCAAGGAGGGTTGACGGGGAGGTGGAAACCTCGAGGAGAGTAATGGGCCTTTCTAAGAACCGAGATCGGCGTCTTTTGCTGTTAAAGAGACCACCGACGCTTGAATCCCGAAGTTCACTCTGACCACGAGAGGCGCAGACTTCACTTCAGGAGTTACCCGCTGTGGAAGTGAACCCTGCACTCTCAGCAAACTCTTTTCATCTTTTAATCTGAAGCCCGAAGGCTTCATCTGATCAACATGATGTCAACTGCGGTGTTCTTTTATCTGGATGCAAGGATTCTAGATTATAAGATTAGCTGTGTAATTATATTATAAATTATTATAATAATTATTTATAAATTATTTTGGGACAGTGATGAATCACAAATATTAAATCAACAATTATAAATCATGGGTAAATATAATTAATCAAACCAAAAGAACAAAGAAACACCACACTGTGACATTCTTGCTTTGGTGAGACATGACATTCTTGCTTTGGTGAGACAATCTGTTGGACTCATGTCGGCCTTTGAGGGAATCAGTTTGATTCTATGAAACACAAGGGTGGGACAAACACGCTGTGGTCACAGGCTGGCTATGGGAACACACAATGGACAAGATCACAAAAGGTATGTGTTAAACAGTCATGATTTATGATGAATGATGAGCAAACGATCACCAGACTATGAGCAGATGTCAACTGTGACAGGAGAAGTGGGGAAATTATTACGTCATGAATAAAATTAAATCAAAATCTTCAAATCGCATTGAAACTGGTATATTTCAAGGTACCCAAAAAAAAGGAAAAAAAAGAAAGGACATCTTCAAATGATGTGGTTCATCCACTGAATACAAAGAAAAGATATTAAATTTTACATTTTGATACAGGTAGTGAATAGTTCCTCGTCTGATTGCAACCGTGCAGACCAAGCACTGCCACTAATAGAAGCCGCCTGTCAGAATGTCCATGGCCCTGACCCCAGGTGTGCTACGGACTCACCCCAGTCCGTGGTGTCCCCCGGGCCTCGGGACTCTGGTGAAGTGTCCATTTCATCAGGACTGGAAAGGAAGTCAAAGCCCTTCAGGGCTTCCTCTGTGTCGGGGTCCTCGCTGGTGTCCATGCTGGGAGACAGAGCAGGCGACGGTGAGGAATTGGGCTTCTTTCTCATGATCTGAAGTAAAGACATACAGCATAAGGTCAGTCATAAGGTACAACTACTAGAGCCCCGATACTGGCCTTATCACAAATATATTGATATTGGTGTGCATGTTGTCGATATGCGCCGATATGAAAACTATTTTACAGAACATAATGCAGACAAAGGTGCTTGGGTTAATTTAGAAAACATTTCTATTTATAGTTATTTATAATTATTTATCTCTAAGTGATGTTTACTGTTTCAATACACTGATTTTGGACAATAGAGTTTATTGTTACACTGAAAATATCCTGCCTCCATTATATATGTATATATCTTTGTTTGATAACCATGCATAGACAGACAGACAGACGGATATCTCAGTATTGATTAACAAGACATGACAGCTTCCCAGACTGTCCTGAGATTTTAAATAATTATAGGAAAATGTAATTGTTGAGATGTTGCAAATAAATATCTCTAGTTTTATTTTATTTTTCATAATTTTAGTACTGTATTTATTATACTGTACATACAATTGTACAGTTGCACTGTAGAAGAAAATGCATAATTCACCAGACTGCCTCCTCTTGTTGTTCTGAGACTGTGTATTGAAAACACGAGTAATAACATCACGGTACATTGCACAAGCTTGTGGCTGAATGGAGGAAGGATAAATAATACAATAACACTCAAACAAGTTCATTGCCGAGACTGTGCAGCCTAACCGAGAAAACGTAAAAGTGAAACTACAACTGCAATTGGACCTCTTTTCTCCATTTTATTCTTTATTTCTTTTTAAATGCCTTCTGACGCCCTATGTAAAGCACTATAAATTGCCTTTATATGCAAGACCTGCAATAATCTTGCCTTGTCACCGGTGTTAATCAGATACCCGATTTCAGCAAATAAAGGCGTGTAGCCTAAAGCAAACAGGTGCAGTACGTTGTTATATTGCGTAATTAAGGATATTTCGAAAATACATTGGCATTTATCGTGATAACACTTTAAAGCCACCCACCCACAGAGACACAGCCTTGCGTAAACACAGGGCCTGTGGAGATGTGCGGCAGTGGTGGGTTTTCTTACCGTTCTCGATTCCATGATACTCCTGTCCCTTGGTTCGCTGTCCTCGTCCTCATCTTCATCACTGAACTCAGCTGCAGCACTCTCTATGAACTTGAAAGCCTCCAAGACAGCACTGGTGTCGGACAGCTCTGTTTTCCTGTGGAAAATAATGATGAAGTACATGAATATGACTGGCTGAAATTCATACATTTCCTTGGAAGATTCATGTGTCACACACACACACCACGTTGTTCCTCCATACGAAACAGCATTCTCATCTTAACCACTTAAGCGCTATAATGACATGCCCAAAATAGTGACCCGATGGTTCAAGGGGTTAATCCTATGATGGGAATAGCTTGCCGTTTGCCAAAAACGTCAAGCGTATACACTGGCACATGATGATGATGGACAAGCAAGTGATTAAGTTGTCACATTATCACATTTCATCATCACATTTCACTTCATCCCTTCTGGAACCAATCCAGCATGACAGCATGAATGTCACACTAATGACTAGACATGCTTGAGTTTCTTGAACTCCGACTAGAATAAAAGATTCATTTAGTTCCAAAACTATCCATCACTTGAAAAACTGACAATTGTGACTTATACCCCTGAGAGAAATCCAAATCAATTATGAAGCTCATAAAAAGGGTGGGCGTTATTGAGCACTTAGTAATAGAAAACCATGGGACTCGTTCAAATCTGCAGCGTTGTTTTTTTTTAAACCATCCACACTGGTGCCATGGAGTAAAAGCAACAATTATGTTACGGTATTATTATTCTAGAGAGGAGGTTGGTGCATCAATAATGCATGGATTAAAAGGGTTGGGGAAAATAGCAGTGGCAAGCAGCAAAGGATTACTGACGCTGCATTGTAACACTTAGGCCATGGTTATTGTTTATTTACTGTTATAGTGCACTGCAATGTTGTGTGCTTTAAGTGTCGTCTTTCCTCTCATATATGCACAGCAAAAAGACAATTATCCAAAAAATGGAAATTAAGTCAATATCATATTTACATTGTTATTTAAATAAATATTAGACTGCCCCAACGCTCCTGATTTCGTGTATAGAGGGGCGGGTGTATGAGCCGGCGAGAGATTGCGCCTGATCCCCATTGGTTCACCGATCTGTCCGTCAACCCCCGCCCCGTTAACACAACATTACGAGCGACGCCCACTGCACTCTGGTTGGTTGGGAAATGAAACACTTCCTCATACCGAGTACACCGACTCGCTGGGCCAGGCTTTTATTTTTTAGCAAAACTAAACAATAAAAGCCTGGAGATCGAGGCTAAATAAATATGGTCTTGAAATGGAAATTAAAACAAGACCGGGTCTAATAACATCAGTATTTGGAGTGTGGATCTCGATATCTGGGCAAACACTCCATATTTGGACCAAATTTTGGGAGGCATCCATATGCACAGGCAAAAGCACTTCTATACAACTCGGGCACAACACAGGCCATAAAAAGATGGAATACTTGGGGTCATCCAACCAATACCATATCCTGGGACAAAATATAGCAATATGTGACTCACACCTTTCACACTCATAGAAGAGTTCTTACCCTCTAGTGCCCATGCCCTTTGGTGATGCATCTGTCCCGTTGACCAGAGGCTCAGAACCAGTCCTGTCCCCTGTTCTCCCACCACTTCCATCTCCAGCCAGGCCCAACAGGGCCCTCACTCGCTGGGACTTCACATCCAGAATGGTGTCTGTGTAGCCCACCTCCTGCAGGTATCTGAAACATGTCAAGATAAGTTTGTTTTGCGATGTGATGTGTCGTTAGCTTGAGAATCTGTAACCAATCGGTTATTGGTGCCCCCTTCAAAACTTATTTTGTTGTGATTGTTAGATATACCAGCCTATTCATAATTGTGATTGAAGTATGATGCCCCTAAAAACGTATCTTAATACCTCGAAATCACATGAAACTTACAAAATGCTGATGTTGGTGTTCTCACTTTTATTTGAGCTCATCTCCCCATTCACATATATGGGGCTTACATATGAAATGTCGTTTTGAGGAATTAAATCATATCAAAGTGCGAGTGGGAAAGGACCAACATGTCAAAAAGGCTGGTATGTTCCTTTAACAAATTCCAGACTATTTATTCTAGAATTATAAGTTTCATAAACGATATTAAGAATTCTGCCAAACACATAATAGTTTACGGCTGTTCGTGTAAATGCTTGGGAAAATCACTCAACCAGGAAGACGATGCATCGCATAAAACTTTTATAGTAGAATTGATTCTATTTTTCCAATATAACCGAACTTTGCTTTACTTTTACTTTTAAAGCTAATAGCTATAAATGTCAACAATTAAACGTGCTGAAAGATGAGAAAAGGTGCTTGTAAACGTGCAATGCGTTATGTCTTCTGGCACCAGCCTAGTGATGGATGTTAGCTCTGTCGGGACATGCAGCCTTCTCATTCCACGTAATACCTACCCGGTAGGGACATCCGCAACGGAAGCTCTAGCGATTTTAGCAGCCTTACTGGCTGTGTGAGAGGGTGGAGGGTGTATATAGCGTCCTATTGATCTGCCACTTGACACATGCTTAGGGGGGGAAAAAATGAGAATCTCTCTTTTTTTCTCTCCTCTGCCAGCATGTCAGAGCAGATGATGTGTGAAGTTGCCTGATGGCGTCTGGGGTAAAGGCCTGAGCCTGGATCATGTACACAGACGGACTGACGGGAGAGAGATATGTACGGGCTGAGAGCTCAGGGAGAGCAACACAACAGGAGGAAGACCAGAACGGTAATGACTACTGATGTCCAGGCGAGGGAGCTGTTCCCTATAGTTTCATTGACCAGAGGACTGCCGCTAATAGAATTTAACCAGCCCTGTTAGGTCTGTCACCTGATAACAAAGGCGAATACTCAACTCACAACCTAAATTAAAATACTCCACATTGCATCTCTGCTTACCTGCTGTAAGCAAAAGTGAGCTATCGACCATGACTGCTACCATTGTCATCAGGACTGATACATACCCAATGTGTAACACTTCTGTATACATATGCCACTTTTACTTTATGTACAAATCAAAATGTTATTTATATTTATACTGGATAGTGGGTATTTACTGTGTGTGTTATAGAGTGTCATTTTGATATTGGTTTTATCAAAATTCATCTTGATGGCTAGTCTTCATTCATTTTCACATGACTAGTGCTGTTATTGGCGACTAGCGCTCTTACTGCTGAGCTGACCCGTTTTCCCACACATTTCATTGTACCGTTGACCCTGTGTTAACCTACATTATGACTAATAATAAAGCTGAAAGCTGAGAACTGAAACTAATACTTCAGCAACACTAAAGTAGGAATGTTTCATTTTAGAGGAATCTTCCTTAGTTAGGTAGAATATTAGTATAGTCGCTTAGGACTGCCTCATTATAGAAGGAAGATGGCATGCAAACTAATTAGGTTCCTTGTTTTGGCGAAATGTTTGAGGAATATCCCATAAGGCCTAGGGGAGAGGCAGGCAACCATTACATCCCTTTATTTTAATTGTAACTTATAACTTTGTCAGCTTCTTGCAAATAAAATAAAGTTACATATTAAAAAAAAGCTCCAAAACATCATCTATAGTACATTTATTTTAAGTTGTGTCGATGTCATTCATTGGATTTAGTCAGTTTATCTATTGCGCGAGGCTTGATTACCATGGAAACTGGAGGCATCACACTAACCTTTTCAAGTTAATTCATGTAACCGTTTGGACACAACCGGTACCAAATAAGGAGCGTTCCTATCTAGGTGCCAAGGTGAAAGGATGCATCCTTCCAAAATCAGACACGGCGTGTGGTACTCACTGTCTGAGAAGCTGACGGCCATGTTTCCAGGACAGCTGATTGTTGAGAGACCCAGGAGCCTCGTTCTCATTGGCCTCATCTAGGGCAAGAAACACACAACACACACAAATCACAACACAACTCAGCGCAAAACACACAGCCCTGACATTAATCCCACTGTGTAAACAAATCGGAGCATTCCTGCACGCACACACAGCGACCAGGCAAGAGGCAACTACACACATTCAGCTCTAAGATGTTGTCATCTAGTCTATAGAGGATTATAATTAAACAGTGGGGGCAGTTTCAAAACTGGAGGCATCCGCCACTGCTTGCGTCATTGACATCGCACCGCAATAGAAATATGCCACAGATAGGCTAATTACAGGGCCATGTTAAGTTTGGATGTTTCAGGGCAAAATAACCTCTTATCACTGAAACCACTGTGCCATGTTAGGCATGTGAACTGTAATAATCTAAATAGTTCATTTCGAACCTGCCACCAGCAGCCGCAAAAGTATGTTTGTAACTAATGATAACATGCCAGTGGAGACCCTTTCTCTTCATTAAAAATGTGTAGACATCAGTGGAAAGCAGATGTAACACTTGGCAGAAAATGTAATAAAAATGGCACTTCAACTGGCTTAAAAAACGATTGGCTTTAAAAACAAAAACAGTTAACATTTAACAACAGACAGTGTCTGGAAACACCTTAAAAATGGCCACTCATGGGGTGGCTTTAACCAGGTCCCATGACATGTGAGAGAGAGCAAGCACGTCTACATCTACAGCATATGCCTGCACCACCCACATCAATTACTGCCATCTATGGTGGACAACGACAATGGGAGTCAAGGCTTACTTAGATATACAACACTGCCAGCACTCTGGTGGCTCAAAGTAAACGCTAACCACGGGCGCACTGAGGTGGTAATAAGACATAGACAGCAGCGCCAGCAGGTGTTGGCACCGAAGAGTCAAAAGATTGCCCCGAAACGGGGTCACGTCTAATTCAGGAGGGTGATGAGCACGCAGGTGCACCACCATGGGGGTGTAGTACGTACCCTCTCCCTTCATCACCCCCTCTTTCATCAACACGTCAAGGGCCCCGGTGAAAAGAGACTTCTTGAATAGGGATGAGCAATGGGAAATGAGTCACTATCAAAATGGGGACGGGGAGGCGCATGGGAGTACAATGTGCTACAGGGATGACGTCTTGAAGGCCAACAAGCAAGTTGTTCCCACCACAGATTTCCAATAAACATTTTACACTGGGTTGTTGTTTAGCTTAACAAGATAACTCTCCACAAATCAACACCCTTTTCATGTTCTTTAATATGCACATACAGTAAGAGCTTTGAAATTTACAGTTGAGGTATTAACGGGTGTAATATATACTAATACCACAGGTAGGCTATACCCACAGGTAGTGCAACTAGGGCTGTCGCGATAACCGCACCACCGCAAAACCACAGCGCGCGGTCATGAAACCCGCAGGAGAATTTAAAACAATCCCACCACCAATATGTCACATTTAAATGTTATATAGGACTACTTATAGACTTCAGAGATGCTACATACTTTCTAAATCTTGAAGAGACAGACGGAAAAAAATCGCCACATTAATGGTCAAAAACCTTCACTTGAGCTGTATTTGGGTAAAGGGATGATAATATATTCAAGTATCTGACAATGTATAGTCACCATACCGACTTCAATGAGGCAGTGTTGTGATTTTCTAAAAACATGTTTTTTTTTTTCATTCCCTGAAAAGTTATATTTTGGACATAACTGGTTTCTGCCCGACAGCAGAGATATACTGTATCAACGAATGGGATCAACGAATCAATTAACCACTTAAGCGTTATTTTATACTTCATCACACACAATAGTTTTTTAGTGTGCAAAAATAGTGAAGAAGTTAACTGTTTTAAATGTACGTACAGTATGTAAATGCAAAGGAAATACGGCTGGTCTACGGATAAACTATTGTAAATTAATAACATGTTCACCATTCACATCATCTGTGTTATACAAGACATCCCCTTTTATATATGTCCAGATTCTGTCCATGTTAAGCCACTAAACAAATGGTGCACTCAATGAAGTGATGACAGTTCAGTGAGTTTAATTAATGGAGATCTTGAAGCCCCTTTCACATCATAGTGACAGAAATGCTGGCGTAAGGAAAAAAACACGCTGCGGGCGTATGCAGTGATTAAGTGATGCTCCGACCATACATTCAAACAGTGTTATCTAAATCCTGCTGGCAAATTCAATTATTTTAAACTTTTCGACCATTCAGTGGAGGTCCGCAGTGCTGCGGAAAGGGCCTCCGATTTGCTGCTGGGTTGGGGACCTTCCAGAGTGGGAAGCGTAGAGCTCCTAACATGAGTGTTGGGACGACTGCTTCATCACATGGCGTTAATTTAAACACCTTTATAAAAAGGAAAGTTGGCCCAAATAAAGAACCTTAACAACAGGCGGTACTACAGCTTAAAGATTCTTAAACGTGTCAGAATCTTTGCGTCACGATGCAACCGCACTAACACAGGTATGTGAGATCTGAGATACGCATATCTGATACTGGTACGTCTACTACTACTAACATCTCTGAAAGCAAGGTATAATTAGGGTACAGCATCTGACATTTTCACCCTCAATTAGAGAAAGCCAAAGGCACATCCAGATGTCAGCAGGATGTCCGAGATCAAAGCAAGATATTTTTTTCCCATATATATTAGGGTGTTGGATCTCTTTAACCCAATCAATCCAGGGACGCATCCCTGTCATTTTAGATTTCTTTGGCCATTCAAAAATAGCAGATATACAAGCTCATAGCGCGGCACCGAGTGCCGCGCTATGAGCTTGTAGATCTGCTATTTTTGAGAAATCGTGAAATTGTGTGCAAATCTTTGAATATATATATTTTTAAAAGCGAACATTTGTAACTAAAATCTTTGCTTCTGGGGGTTCCTGGAACAAAATACTTTACAAATGTTCGTATACTTAAAGATTTGCACTATGAGCTTGTAGATCTGCTATTTTGGAATAGACAAAGAAATCTAAAATGGGTTCATCCAGTGAAGTCAAACAACAGGTCTGCTCAGTAAAAAAAACAATAGATCAAATCGGCAGATCTCGACGTATGAATCTTCCCACTTGTAATAATACTCGTATGGCGGGTGAAACAGTGGCTATTGCATAACGACTCCTCCGTTACGTTCCCAGGGGAAAAAAAGACACAGTGATGAAACCAGTGAGCAGGAAACAGGATTCAACATGTACGTAAAGTATGCAGACTAACGCACACACACGCGGGGCACTCAATGTCATTTGAGGTATGTGAACACAGCAATCACAGTGATTTAGTAGAGGGAAGGCGATGGTAAACGCCTTGCTTTTTCCATAGGCTTACCGGAGTCGTAGCTCGGGGGCTTCATTTCGCCTTGATTCAGCTCCGTTCCATATTTTAACTTGTGGTACTTTGCTCTGGAGGGAGGAAAATGAGAGGGAAACAGACAAAGAAAGCAAACAATGCTGATTAACAAGGGTCTGAAAACAGACTATTAAGAAGAAAACCCTTTATGCATAGTATCTGGCACAGTGTTTTCCGTTACATCATCCGATCAGTAATAATGTGGGCTAATTAACAGGAACCAATTAGCTTGTTTCACATCTTCACTTGTAGATTGCGTTTCTGATTCTATTTGCATACACTTAGAACATTAGAACAGGACACAGAATAATAGCAAAGTGAGGCTGCTCACATCTGTGTATGGACAGCATAATTCATTTTTAAATCCATTTATAACTCTGAGAGTGTACAAATGTAACCGAATGGACCCGTACGGGTCCATTCGGTTACATTTGTACACTCTCAGAGTACATTTTACACGGAAGATTTTACGGTGTATATTTGCGTTTTGACCTCTGCTGTGTTGACAGCCACTGACGAGCGTGCACGGCACACATCCCACATCAGTGACCCCACATCGGTGGCACAGGTCTGGGAATGAGTCGCAAGCACGCATGCCCTGCAGTTCACACCGTCCCGCCATTCCGCAGCCCCCCCCCCGCCCGCTAAGTCATCCAGAAGGACTCTTTAACCATCAAATTCCTTTTTAAATTGGGAACATCCTGCATTTCAAGAAGGCTATCCCAGTTACTCTTTTTATCTGAGGCCTCTGAGACATGACCTGTTGCCAAGCAACCGGGGGAAAGCAAGCTCTCATTCTAGGTTATGTGTCACTCCTGAGGCTGAGGCCCATGGCGAAGGAAGGAATAGGATATATAAATATACGCCACAGACCGCTGGGGAGGGGAACTCCATGTGTAAAGCACCTAGGTGGGAACATGTTAACGTGTCCCTCCCTAAACACAATGCCGGGAGAATGACACGACACTGACACCGCGTCCCAATTCCATACCGTGCAGGTCTGAAACTATCGATAATTCTCTCGCAAATATACTATCGATTACTTTTTTAATTAAATAAATAATCTTGAAGAGCGTTTTTTATTAGATTTTTTTATATGTATTGACACTGAAAGAAACAACTCCTGCACACTGTCAATCAAAATGTTTTTAATTGCATTGTGTGCGGGAGTTTTTTCATTCAGTACGTTGGGGCCCTCGTTTGGTCTCCTCCTACGTACCTGTCGCCTTTGTACAGTAGGTGTGCAAAAGACTTGCCTTTTATTATATATTGACACAAAAATACACTAGGTCTTTTAACCGATTAAAACCGGGAAAGCATCCGTGTCATTTTAGATTTTAGCCACATATAACAAGTTTTTCAGAAAACTCTTAGGATTTAAAACAGTGGTTCTCAAAATAAAATTGATCTACAAGCTCACAGAGCGTCACATCGGGCCGCGCTGCAAGCTCTTTTTTTTTTAAATCTTGAAGGTTTTGAACACAAATCTTCTCTTCTGGGGTCCCTGGAACAAAACATTTTCAGATGGGGGGGGGGGGGGGGGGTCCGCGGCCATATATATATCAATTCGGGGGATCCTTGGCACAAAATTGTTTGAGAAAGACTTAAGACGACAACGGTCTCTAGAGAAAACGACAAAGTGCCGTTGCGTTCTAACCTTTTATTCTGCATTTGGACGGAGGCGCAACAGTGATTGAATGAAAATGCTGTAGTGTGCATGCTAGGTGGCTAGGTGGCGGTGACGCACTGCCAGATAGACCGGTCATGCATGCGTAGAACCACTTCTGTTCTACTTCCTATAGTAGCGTGGTTCTACGGCTCTGCACCAATGTAATAGCATAATACGTAGCACACGCGACGTGAGCCGACATGAGCCATGACATCACATGTTTTGCGGATTCCCCTGTGTTGCTCGTTTACATGGAGACGCGAAGCGGAGCATTTTTCCACTCTGGAAGGGGTTTTCACTTTGTTACGTTTTCAATCCCCGATAACGCCATTGCCGTCTAAACGGGAGGCACATCTGATATTTAATTTTGCAGTTTTCTCTAGAGACCGTTGTTGTCTAAACGGGGCCTTAGAAGGCATTTGTAGAATCGGCATCAGGTCTTAATGAGTTAATAATCGACTAAATCGTGTATCTGATTAACCCCAATAATAATAATAATGATACCCTAAATATAATAGTCTAAATAATAAAACCCTAAACTAGCTGATTGACTAGATCTGCTATTTTCGCTATTATTGAAAAATATAACATAAATAAATAAAAGTAAATGTAAAGCCCCCCCCAATCAATTATTTCATTCAAATCTATTAGTTAGATCGAACTGTTGTACTTCTACTAAAAGTGCTAAGGGCTAAGTATGGTATTGACGTTGCTGTTCAGCATGATGCTATTGTCCAACTATTCAAGGGGGGGGGGGGGATTTTTAACTAGTTAAAGGAAATTAATCAACTCTTGCGATGGGGAGCATCATACTGCCATCTCAAAGGAGAAATATGAAAACTACACAAAAAGCTAAACTGATAAAATCGTGGGGAAAATAATTTTGCACGATTAAGCTATGTCAAAATGCAAATTGGATCACGATGTCCGCCAGGTAAGGGGTCATTTGCTGTTGGCACAAAACGGTAATGCTGTATGTGAATTTCTTTCATGCCAACTGCTAAAACGGTATACTATAAAGATTTGTATAGTGTATGCTATACTGCATGGAATTGAGACACAGCGTGAGTTGACTGTTTGACCCGTATCTAATCCTGTTGTACTATGGCCCTCATTAGCCTATACACTCTCAGGATCACTATTCAAATTAACCAGATTAACTACGATCACAGGTTTATTTTCCCCTACCTTTATTTATCCAGGGTGGGAAGGTTTCACTGAGTATTAGCCTATAATAATCACTGTATTATAGGCTAACGTCACATACAGTCAAACACACCATTTGATTCCTACTGTTGGATACAGAGCAGTACCACAGGAGAAGCTGGGGTTTAGCTGCCTTGCCTAAGGGCACCTCAGCAGTCAATGTAAACAGAGGGCATGTGCTACTGACCGGACTAGAACTTTTGTACCGGCAACCTTCCTGTCACAAGTCTCACGTTTAAGGGTGATTTATGTTTATATTTAGTTACAGGTCGGTGTGACACACCGAAAATACTAAATAAGCAGATCTACAAACTCACACAAACAGTGTGTTCTGAGCTTGCAGATCTGCTATTTTACGGTGTGCGACATGGTGTGCAACCAAGTGTAACTCAGGCTTTAGTCTACAGCCTATATTGAGCCTTTGTGTGGCTCCCACACATGTGGGGGGGGATTGGATTGGCTTAAATGACCTTGATGCTGCAGCAAATGCTGCATGCTGAAGTTATATTACAATGTGTTGGGAGAAAAAAGAAAAAAGAGCCCCAATGTGCATCCATGTGGTGAGTCAGGGGAAGAAAATGCTGCGCTGTGACATTTCTAATGCGACGGGACCTCATTGTGTGTCGCATTGACAGGCTGGAGGCAGACTACATTTCTTAGGAGAAAAACAGAAACTGCCAAGGTGACATGGTCACCGTACTGGAGAGGGTTCTCCTCTCTCTTTGTCCCTGACCTCGATGCACAGTTCCGTGTATAGAACAGCTGTCTTTCCAATGCGTGCTCTCATGCACAGACATCAAAACGAGTGTGTTCTCTGGGGGATCTGGTGATAACCTAGCAGCCAAGGGCATGCCCCCCTACTAGGGCTGGTAACTTTCCTCAGAAATGATATTCGAATATTGGTCTAAAAAATGGGCGGATATTCTATATATATATTTTTTTTAATGTTTATTTGACAGGGACAATACAAAAAACAATAATCAAGTGCTTGGATCCAATAAATCATATTTTGTTTGTTTTTATAACTTGATACATTGTTTTTGGGCGGTGAAACCGCTCCTATAAGTGAGGTTTGGATATTTGTACAACAAATCCTGCGCTGTGATTGGCCAAAAATGTACAAAAATGTACAAAAATTTACCCCGCCTAACCCTGCACCGTGATTGGCCAATCACAGTCTATTCAGGACTGTGATTGGCCAGTGTCACATGACACATGTGCATAGCCCTATATAAGAAACCATAACTTTAAAAAAACCATAAATTGTTTTTTTTTAAGTTATGGTTTCTTCCATCATAAAGAGTGTTTCAATAAATGTATTTCTTTTTTGTACATGATTGGTTGACTCCATTCAGTATTGTGATTAGCTAGCAAGACACCGCCCACTTCACACAGGGTGTGATTTTTTGTATATAAACAATATTATTACAATATTATTTTTATTTAATAATAATCGAATATATTTGAATATCTGCCAATTTTTAAGATTAAAAAAAAATAATTGAATATTAATTTTCATATTCGAATATACCTATTTTCCCCATATTCGAGGAATATTCTAATATTTATTTACCAGCCCTACCCCCTACCTGCAAGAATATAATCCACCCCTCCCCTACACCCCTTCCTGCACACTTCAAGCAGCAGACAGACACAGGACGACTGTCCCTTCCATCCCGAACACACCCTGGCCAAAAGCTCCAAGCAACCTAGTCTCTTCTCCCTCCTGGCTCCCAAGCTGTGGAATGAACTCTGAATGACTACCCTTGGTCATGAGGACTGCAGACACACTTCCCATCTTCCACTGCAGTCTGAAAACTCCCCTCTTGGGTCTCCATTGTATCCACTAGCACTCCTTATTGCTATACTGGTTTTCTAATTTTTCTATCCCACGATTTTGGAACCCTTTTTCACCGGTGCCAATTTTCTAAGTGATCCTGGGCGCTACACTCCCCTCACCAGCCTAGGGAGCCCAGGGCCGAGCTCATGCCTCCTTCAATGCATGAGAGCCAACTGACCTTCTTATCACCTGACAGGGGGGAGTTTCCCCGGTAGGACGTAGCACGTGGAAGGAACACGTTATTCCAACCAGTTCCCTTCCCCTCCATCAGGCGTCCCGGCTGTCAAGGGGGAGGCTGTATAGAGACCAGGATTACTGCATGTTTTTGTGAGGGTATTAACTACCCTAGGAGACACGGGGAGAACATGCAAACTCCACGCAGATGCTATGTATGTTATTTAGACTGATGCTAGATTTGATGTTTTCCTTCTATCCTGGCTAGTTTACTTGTTTTCTTGGTACTCTATATAACTGATCCCTCACCCTGTTTCACTGACAAGATTTCATGCCGTTGAGTTCAATCTTGCACTTTCCAAGTCACTCTGGATGAGAGTGTCAGCTAAATTTGTAACTTTCACGCCGTTTAGTCTGATCTTGCACTTTGTAAGTCGCTCTGGATCAGCGTCTGCTAAATTCCTAAATTGTCAATTTAATCTCTCACTCCATTACTTCATCCCTCAATCACTCCAGCTTATAGAGACGTACTCCTAGGGCCCCATCTTGTGCACCGCCTTACCCCTTATCCCTAAACTTTTTTAAATAGTTCAAATAGCCAATCTACAAGCTCACAACGTGTCGATGTAGATCGGCTAGTTGAACTATTTTGAAATGTTGTTAAAAATAGTGAAATATGGCTAATAAGTTTAGGGTTAAGGGGTAAGGCGGCGCGCGCGTGCAAGATAGGGCCCAGGGTCTGTTTATGATAGAGCTAGATTTGCATTTTTATATCCACAGAAAGCTTTGGTTTAAAAAAAGGGAATCGTTTTGCCTTTTACACCATCAATTGCTGTCAGCAAAGCAAACACACTTGCCTGATAGATACACATAGAGAGGTGTTCTCTACACATGTATGACCTATGCCTGGACAGCACGTGGTGTTGAGCTGGTTGATCAGAAACTCAGGCTGCATATGTAGTGTTCATTAGTTATATAGGTGGCAGGGATTTCATTTTAGGTGCTTTACTAATCCAGTAGCTAAGTAGAATCCAGGTGGTTGTTTTACTCTTTAGTCACACTTAAAAAGTAGAATGTGTGGCTCTCCAGTGGATGTTCAGAGTTCACATGAAACTAAATAATAATAATGTTACTTCTGCAGGGCAGTGCAGTGTGAAGGTGCATTGCAAAGTGATGCAGATGTTGCATGTATTGGACTAAGCCAGGCTTAAGCCTTGCTATATGGCTGAACTAAAACCAAATGCGGTTTACCTCATAACTTTTTAGCTCACTGTCAAGTATTCATGACGAAACCAAAACATTTCAATAGTGAATCAAAGTCGCACAGAAAATGTTATTTCTTTCCTCCACAAGTTTGTAACCTTTTTTTCACCCAGTGCCAATTGCCTAAGCTTGTAATCCTGGGCGCTACTCTCCCTCTGTCAGCCTGGGGAGAGCCCCGAACTTAGCTCATGCATCCTTTACTTTACTATATTATGGATCCCCATGAGCACTTGCCTAAGCATGGCTATTCTTCCTGGGGTCCGTCACATCCAAATACACATCATGCACAACAACATACTACAGATACAATACACAGACAATAGGTCACCTACAAAAGTTAAGAAATACATTTCGGCAATTTTACAATATTGTCCTTCAATAAGTATGTGAAAATTAAGACTAATAGAATATATACATTTGGACCTTAATTATCTCCCACATCCCTTTTAAAAGGACGACTTCACCCATTTAAAACCCATCTTCATATAGTTGGTCTTCACTAATGATCATTATAATATGGTAACATTTTTGTCTACCCCGTCTTTATCTCAGAAGAGGGCTGTGGACAGTTCAGAAACCTGCCTACCAGTGACATCATCAATGGGGAATCCAAGCTAATAGAAACTGCAGACTTTCTATTCCTGGAAAGTTAGCATGCTATAATGGAAGCCATAGTTTTCGCGTTAATACAAATAAATATATAAAATTGAAATATTGTTTGAAAAAAATAAAATAATAATGATGTTGTTACTGGTAGGCGGGTTTCTGAAGTGTCCACAGCCCTCCTATAATGAGACACAGGCCGAGTAGATTTAGTTTTTTACCCTTTTATCATGATCATTAGTGAGGACCAATTACATGAAGATAGGTTGAAAATGGTGAAGTCATCCTTTAACACTTTAAATGGTGAAGTCGTCCTTTAACACTTTAAGACGGGGAAGGCATCTGTGTCATTTTAGATTTCTTTGGCTATTGAAAAATAGCAGATATACAAGCTCATAGCACGGCACCGAGTGCCGTGCTATGAGCTTGTAAGATCTGCTATTTTTAGAAAAATCTTAAAAATGTGTTCAAAATCTGCAAATCTTTGAATATATATATATTTTTAAAGCCAACATTTGTAACTCAAATCTTTGCTTTCCTGGGGGGTCTTAATGGGTTAAGTGATGCAGCCCAGCCGAAATAGTAGCAGATGGTAAGGCACCCACCTCTCCTGCTTCAAGGCATATTCCAGCATTTTGATCCTCCTGACAAGGTCCTTCTTCAGATTTTCCTGGCCTTTCCTCTCCCCCTGCAGGAATGCGATTTGGGCCTGCAAACGCAAAAATAGTACTGTCAGGGCATGACCTCAAAGCAGTGTGTATATATATATAAATCAATGCGTTCAGTGTTTTTGACATCCTCAGCTACCAGGCTATATAACAAGGCAAGGTCCAGGTGGTGCAAAAACGTCTGAAGACAAGAGCAGCCATAAATAGGATGCTGTCAAATCAATGTGTGTGGTATGATGGTAAATAAAAAAGACAATCTGTTCTGTTCTATTTTAACATAACCTACCTCATTTCCCACACATGCACACCGTGCCTCCCTCCCCCTCCCTCTTTCCTTCCTTTTCTCTTTCACTCCTAGCCACCATCCTGTGTGCACACACACACACACACCGGTGTTCAGCCTGATTTTATACTTCATCGCACGCTGGTGTGGCGCGTCGAAAATGGCCCGATCTAGACGGTGAGCTTGTAGATCTGCTATTTTTAGCACGTGACACCGGCACGCAACGAAGTATAAATCAAGCCTTCGTCCACTCCCTACAGCAGACGGGCAGCTGTTGTCACACTGAGTCTGAGTCAGCAGCATTACGTCATAATAAGGCATCTCACACACACACACACACACACACACACACACACACTCTACTGTGAGCTGGACTCAAGAGTAGACCTTGAGTCTAGTACCTAAAGGAAGGGGCGTGTTCAATGAATCGATACGTAAATAATTGTATCATATTCCTTCCCAATAATCGTATCGATACAGAGGCAACCATATCGATATAGCAGGAAATGCTGTGAGACTCTTGAATTTTCTGACAAAATATTGGTCAAAACATCGGCAATAGGTGGTCTAGGACTCTGCAAAAGTCAATTTAGTCAAAATGACTGAAATTGAAATGATTCAAAATCAACGCGTATCGCGATACATATCGTATGTATCGTGGCCTCTTTATCGTGATACATATCTATCGTGAGGTTGTAGGCAATACCCAGCCCTACCTAGAGACGACACCAGCTAAAAAAACAAAACAATCCAGGATAGGTGACACCACACCAGAGGTGATGTCCACCACATTAGAAACCGCACACTACAATACATCAGGTGACAGGTCACACTTGCTCAAGTCACTGTATTCTTCAATATTCCGCTATAATTGTTTTTTGAAGCTCAAACACTAAAAATATTGACTTTGCATTGCAAAAAAATCCCATTTAATTTATTATGTTTTGAATACTCCACATATTTGTAAATAGGAACACTGCACTCACTGATTGGTGACAATCTAAACGTGTGTGTACATTAACAATGCATGCTCACCAGGTTGTGAAACAGAGATGGGCAGAATCATCAACACCCTTACAATTTTTCACTGTTGTTCTACTGTGTAACCAACACACTGGCCCTTCTCTATTCACAGCCCAGTGAACAAAGATGGGCCAAAACTAAATAGAACAAAACAAAGTCTAGTTCCTTTCATGGCCTGTATTAAGTTATTGTCTGCAGCAGTATAAGGCGATGTCAAGTGAGCCTTCGTCCTGGAGTTTCAGTGGGATTCCTTGTTATGCAGAGGAAGATGAATCTTGCAGTGGTTTTATTTTCAATACCTCGTCATGTTCACTGTTTCTAAGTCAGAATCACTCTCGGTTGTTCTAAATCACCACTGAAAGTGACACATTGAACCAAGACAGAACTCGCAGAGCAACTGTTTAGACACGCTTAAGACCTAGCCTCTTTCTAATCCAATCACAAATGACTAGTAAATATAACAATCTGAAGCAGAATTAACTTGAAGCAACAGAAAGTTGCAGTGTTTTTGTAATTACAACAAGCATGATTGCAGTACGGCCAAACAGCAGCTGCTTTCTGGTTTCAAACAGGGTTTGTGGGATCCAACTTTCCTCCTGGGAAGCCTATATTTAACACTAAATTTATAAACACATTTTTAAGAGGTTCAAATAAGAATATCCCTTGCCAACCCACATCAGCTTAAAAGGGAGAGAAACCTCACTGAAAGCCCACTGCTTTTCAGCAGACCGAGTAGGCTGGAAATACAGCTTTTCATGAGGAGCAAACACCGCTAACAAGGAGCCATGACAAGGCTTCAATCTGCCTGGTATTAATAACATGATTTCACACCATCTATGTTTCTCTGCAGAGCAGTTCTACATCAAAACCCTGCTCCAACGCGTCTCTCTAGAGTGCCGCTCATACTTACCACTACTGTCCCCAGTCTGGGATAGGATTCCCAGAACAAGAACAAAAAAAACAAAAAAAAAACTCTAAGTACTGTTGGCAGCAATTTAACAGATTGCTAGTATTTATGCCAATCCTACTATAAAATGTAGTAAACATTGTCTGACTGCGAGCATCCTTTTCTCCCCTCAGTGGGTTGGCCAATCGATATGAAATTGAGCATTGGCATAGGCAGGACTGACAAAGCTGATTTTTCTGTTTTCCCACATTTAAGCACGTTATTAGCATTTTTCACAGGTCTGAGGGGATCTGAACTTGGCCTATTGCAAGAGCAGACTATGGGAAGCAGGACTCGCACAGGGCCATGGACAGAACGAACAATAGAGAGCAAAAGAGTGAGTGTAACAGACTAAGATGACAGAGTGTAACAGACAAATGAATAGTGAAATAAACAACGGCTGCTGTCCATGTGTTTATAATACAAAACTCAACATGGGTACAAGATGTTGTAGGGCTGGGCAATATGGACCAAATTATATTTTTTTTTGACAAAACACCTTGATATCAATATTGTGATGCTTAATTTGTTTCATTTTTTAATAACGAAAATAGCAGATCTACAAGACAAGTTCAATTGACTAGATTGGATATTGCCCTAAGGAGTAACCTGCAAGGAAGTTCACCGCCTACAACGCAAGTGTTGACTTTCAACGGTGCATATGTGTTTAGCCATCATAGCAGCTAGCATCACGTTGATATAGCATGAAGATGCATTCAAATTTACAAGCTGTGGTAACAACTGGAGCAACTCAAGCCTCCAAGCGAGCTTAAGATGACAAGGAACATTGATGATAATAACTGGAAAAGGTTTAATCTACAGATGTAGTCAGGGTGCACACATCATTATGGACTTTAGTAGATCATGATGATGCTTACATTAAAGGTAGTCTACCCCGGTGCAGACATTTCTCTCTCTAATACATTTACAGAGTCTATATAGAACCCTATTCGGGCCATTTATGTGCATCTGTGCCACGGCTGGATCCATAATAACATATTCTCCATCGACACGAATGCTAATGTTTGACACATATCAGACTTGATCTCGTTCATTTGCATGAGACAGCATCATTGTATTACATTACAAAAGCAAAGATAGAAAGGTAGCCTCAGAAAGTGGCTTAATCAAGAGTTCCAACTGATCATGTTGCTTATTTGCTTATACCGTTGTGTGGGTGAGGGACATAATACAATCTGAAAGAGCCCAAATTACAATGTAGACCCATGTCTAAAACATGGCCAACAGGAAAAAAAAAGAAGCCTACAATGTCTCTCGTGTCTCTTACCCATAGGCAGATGTACTGTGAGAGTAGGGTGAATTTAAGTTCAAATGCACCAAACATTGCAGTCAAGAAATCTGTTGGTTTCTCTCTCTCTTCCCCTATCTATGTTGTTTTTTGTTCTCCATGTATCTCTCCATCAAATTTAGTCTCAATGTTAGCTCAATGTTTCAACTGGTTAGTATGTGTTTTTCACTCTCTTCATTATGCAATGAAAGGGTTACATCATCAATGGATGTGCAATGGGAAAAGGGCAGTCTTTCGCCGGACATAAAATTGACATAGGCTAGCTAATGGAGACAGTCAAGTTAACTACCACTCACTTGCTAATTCAGATAAAGTAGTGGCTCAGCAGCCCTTGGTACCCCCCCACAGTGCCAGAGATGGAGAAGAGAGCAGCTCTGTGAATTCTCTGGCTCCTCATCTCTCCTCCATCAAACATTAACCTTGGGAGCAGCGCAGTGAGTCAACTCGGGCCATAAAAAGACACAGGAAGCATTTGATTCTAGGCACCACACTGACTGCATTATTGGGCCAGTGGATAAGGGCTTCTCAGTCTGTGCCAGTAGGAGACATGTAGAATGGGGCATCCATCCCGAGCTTGGGCCTTTTCAGAGACAGGAAAAGGGAGAGAGAACGGATAACCTTTTGGCCGGGGAGGGATATTAACACCAGACAGGCACTGTGACACGGATCCGTCATCATTTAGGGTTTACTTAGTTTATATTCGCCAAGTAATTTAAGTACTTAAGTAAAATGTTTCAAGTTCAACAGCCAAATAACAGTGGACACATAAAAATAGTGGACAAATAAAAACCACAAAACAACACAACAAGTTTCAAGAGAGAGAGAGAAAATAGTGTACCCTAAAACCTCAAGTTCCATTCAAGTTGTTAGGGAAGATGTCTGCTCTGACTCTTACAGTAATTTGCCTCAGTGATTGAAGGCCAGACCACACTGCCCCCCCCCCCCCCTCCATTTCCTGAGGATCCTAAAGGTTGAGTTTTTTTGCACATTCCAGACGTGTTTTCTTCCAGACTAGTTTTGCGTCATCGCCCAAGACGTTTTGAAACACAATGAGACCATTTATTGCGGACACAGCGAACCCTGTGAAACGACCCGCACATCTCAACAGTCATACTGAGCTCTCTCCATTTGGAAAAAAGAGAGAGAAAGAGAGAGAGATAGAGAGACTGAGAGAGAGAGAAAGGGAGAGCAAAAGAAAAGATCTATATATATATTTAAACATCCTCAGAGCCCACACACAAACAAATTGGTCACATCTGCTGTTCCCTTATGCTGCCTCTTTGGCTGTGGTCAGGAGTGAAGCAGGGACAAGGGCAGGGGTAAGCCCCCCCCCCCGTATTTACAATGCAAACAACCTTACTTTTCAATGCACACAGGGTTTACTCTCTGACTGTTACCGCAGAACCAGTGAACTCCAAGATGGCCGACCTGATAACTAGCCAAGTACATTCCACACATTCCATTACACTAGTACCAACAGACAAAAGCAGCAAAACAAGAGAGGAAAGGCACGGGTGCTGTGCTACAGGAACTACTGTACATTTCCATTCATTTGGGACTTAGAAATATTTAAATGATACATACAAGCAACGCAAATAAAATAGTTTAATGCTAGTGGGATTATTTATTAGATCACACTCAAAGTATCTTGCAAGAAAAGCCTAAATCATCATCATGGCATATGAGCGTTCCAAGCCAAACGTACAGTAGGCCAGCGACTGACCAATTTCGCTCTTCACTTCAGAACCAGAAATTCGTTCTAAGAAAGTAGTTTGAATAGCATTAGTCTTGGGTCACCTATGTATCTTTAAAGAGAATGGGCGCTTAAAATAATGTCCATGTTTTCTGGGTTCTAGCTTTGGGAGCGAGATCCGTTCCTGTTTGCACTGAATCACTGATTGATCCATCTAAACTTACAGGAATGCCATGGTGTCTCTCTCTCTGCAGGGGGCAAAGTTCCTTTATCCTCCCGGTGGAAGTGAACCAGGGACACTTCTACAAGCAGCTGTCCCTTTAACTCAACCTCACCTCAAGATGGCAGCTGGGATCATTTCACTGCTTGCGTTAGAAGAACGAGTCTCTTCCCACGAGTCCACAACCAACCCCCGTCTGCCCAACCAAAGGACCTGAGCAGGGGCTTTTAGGAGGTTGAAGGCACGGATTCCAGTTGAAGTCTAAAGCGGTGGTCCGGGGACCACCAGTGGTCCTTGAGGGGGGGGGGTACCAGGTGGTCCCCAGCTAAATGATGGAAAGTTGGTAACCAAATGGACCCTTATAGATCTTTAACTCTTGAGAGCGTAAAATGAAACCAAATGGACTAAACATCAGCATTACTTAATTAAAGAATTGTTATTTTGATCAACGTTTGCCTGTTGTCTCTCCTATGGTACCAACATCAATACAGCATGGAATTGTGGACAAAATCGTATCCAACGATAACAAAATATTCTAAGTTTTGGGGTCTGAGAGTCTAAATCTCATCAAACGGTGGTCTGTGGCTCAAATGCCGAATAAACAATGGACCTAATTGGTCTAAAAAAAGTCTAAAAAAGGTCTGAACAGACCAAGTTGGCTTCTCCTGATAGCTTGGTCTGTCGATCTCTACGTTGGGAGATCATATTGGGTGACGTTGGGTGACGTCTCATGTTTAAAAGTTGCTCAAAACACATGGCACAGACACTCAGTTGATGGCACTGTTCTGCGCCTGCGTGAGAGGGAATAAATCTCCTTACCATACTGGGTGAATAAATGAATAATGTTATACATTATAGCCCTATAGCAAAAGTGATTGACTCCAATGAATGTAACTCTTTGAGTTGTTGAACATACCCCTGAAGAAGGCTGGGTTAAATTTTGTTCATGAATCATGACATTCTTTTGCCAGAAATGAGTGTGTTCCATAAAATAATTGTGTTTGTGAAGCGCATTCAACTCTCTTTCTCACACACACACACACACCTTTCTCTCTCTCTGTGCATGCTGTCCAACACATTTTTCTAGTTCGCACTTATCTATTTCTAGGGGCAAATGCAAGTGAAATGCTCTCCCTTCCCAATGAGTCCCGCCACCAATTCAAGATACTGAACAGGGTGTTCGGCCGCAGACACTTCCTTACAAGAAGACATCACATGGATCCCAGCAGCTCATATACACAGGCCTACATCCATTCAGGATTATTCTAATCAGGCTGTCAGACGGTGAGCGAATCAATGGTGAACAAATAAAAAAGATTCCAGTTGTATTGTCTTCTAGAATTATCCCAGCTTTGTCTTGTCTACAATACAGGTACATCTAAAAGGCGACAGCCCTGTATGGGAAAATATTGCTACAGAAACATGAAAGAAACACCTATTATTAGCACTAAATTATTTGTCAAGATTTTGAATCTACCACCAACATACATCTTTATTGTAGGCTTGTACTGAAATCAGCACATTCTTTACCTCGTTATTGTTTGACAAATGTTCATGGCAGGTCCGACCTTGCACTTTGCAAATCGCTCTGGATAAGAGTGTCTGCTAAATGAAATGCCTAAATTGTAAACTGCGATTATTAGAGTCATAATAAGACTCTCTTGCTTTATACTTTTGTTTCTGAGAATAGAATTATCTGCATACATTTTTTCTCATTGACAGAAGAATTTCAGGTAAAAAAATAAATAAAGAGTTGCAAATATCTAAATATACACAGAGCATACGCGTCTGGAATGGAAACCCTCTTAACATTTACAGCCTAATTCACGCTTCTCTCCTTCTCTAATCCTTGGTGCCACAGATTTGCTGAATTTTCATCTAATCACCCATTTCCACTGAGCTCCATTTCACAGTTTGCTGTTCTACTGCTGGCAGCAGGTTAACACTGTGGTGTTACCTTGCAGGAGGCACAAACAAAGACACCATGTCGCCTACGTTGAGGAGCACAATGCTGCAACCGTATTGTTGCATTAATATTACATAGGGTATATCTGGCACACTCTGAGCACACGCACACAAAATGCAGGCATGCAGTCTTGCGTGTGTGTGCAGTGTGTACCGCACACAGAGAGCTGAATTTTTCATCATCAGCATTTTCCCCCGATGATGAGTGGATCCCGAGTCTGTAAGGTGCAGTCATGGACAACATCCATGGATTCTCTTTCTGCTCTGACAGTGTAACAATGGACCCATAACAGTCTCTCAGTGTTAAATCACTCAGGATTTTACTGTGTAGACTCTACTTCTTTGTACTACAGTACTGTATATCTTTACTCTCCACACTGTAGAGCGTATAGATATACTGTAGTACAAAGAAGCTTGAAGGGAACAAGTAAATTATGGCTCTGGGCCACCATTCAAGGAGTCTGATATGGTGCAAAATAAGCAAATGTTAGGTCTGGTTGTTTGGCATTTGAGGTAAGTAATTTCCTGCAAAATGCCATCTACGAAACAGACAGCATCAGCAATAATGCCCTGTGCTGTATATACTTATATACTGCATTAAAAAGAGAGTGGATTTAGGGTGATTTGGGAAAGCGCCTCAGAGGAGCCAACAGTCTAGACTATGCAATATTGTGTGAACAGGAACCTGCTGATGTTGGGGAAGAAACAGAGACATTGTGTCCCCCCTTAACCACTTTCAAATCTGGTGTCCCTATTTAGGACATGTCAACAGCAAAAATAGTCAATCTACGAGGTCACAACATGCCACGATGGAACACGTTGTGCGCTTGTAGATCAGTTATTTCTTATTTTTGCTATACGTCATACAACAAAGTTTATATAGGGCTTAAGTGGTTATGCCTGTCAACTAGGAGAGTAGCTGGGAAGCAGCTGGCACCCTTTGGCCTCTCCACAGTGTGTGTCTGTGTCTGTGTACCACAAGACGGCAAAGCTCAATATGTCAGGTAGCAGCCTGGTGACAATATTCCCCTGGAATGTCAAAGCTCCCAAGAGGACTAATACTTTATTTTGTCAAGGTGCCATGGAAATCCAATGTTTATTATGAAAACGCCATAGACCAATTACCAGAACGTCATCACACCATTTTAGCGGCTGACCATTCATCAACTGTTACAGAAAAATGTGCAGGAAGAAGAACATATATTTTAGGCACCAATCAGTAGGGAGAACACACAGTTATTAGAGCCACACAGTTTTCAGCTGGTGACGAGTACACTCATTTACAACTCTGACAAATTGGCGGCCTCTAGGTGGGGGGATGCTATGCTACTGGCAGATCTGTAGCATGACCAGGCAGCTGTCCTGCACACCCACGTAGATAGACCAAGCCTGTAAGTGTGAATGGAGCGTTGGTGGAGAGAGGAATTAGCCAAGCCTGACAACTTAAGGCAGCACCACAGCCGGGTTGAAAGGGTCTGGTGGTGCGATTTCAACAGGGACACTAGACTTAGAGAACAGGGCTTTCGTTTGAGTAAACATGGCCGTCTTTAGTTACTTTAGTCCGCTTCCGTGTTCTGACTCTGGACTAGGGATGGGATGATATGAACATTTCATGTCAAGATTATTGTGTTAAAAAATATTGCGATTAACAATATTATTGAGATAATCAAAATATATTTCAAAACTTAAAATTTCTCTTTTGTTTAAAGGAGAGATCCCGTCATTTTAGGTTGTATGTTTGATGTGTCGCTAATCACTCACCAACATACAAAGGAACGTTGAATAATTCCAGATCTGCCCCTGTTGTCCATTCTGCAGACCCCTTGCAGCGGCATAATGGGAGAGTGTGTAAGAGTGAAAATCGCCTATTTTAACAAATGCAAAGTCTTTTTTTTTTCTCCTAGTACTCATCGTGGAGTCTCATGATACTCAAACATGCGCTGAATGTCCCTCATGAGCTACCGCTAATGCAGAAAGACATGACGCAGGTTGCTTGTTTCTCTCACAGAACCTGGCATCTGAGAGAAACAAGCAACCAGCCTCATCACGATTATTGTGAGCGTTTTTATCACGATAAACGACTACAAATTATCGTCCCATCCCTACTCTGGACCACAATGTAGTTTTGAAACAGTGTTTCTTTTGCCGCTAGTTAGATTGATTTTCACACAGAAGCACAGAATTTGTAAACAAATGCCACATGGTTGTATGTAAATATAACCTAAAGGTTTGCAGGAATACACTTCTATAGCATGCTACATCAGAAACCATACAGTCCCGTCTGGAATTGTGGCACATACATTCTGATCTTGAGCGTCTAGAGTAGGAGAATATTTTGAATATATTATATCATAAATTGAACACCTCAGCATTTTTACGCACTTGATTTTTATCTGTGGAAAACTGACATTGTGTGCATGCATGTTCGAGCACATAAAGTCTGGTACGTCAGCTTACTTCCCCAAGCGGAATTATAGGACGACGCCAATTCGACAAACCAATTTTAAGTTCATTATTTTGAGCCTTTGTCAATATATCAGAAGCTTACAGGATCAATAAATGTTATTGTTGCATCCTTCATTTAACCCACGTTTTTTCATTCAAAAATTCTATGTTTTTCCCAACATGCCAAAGTTTTGTACTGTTCATTTTATTGTATGCACTATGCAGTCCCTGAAATGGACAAAACAATGTTTACCCCCATTCTCTTCGATCAGCAATACAGACACGGGTTGTTCTGAGTATTTCCGTTTCGTATTCGTCCATTCTGAGCCACCCACTGGGGTGGGTAAGCAAAAATAACTACAGCATGGGGGTGGAGGTAGCATGGCCTGAGGAATGATGGTGACACCACCCATTCAGATTTCTGAATGCCACAGTATGTGTGCATGCGGTGGCTTGGAGTCCTCCCCTTCAATTGCTGCAACACCGAGCTAAATATTGCCTCCAGCTTTAGCTATTGGTAAAAGTAAACATGAGACTCATTGGCTTCAGCCATCTAAGCTGAAGTAGGCTAGAGACCCGCTCTATATAATTAGCCGTTGCAAATCGTGTGGGGAATGTAAACAGTACAGACTTTTCCCTTTGTGAGTTTATAATAGCTCAACAACAGTGTTAAATATCCTGACTACAATTAGCTCCATTAGGTCTTACATCATACATGCGGCCGGTCACTTCCTCTTATTCAATGTTAGAGGTGTTCCTTTAGGAATAGGAGGAAATGCTTCTACCTGGTTAAGATCAACTGGTCCACGTTTTTCCTTCTGCACCCTCCGGAGCCACCTAACACCCACTATAACCTTTGACCTTCTCCAGGTGTCAAATTATGATTGCTGACAGCTAGGCTTCTGGCAAGGAGATACCCCCATCAAGGAGGGATTTCCCCACGACCAGAGGGCTGATGGAGCACAGTGGATCACTGCCTGGCACAAACAAGTGTAACTGGATCCAATCTCATCAATCAGGCACAGAGAGGATCTGTGCTAATCAAAGCTTCTAAGTCTTTATCAGCATGTTTAGTGTACTCCACTAATTAAAAATACATACACTTAAACTGGTGAGCCCCCACTATCTGGCTTAAAGCCTGTTCTCCTTGAACTGATTCATCTACCTGTTAAAATGTCCACATTAACATACTGTTAGCATACTATTAGCACCAAGCTTACACATACAACAGAGCAGAACAACCGTTCATGGTCAACACCAATGAAGCAAACCAGCTTGAATCGGTGGATAATCAATGAGCACTGAACTAGGCCTGCAACTATTGAATATTTTCTTAGTGACTATTCTGTTGATTACTTTTTCAATTAATCCAGTAAACAAGAAGCACTTTTTGTTTTAAATACATTTAAAAATGTTTTAATTCAATCGATATGTCTGACTTACTGTTGCAGCCCTAGACTGAACTGCAATTAAATCATGGATGGCAAAAACCTGTGCACCAGCCACTAGAAATGGACAGAAGCAGCAAATCTAGTCAGTCCTTTACTGTGAGTAGCTACGTACGTATAGTGTGACTCTGTCTCCAATTGAGAGGAGTGGCACCAAATATGACCCAACAGTCTGGCTGGACTGCATTCCTCACAACGCAAGCCCTGGTTTTGGTTGGCCTTTGTCACAACTAGTGCCATCATGACATGGGACCGTGGGACTGTGACTGAAATGTTTTCAGTACATACACAGTCAAATCCTCTGTTAATTTAACTCTTGAGTGTACAAAATGGAACCAAATAGTCCATTTGGTTCCATTTATACACTCTGATATACAAATGGCTAAATTAACACAGAGGATGTTACAGTATAGACACCACAGATATAGGAAAGCATAGAACGGACATTTACACTAATAGCAACTCCATGCTTTGTGTCAAACGTGTGGAAAGTAATTATCAATCCATGGGGTGTTCCATGACCCATTTGTTCAATGTAGAATCATTCTGCACACCATACAGATTCCTGTATCGATAGAAATAAGTGCAATCGGGTCCCACTCCCACCATAGTAGGTGGCTGTGAACACGGAAGTCAGGTGCTTATGACCAATGTATTATATCTATGGGCCACACCACCCAGAAAAAAATAATATATATATATATATATATACAGGGTCCCCACACATTTTTAGCAATGAATTTCCAAAACTTTTCCAAAACTTTTCCAGAATATTTAGCCCAATTTCCAGGCCTATAAAACAATCATTCAGCGCAATAATGTGTCTCTTACTCCTATGTACAATGCCCAAAGATAGGCAGTGTAGCAAAAATAAAGCATAGAATATAAAATAGTACAATTTCATTCAACATTTCGTGCAAAATTAGGGCATAGTGACCCTGCGAGCGAAAATAGGAGGGGTGGACGACGACGTTGCACGGTTCGTTGTCGCTCGCGGTAGGTCAGGACGGTCTCATTCAAAAACATGTATTTTAATGTGATTTCATCGCCCGCTCGCTTCGCGTCACGTCGCATCGCTGGCAGTGCGGATGGGGTGTTACACAGCCCGTTCGGCGAAAAACTACTTATGTTACATATTTTGTGTAATGTTATACATGTTTATGAAAATGTTTTGTATTAAAAAAAATCAATAGCCAAAAACAATGCATAGCCAAATATTTTTCCAGGACCCTTGATAAATTCCAGGACCTTTGATCAATTCCAAACCTTTTCCAGTACTGGATTTTTTAAATTTTTATTTCAAAATATTTCCAGGAATTTCATGACCGTGGGGACCCTGTATATATATATATATATATATATATATATATATATATATATTCTGGAATGAGTGTGGTGTACTTTTAAAAAAATACAGCAATAATGGGCCTACAAAGAATCCTAGATTGTTAGAGAGTATTTGCAATTGATCACCTCAGGTATACATGATGTGAGTAATAACGTAGCTATAATAATGAAAACAAATGTAGGCCATCAAGAAAAGTGGAACAAAAAACTTGGATGCATGGTATCCTCCACTAGGGCTTTTACTAGCAAGTGACTTTTCTTAAACAATGACACAATGGATAGCTTGCTCTTCTCTAGGCTCCAACAAGAGTGTTACCACTTATGAGTTTTTAATCCATACTTTTTGATAACTATAGCACTGGAACAAAAGAAAGAAAAACATAGCAGTCTGTATCTTATTTAACTGTGTCCTGAGTGATACCACCTAGAAGTAGTAAGTTCCTTAATTATATCCACAATGAAGCAAAGCACCTCCATGTTATACATTTCCTCACACGGTCTGTCTTAGTTTACCCTCGTTATTCCTCTTGCAAAAAATACAAAAATAGATCTTCTATTTTTGTAAGCTCTGGGTCAAAGACTGTAATTATGAGTAAACCAATAGTTCAAACCGCTCTTTAAGATTAGATTTCAAAATCAAAAAGGTGAAGATTTGAAGCGGCAGCTAGCCCTGTGGTATAGTTCCTTCCTACGCAAGAGTGACACAGGAAATATAAACAAGAACTCAAAATTGAGAGCACCCTGTTTTGCCGCCACATTCAAACCATCCAGTAAGCCACTAAAATAAATTGTCACTTTGTCTTTCCTGATGACGGAAGCTTCATGTCATGAGCCAGTCAGCTGGCATGAGGTCAATGACTCAAAGTCCTACTACACGTATCACCTATGTAGACTCATTGTAGTGTATACTGACACGTCTGTGTGATAACCATGCCCCCATCCTTTGGCACCCGAGATTAGTATGTAGTTGGAAGAGCCTGCTCTAAAATCCAACACTCAGCAATGCCCTTTTCTCTGCCACCTGAACATGGCCATGATGTGGCACTGCTATCTCTGCAGATACGAAGAGACTGACAACAGATAAGATGGGTAAACAACAGTAATTTATTTAGGTATTTAGACAAATTCTGGCCCAAATCATGAGTCACGACCTGACAAATAGTTGAGATAATTAATAGTCACTTTTCTAACGAAGGACAATGAATGAAGTGTAAAGAAAAAGATAGCCTAAACATGGCAAATGTTCGAGTTTAATTGAACAAAGTACAGAGTGATAAAGTATATACTTTATTCACAATAAGCCTGTGGACTTCAGAGTTAATTGATTTCTTGGAAAGCAACAGATTAGCAGCAGATTAGCACCTCATAAACTCTCAGAACTGCATGGCTGCATTCTCTTTCCCTAGGGAGAAAGTTTGGTTCAGAATCAGAACAGGAAAACATACTGTCTGTCTCCTTATAGTTTATGTTCACCAGAGGTTAATCTATAACAGCCATAACACTGCCATATTTGTTAAATTCAAAACTAGGAAATGTAACTGTTGACTTTCTATTCATGGTTGCATTGAAAGGACATTTTTGTGATATTTGTATTTTGATGTTATTTTCTATGCTATGTTGATGACTTGAATATATAGGACCTCAATGGAAACAAGTCCACTGTACTTTTGTGTGTGATCGTTTTAGACTAAGTGTTTGACTGTACTTGTGCTGTTTGCATTTATGTCTCATAATATATTCAATCAAATCAACCTGGCTTGATAAATAACACAGGACATAATGATAAAATCCCAGTATGCTGTACAATGACAGCAATGACAATTCTTACGAGGTCAAACCACTAAGTCTTAGAATCTGCCCTTCCTCCACATATTACTGCCTAGTGGCTATCAGATTAAAACTGTAATAGAAAAAGGATATTCGAAAACAAAGTGACAATTCTTCTCGGACCAATTTCTCATTTAAGTGGTACATCTAAGATCTTCATCTGAGCCTTCAACACACACACATATAGACTCGACCACAACTGCAAAAACATGATTTATTGCTCGTTTGTTGACCAGTATTAGACATGCAGCCTGCTAACAAGTCAGCGGTTTAACAGAGGCTTGCGTTTCAACCAGTGTTGCCAGATCGCATGAGAGAAACAAGCAACCAGGTCTATGAAAATAAGCCCAAAAGAATGCAATTTAAATCTATCTATATTCATCAGCTATTTGAAAATAGCCGACTTACAAGCTCACAACGCGTGACGATGCGACGCGTTTTGAGCTTGTAGATCTTGTGAGCTTGTAGATCTTGCTATTTTCAAAACAAATCTTAGAGAATAAGTGAAAAATGTGAAAACAAACATGTACATTCTAACAACACAAATCTGGTACGGGAGTCCCTAGCACAAAACATTTTCAGATGGGGGTTAGGGGACAAATAAATTTTTGTGGTCCTAGACATGAAAATATTTGAGAAGCACTCAAACACTTTTTTTTTTTAAACAAGCCCAAATAAGCAACTACACTTTAGTTTAGTTTAGAAACAAGCCCGAAAAACCGCAACCCGCAATTCTTTCAATATTTACAAGCCACTTAAAACAAGCCCAAAGTCGCTTATAATAAAAGGGACACGGCAACACTGATTTCAACACAACCAGGCTGGCCGCAGGGGGCGCTGCAGCTACGCTAGTCCGACTGTAAGCTACTGCTGCTAACAGGCTAGCCCGGCTCTAAGAACAACCAAATGGAGCAACTTAGCGGCGATATAAATAACACCCTGTCCCGGTGTTATTGCCAACCGACACGCAGTCGTGCGTTCCGTCAAACATCGTGGGGTTTTTACCTGCAATTCGGCCCGCTCGACCTCCCATTGTGCTCTCTCCACCTCGAAGCGGGCCCATTCGTGCTGCAGGAAGTGTAGGATCCCCGGGATAGAGTACGTGGCCCGGGCCGCCTCCGAGGCGTCGCCGTCGGGCAGCGGTCCTTTCCCCCCACCGCCGCCACCACCGCCGGGTAGAATGGAGTTGTTGTTGTTGTTGAAGAACACGCCGGGCCCTGCCTGTTCGTCCATGGCGGCCGGGCTCGGGGGGGGGGGCGTTAAAGGTCTAGCCTTATCGTCTGTGTCGCTGCTGGTTCAAAAGGTATCCCAAGATATACCGACGTTCAGAGGCCAGAAAAACTCTCGACGGCGGCTCTCCGTCTCCGCGGCTCTACGGGGAATGAACTCACTTTCTGACAGCTAGCTGTCATTGAGTGACGTCAGTGCAAAACGAGGACGCCCACTAAACATGTTGGTCGGGTGCCAGTCTTGCCAGGTTGCGTGAGGGAAATAAGCATGCACCGGGAAATTGGATTTGTTTTAAACATTCCAACAATACAAATGCTCCCTGTCAACATTTTCATGACCATTATTATATATATATATATATATATATATATATATATATATAAAAACATTGGAAGCAAGCCTAAATAAGCAAGTACATTTTAGAAACGAGCCCCAAAAACCGCAACTACCAATATTTATTTACAAGCAAGCAACTTTACAGAAAAAGAAAAGCCCAAAGTCGCTTATAATAAGCCGACATGGCGACGCTGTTGGGTGCGCTCGATTTGGCAGACCACGTCTCCCCGTTCCACAGCAGCGCCCCCTGGCTCCCTGTACTGGAGGAGACTCCACCCCAGCGTGCTACGCCAGAATACGCAGCGGCAGCATAGTATAACCTAACCTTACAGCCAAGATGCCAAATTAGGCCAAAGTCCTGGCTTTTACCCCCCCTCCCCTACCCCCTGAAGAAGGGCCAACAATAAAATAAAGGCAATTGCACTCAGAGATTAAAGCATTTATTAACATATCTCAATTAACTAAGGAGGTGTGAATACACAATTCATAAAATAGTACACACTGTAGAACAGATTTGCCTTCATATTAGGCTTGGATCAAGACCATCATAGATGTATTTTATCGAGTCTGACTTTTACTTTCGTATCGTAGATATAAAAATGTCAAAATCGATTAAATACATCTATGATAGTAGATTGTTCCAAGGCTACCTTCATATCATGGTGGGTGACATTGTTAGTACATGTATGTTATAGACAGAAACATGTGGGAAAGTGCTTCAGAAATAAATCGTTAAGCTAAAAAAAAGAAAAAGAAAGAATAAGAAACATCTGCATGGAATGCAAAAGATAAGCATATTTCGGACTCAGACTTTTGATCGAAGATTGCCATGACGTTTTACTCAAATCTTTTTCAAGGAGAATCAAGAATGTATGCATAAAATCCTTTTAAGGCTTGGTATAATTTATGTTCTAAGATGTTTAGTACAATCTAATTCTAGAATGATCTTAAAGATCAATGTTTTTCTCAGTAACGTTTTTTAAAGACGGTATGTGAATGTCCCTATGTAACCTAAAAGCAATAAATCATCTCTAAAGAAGAGCAGCATCTATCACCATCAATCAACTAAAACAATTAAAAACTGTCTGACTCAACCCCCCAAAAAAAAAACTAGCTCGAATAACACACACGATTGAAACCTAAAAGAAAAGCAAAGGACTGACAGAATTGAGGTGGATTGCCGTGCTGATGTTGGTGCAAGACCATAGAGAACGATGGCACAGTGCACAATCAAATGTCAGGCAGTCAGAAGACCAATCAGGAGGGGGGAATTAAACAAATCCAGAAATTTCATATAGATTGTGTCCCTTTACATATGTTCATCAAAGATGAACATAATACATTCAAACAATGACCATTTTGAGATGAACTTTTAATTCAAAAACTTTCTAAAATGGTATTTACATAAACGTCTCCTTGATTTCAAGAAAACTTTGCAGAGACTGCTCATCCACCGAAAGCAAACATGAGATGAGTTGTTCAATCAATAAATAAATACATTTAAGTGACTGTAATTGACGTATCAGACATGATATGTTGAATATCCAGACACCAAACAAAAAACCTAAAACTGAACCGAATCACGCTGAGAAGAGTGCACATTTGTGGAGTGTTTAGATTTAGAAGAAGCTTGTTTTCAGTTTGATGGTTGGTGCAGTAGGCCCAGCAGGCTGAGCTAGCCTGGCTGCTGCTTTAGCCTTGCTGCTGGCCTGGTTAGCCCGGATGGCGGATTCGAGGCGGGTTTTAAGCTCAGGCGCGGCTCCAATGACAGTCTTAAAGGCGGCTGGATAGAGGGGACCGATGCGCATTAAATTCTGGAGAGCAAACTCGTGCAGTCCTTTGGAGGCTTGGGTTGCAGAGGAGATGGTGTTGTCGTCCAGCAGGTAGGAGATCAGGGTTGGTACGAGAAGAGCCAAGAGTTGTACCCCTGTTAAGACACATCTGCAGTTAATTAACTAGATAAAAGCACTGCTAAGAGTGACATAACAAATACAGATCTGAAAATATGAGCACGGTTGGGAGATAGAGAAGCCTTTATCCTAAAGCAGATACAACCATCACATGATAAGAACTAGTAGGTTACTAAAAAAAAATCCCATGAATCACTATATAATGTGATGCTGATGGTGCTAAGAAAAAGAGACAATTACAAAAAGCAAAGATGTTCCATAAACAGACAGACACAACAGACAGTTTCTGTTATCAGAGGAATCTGTTGATTCTTAATTTTGGAAAAACAACTTTTCCAGTTAACCTTCATTGTCAGCAGAGGCTATGGGAAATAATCTCACATACTGTACAGTATGTACTACTGCAGTAAGTTCAAGTGAGAAACAGCACAGAAAAGCTAGAGAGTGGCTGGCCATGAACATTTGTAGGTTATGTAATCATTAACCGCTTGCAATAGCTCAATCAATGAACCATCAGTAAAGCTAAGCGTAGGGTTAGGGTAACATCAACACAAGGGATGCAACCAAATTGAACAATCTGGGAGTTGGAGTTAAACTGGACAATCTGGAGGTGGTTGCGGAGGGGAGAATGAGGTGGAACGCTATCCTGATTAATCCCTTTTATCCCCTCTATGATGTGCTAGCAGGGATGAGGAGCATATTCAGCCACAGACTCATGGTCCCCCAGGACGACTTGGACAAAGCGACTTGGACACAGTCCTTTGTGCCAGTAGCCATCAGGCTCCACAACCAAGCATGACCCCCATATGTTCTTGGATTACTGACTCCTGCTTGACTCTGGCACACAGACTACAAGGATGAACACTACAGAGCCATGCCAGAAAGATGCCTATTAAGGATAACAGTTGTAACTGTTTCATATTTGATAAACTGTACGTTTACTTACTTATATGCACTGTTAATAGACTAGATCGTTGCTGTCGGGCAGAAACCTCTTATCTCCCTATTGTAACTTTCAGTGTTTTTTCGTAAATGAATGCCCGACTTGATCATGCTACAGTGTCACACAAAAGTATCAGATCTCCAAGCTCAAAACGCGGCGCCAAGCTCGTCAATCTGCTACATTTTGCTATGTTTAAATCTTAATCCTGAAAAGTAACAGTTTTGGACATATGAGGTTTCCACCCGACAGAGACGATATATATCATCCAGATACCCATTGTTGTAAGCCGGCTGACACTGTACAGTATATATGTACACTGTACAGCGAGGATCACGTCGCGCCCCTCATGCGCAGACAAAACCCGTAGCGTGGGAAAAAAGGCTGACCACAATCCAGCTCTTGCTGCTGGCGGGCGTGTGCATGAAACGAGCACGAGCGTGAGAATTTCACGGGGCCGTGCCCGCTTGCCTCTCCTCATTGAAAAATGAATTACTAAGGCGCGTCAATCGCTCCCCGTCTGAAAGGGCCTTAAGTCTATTTATTTTATTATCACCCTACTTTTGCCTATATATCTGTGTCTCATACTGCTGTTGCTGCTATGACACCTGAATTCCTCCACGGGGATCAATACAAGGTCTATCTATCTTACCTGTGTGAAAATAAACAATTTGTGACTTTCAGTGCATCTTAAATTGACATACATTAGAGCCAGGGGTAGATTTTTTTGGGGGGGAATTTGGCTCGAAAATGTTGTGTACTTACGGTTCTGCTCTTCACCCATGCCCACCAGGGCTTCCAGAACCTTAATACCCTCCTGCACAGCCTGCAGTTCAGTAGCAGTCCCTGGGCGGCTGCGCTCCACTGCCTTTAGCTTCTCCACCATGAGTGGAGCCAGGGCATGGATGTAGGGAGTAGACAGCGCACGGCTAGAGTGCTGAAACACTGACAACAGCAGCTGGTAACACCGGGCTTGAACCTGTGGCAAACACAACAAAGTCACTGAGCACACCTGTGCATTTTCTAATAATGATTCTTGGACAGAGGCCAAGGTTTTACACTAGGACACAAGAACAACTGGTCTGCATAGATTTTATTTTGTCACGTGTGGGAAAATATCTCCCGAGCGACGACGTCATGCTTGAAGTACGTCAGCACCCACAACATACCAAGGGATCACTGGAGTTGAGGCCATTACGGAAGCGATCCATGCAGCCCTTCTGTAAGACGGCGACTCCTACGACCTCGTTACTGGCCGACAGCAGGAAGAGCGTGATGGCCGTCAACATACTGACCTCATCCATGTCAGGCCTGGACTCATCTAAAGAAACAGATATCCAGATCAATACGTTGTCGGTTGTAAAGTCCTAGGCCTTGTCCATATGTACATGGGTGGGTATACTATTTTTTAAACGTAGCATTTTCTATGCGTTTGCCAGAAACACTGCCAAAGTTTTTTGCTTGTGACGTCATCTCCTTGTGAGATTATCTCCTTTGTTTACATCAGGATTACATAATAGCAGACGAGGACAAAATAGTGCTGATCTAACATTACTAACAACAGCAATGTTTACATGTTTACACAAAATGTGCAGTTTTGTGTAAAGTACTATTCCACCATATTGAGGAACAGACAAAACAGACATTATTCTGGTAGTGGACTGTAACAAAGCTACGTAAAGGAAAGGTCAGATGTGTTATGTTTTAGGCACTGGGAGACAAACTGGAGCCGTGATGGAATGCATTGAAGTCAATGAGAGCTGGGTGGCCAAGTGCACGAATTAACACTAAGTGAATGATTGCAACCTTAGTAAAATAACCGGTTCAGGAAAATAAAAGAAGCCATATCACACATTGTTCTCTTTAGCTTTTCATGGGCACACTGTATAATTTTATTGAGTTATCTAAAGAGCACAGCCTGGGCTGTCATCACGTAGGTGTTGACAGGCTGTCACTTGACAGTCTCACGATGACAGCTGCGTTCATTTTTCAAATGCTTTATTTATCTCTCTCTCTCTGTGTTTACCTGGCTGGGAGTACTCGAGCATCGAGGCCAAGCTGCTCCTCACCAGACTGGTCCACTGCGTTTGAGTACTCTCCACCCGTGCCAGTGGGGAGGTGATGATTGTCTTGATGCCCTGCAAGGCGGCCGACGCGGGCAGAGGCACCGAGTTGTCCGGTGTCTTCACCGCAGTCTCCTTCAGTACTCCAGTGATCAGGAATAACACCGTAGGCAGGATGGTCATGCTTCCTGTGAGGCAACACAGAGGAAGAATGGACTACTTATACAATCATCCATATTACTAATCTATGACCTTTTGTAAGAACTCTGAAAACTGTAATTCCAAAAGAAACCATTACAAATGTGAGGAGGAGATCTATAAGAAGAGATGATAACCAAACAGCGTTAGAGGCAGACATCCTGGTTTAATGTTTAATGTGTGTAATGTAATTATTAACGTGGACAAAACTACACAGCATGGAATTAGTTAGGTCAAAGTCTTAGTACCGATCTGTGTTATGGCTTATGTCATCATGTGAGAAACAATTCGCTCTTGTGTGCACTTATGTTTGAACTATATACTTCTACAACGATGAACAGGGAAAAGAACTGATCTACACCCTCATTATTGTGTCGCATTGCTTGTAGATCTGCTATTTTCACAATACAATGTTTTTGGGAAACCTTTCGCTTATAATGACATGTCCATAATAGGGATGCCAGTCGATTCAAAGAGGTTAAGCATAGTGTGTTTCAGCATTTTTCATTTCATGTTTTACTACAGGTAATACTGCATCTGAGCTACTGTGGATGTGCGAATATTTCCTTGGCAGATGCCAAGGAAATATTCACACATCCACAGTAGCTCAGATGCAGGCGCGTTGGACAGTCACAAATGACAATTCATGAAGAAATATTCATGAAGACGGATCCCGCACACTGCTCTTGCTGAGCAGCATCAATTTTATTCAAGCAACTACAGGTCTCACCAGCAGGGGAGCAGAGTGAAGGCAACTCTGCCAGGATGGACACTGTGGTGGCCACTAGGCGGGCTGCCTCCTCAGGCAGCCGATGGGGCCTGAGGGGCGCGTGGCTGGGAGACTCGGTGACCCGCGTGTTGAGCTGGGGCAGGTGACGCACCAGGATGAAGACCAGCAGCTCCATGGCTGCAAACACCAAGGACTTGCCGGGCAGAAGCTCTCCCGTGTCCCCTCCCTCTCCCAGAGGAACCAGAGAGTCCTTCTCTTCGCCGTCATCTTTGCCTAAAGGGAACACCATCCAGTTTAGCTCTCTAAAAGGCCTGAATACACGGCACACATCCTTCTCAAGCGTGCCATTTATTTTCAAAGGGAGGAGGGTAAAATCATCAACACTGGAGGAAAGTTTGATTTTGTCTGACTACAACGAGTATGATGTACCAAACATGGTCGTTTGTGGTTATCAGAGACACATGAACCTGTAACAGCCGGAGTTTTAAAGAGAACTTTGCTTTTTTGCCTTTGGAAGAGGCAGAAATTCTGGTCCCCCTGCAAACGGCAGGTGATGTGTATTCAGAGCTTAAATTGATGGCAACAGCCCCATTTGAACAGTGTCTAGACTGCAGACAATAAAACTCTGAAAGCCTTAAAATTACATTCCACCATATTGATCGCTTTATCTGTCAGTTAAAGTAAATGGCATTGTTAGAGGCAAAGCAATGCTTCAGTTTGATGAATGGTATGTTTATTTATAAAACTGAGAATTTGCTTAATGTTAGTTCCTGACCCCGATCGATCCTTTGCTGTTGCACACGGTCCACTGCTGCCCTGATGGTCTCCTGCACTACAGCGGTGACCTGGAGCTGTATGGCCGGGGGGTCTCGGGTCAGCAGCAGTCTATGGAGAACATTCAGCAGCTCCACACCCAGCAGCTACAACACAAACGGAACAATAGAGCTCTAATTGGAACAGTTCAATATCCCCCACACTCTGATAGGCCAGGGCTGTGCGCAACTTATGTGCTCCCTTCCTCACTCGCTACGAGTGTTTTATCTTTATCCATTAAGCGTCTACAGGTCAAATCCATTCATTGCCCTGTGCCCTCCACTCCAAACAGTGCATCCAGTCTGGCCTGGTGCCAAAAAGTGAGCACAGGCGTGTGAAGCCTAATTTATAGAATACTCTACTCAGTCATACTATGGTGTCCCTGCGCTGAAAAGAGCTGATCTACAAGCTAACAACGCGGTACGATGTGAGTTTCCAGACTGGCTATGTTTCGTGCAGTCGTAATGGTTCTCTGAATACGATAATAAAGGAGGAAACGTATACACAGAAATGGGGACAGGGAACCATAGTGAATGTAAAACGATACATACATTACTCATGCTCAACTATAGCTTCACTGAGAGGTTGTTTTCACACCCTCTCGCCGGTAGTTTCTGTGTTAATAATGAGCCTTCCTTTCATGTTTGGCCATCTGAAACCTACCGACATCATCAGTCTTCCTTATGTTTGTGTACACTCTGCCTTTACCTGGTCCTCTGCGATATGCGTCTTAGCAAAGGGAGACTCCAGGAGAGTGTAAAGGGCCAGAAGGCATGACGTGACGTGCTCCATCGGCTCCTCAGGTCGGGGGAAGCAGAGAAACTCAATACTGACACCTGGGAGACGGGGCACAAAAACACAGTTCGAGGTGCCAAGTGTGACTCACAGGGCAGCTGGTGAACGGAGATAAAAAAATACACAGCAACGCAAAGCCTCAAAATCATGTGTGTGATTAACGTTTACCCAGCATTAGATGCATCCTGTCTTTGACCTGCTCCTCAAAGGTCTTGGTGGTGAAGGGGACCCCCCCCAGGGGGAGACCCCCAGGGGGGATCCTGGAGGGAGCAGAGGGGGGATCCTCAGGATCCTCTTCAGCTCCGAATCCGGTGCTGCTGAGCCAAAGGGCCACGGCATGCAAGACGGGCGACCAGGAGCTGCGGTAGTGGAGCCGTGCCGTGTCGATGGTCTCTGGGGTATAGAATGCCCCACCTGTACGAACACACACACACACACACAATGTAAACAACATTCTGTACAAAGATGGAATAACAACCTAACCAAAGAAGGGCTCAGTTTATTGCCACTGCAGCAGATCATCACCACAGTGAAAACTAACAGTCATTCTCCTTTAGTCCTTAGTAGTCCTTCAGTATGTCTGAGAAATTAAATCCTGGGGGAAAAAATGCTCATAATTAGTGATAAGCTGCGACCAGCTAATAGATCAAGAGGTCGTATATAGGAGTTACATGTGCATACAGACCATTCAACATTACATTTACTAACAAATACTAACAATCACTAAATACTAATAAACTTTATGTGTGGCGTGCCCTCTTGGCGAATCAGGACAGGGATAACCATCAATAGTTTAACATTGTGACAGCGTTTGAAAGTTTTGGAGCCACAGACAGACCCGTCCAACAGAGCGGATTATGTTTGTTGCTTGTTCGCAGCCAAATCCCACACCAGGGAACATGTCTAGTACTTAAATGTAGACGGTGTAGTACCGTCGGGGGGCAGCTGGCTGGAGAACTCGGGCGGCAGAGTGAGCAGAGCGTAGTCTCGGAGCATGGCCAGCCACAGGCGGCTCAGGGAGGGCAGCTCCGGCTGCACCAGGCTAATCAGGCAGTCGGGAGGAAGCACGTCCACTCCAAGATCGTCCTCATACTCATCATCATCCTCCGTGATTTGTACCGGTACGGGTGGCTTGGACTCCGCCTCTTTCTTGATTTTCATCGCCACCACATACACCTGCAGGGGGCGGATAGAGACACAAAGACTGCCATCAGCTTCGTTCCGCGCACTGCGTGTTCCGAGCAGAGATGAAGAGGGGGTTTCAGTCTCACCTCAGCCCATGCCTTGAGAACTGCCAGTTTCTCCATTGTAGTGGCACTTTCGCTGTACAGCTGGCTGGAGGAGCCCTTCCCAGCCTGCACCTTGTCCAGAGAGGACACCAGTAGGTTGTGGACTCGCCGCAGGTCGTTGAGGTCGCTGACTACACCACTACCGATCCAGGTGCTACACACCTGTAGATACACACATGAGTCAGGAGGTGGCAGACTGGTGGCAGTGCAACCCACCACGTATCTCTTTTCATATGCAAGGGATGATGGTGAAGGGATGCCACAGGCACTGGCGGGATTAAACTCTATGCCAGCTCTATGTGCTGGTCTGGAGGTCTTAAGTCATTCACTGCCAAGGACGTAATTTCCGTGTTTTTTGTCCAAACGCCCAGGCTGCCAAGGACGTCATTTAGTTTTTTTTGGTGGTGGGGGGGCAGCCTGTGAATGATCCAAGCACCACCGAAAAAGAGTACACCCAGAAATCACGTGATCACAACAAAACAAAAAAGATCACCTCCTTTCATGTTAAAGGATTCACAAAAGTCAATTTTCTCGGATTTCAAAAGTTTTTCAAAAAACAAGCCACATTCAAACGGCCATAGCTCTGGAATGGAGGATCGCGGCCAATTATTTCCCCCCGATTCTACCGGATACCTGTGCGTGTAATGAGCCAATCTCCGCGAGGACGGCGGTCACAGAGAATATTCCATGATTTTTCAATCATTTTTCCAGGTACAGTAAAATTGCCGTTTTCGCTGGCAAGGGGACCGGAGACGGTTAATTAATTAATTCCTGGCAGTGAATGAGTAATGAGTTAATGAATTGATCATAGTCCCTGATGGTCACATGACATTGCAGTTGGTTCTTTGTGCATGTGAACATTGCTCTCATTTCGATGTATGTAAAAAAATGTACCTGCATCCTCACTCAAATTGCCTTAAAATAACTACGTTGTTTATTCTTATCCTTAGGCCAGGGAGGAACATTTTGAGATCTTGTATGTTATATAAAGCCATAATGGCTTGATAAAACTGCTGCAGCAGCAGAGAATGAAATAGAGTGCAAGTTTATAATCAGCTTTACTCTGCATGAGTGGAGTGGATATAGGACACTGTTCCGCAGGCAGAAGGAGCAAGACAGACAGAGAGAGAAGCAGAAAGGGAGGGATGGTGGAGTGAGAGCAAGAGAGACAGAGATAAAGAGAAGAGGAAATACAGCACTTGCTGCTATGTCAATGCCTTGACATTGTTGGATTCTGAAGGGGAGATGACTCAGTGTGCCAGAGAGATTAGCAGCCACTGCGGCAGCACCCACTATCAATCAAATAGTTATTCAAACCTCAGAGCCGCATTACACTACATAGGGTGTCCAACTGCACAGATATGAAAGAGGAACCTTACTTCAATGGACTGAATGCTGTACAACTGCATAGACATAAAAGAGGAACGTTACTTCTAATAGAATGAACAGAATGAATGCTGTAGAACTGCACAGACATAAAAGAGGAACGTTACTTCAACTGAATGAATGCGGTAGAACAAACAAACTGGTTGTGGTTGCGACCGCTGTTATACCGCCTCGTAGCGCTCTGACTCAGCACATGTGAAACAGGAATGTTGGTACCATGGTGTAAATATTTGACAGTAAACAAACTAATAATAATAATACTGCTTTTCTAAGTACCCAAAGTTGCTTTACATGGGGGAAAAAATAATTAACTTTATTAGGTAATAAAATAAAAATAAAACGTTAAAACAAGCTTCGGGTGGGGGGGTAACCTAGTTAAAGCAATTCTGAAAAGGTGTGTTTCAAGGACAGTTTTGAAGGATGGGGGGGCCTCTTTATTGTGGTTCGGGAGCGATTCTTTGTCATTTGGTGCAGAACTTACCTGGCATGCCTTGGCTGTGATGTCGGACGGTGTATCTGGAGAAAACGCAGGCCTGAGAGCAGCCCCAACCTTAAATGCACAAATGTTTCTTTAGTGGCATTAAGTGAAAGATTGTAATACGTCATCATGCTGTACAAAACGACTAAGTTGTGAAATTTCCCACATTTTCATAATTCTATCATATGAAGTTTAGACAATTTTTTGGACTTTTGAGAGACCTAATGTAATTCAGTAGCTTTGTGACAGGCTTACATTTGCCTGGTACTGTTCCAGGATAACATGGCCAGGGAACTCAGGCTCTGGCACTGAGGCAAACTTCTTAATGATGTCCTCCAGGGCCTGCAGTCCAGCCATCCTCAGCTGGTTGCTGTGGTCAGTAGCTGCCATGAAGGCCATGCGGATCAGGTCCGACAGATGGAGCACCAGCAGATCACCTGGAACCATGGAGATGAAGTGAGCGAAAGCCACGTCAGAGTTTATAGCTGCGGTATTCAGTTATGTGCTGTGGAAGTCCGAGGGCATGTTGGTAGTGGTAACCAAAAGCTAAACGACCAGGTGATTTCACCAATACGTCTTCAACCAGATGGTTTTTAGAGCTAAGGAGTTGAATCATCCAACGTAAATGCCTGGTTGGAATGAAAAACTGCATCATGAAGATGCAGTTTTTCCACCGGGCATAGAGTTGAACAATTCAAAAGAAACCAATAAGCTTAAGTACACATTTCAAGGGATGGGGTGGAGCCATCAGCATGCAGAGCCACTATTCGCTCAGTGCCATTCATTACATGTGTCTGGACACCCACCAGAGCTTAGGCTGGTTGATTCTGTGTTCAGACTGTGGACTCTGTAGAAGCAGCTTACAGTATATACCCACTGGGCTGCTCTTATCTGTCACGGTGGGAGGGAAGCACCGTTCACTCCTTCACGTACTAATCTCTCTCTTTGCTACTGTACATAAAAAGCACCTTGAGGAAAACAAACAAAGCTTTTTAATTATCGGAGAGACCATATAAGCAGCGAAACTTGATTATAAATAACAAAAAACAGCCTCAATCAAGCATTTCTTTGTGTAGGACAGGAGTATTTTGTGGACACTTGTGGGGAACTGCTAGTCGAAAACGAGCTATATTCAACTGCCGATAACTACAGAACAGATGATCACGGTTACAATGTTTTTGTTCTGGTGGAAAGAGACTCGTCCTTCCACAGAGACATCGTTTGTTTACATCCGGGTGGAAGAAAACGTTTTTGTGGATCGTCAAAAAGACTCAAAATAAGGTAAAATTAATGAATTAATTGATATGCGTTTTTTTCTTTTCAGAATAACTAGAATCCATCAAAATTAACATTTGAATGGGAATGGCTGTAACGTCAGTCATCTATGACATGATTAGCTCGAGACACACACACAGGCGGACGGCTAGCCTCCCGCACAACCACACCGCAACAAGAGGACATACAGTGAAAGAGGAGTGGTGAGTTTTCAGACGGCTGTGGAAAATGGGAAGTGAGTCTGCAGTCCTGACGGAGGGGAAGGAGGTCACAGCTTGGGAGCCAGGAGGGAGAAAAGTCTAGGACGTGTGGAGCAGTGCTCAGGGAAGGGACAAACAGATTTCCTGTACTAGCTCATCTACAGTAATGTGAGCAATCAGGAGTGTGGGGTTGGCTCATGTCCTGAAGATAAAAGGGGTGCCATGTGCCATCATTAGTGTTTTGTACTGGGTTGTGGGCAGCAACCGGAAGCCAGTGAAGGGGAATGCAAAAGAGGGGAGACGTGAGAATTTCAGGAGGCTGAAGACCAGGCTTGCTGCTAGTTTTTTTTTTACTTTCCCTGTGTTAATCATTAAAAAAACACCCTCAGTTCTCACCACCAGCAAGAATGCCCACGTCCTTTGTATGGCACACAAAGAAGGCAGCATTGAGCTACAAGTCACTGGTGGTACAGTATAAAACAACTGCACATATTTATGTCTGCACTGGCAGCATGCCAAGTGCATCATACCTTTGGGGTTTTTGGCTTTAGCAGAGCGGGCAGCAGCCAGGTCGAAGTGTTTCTTGTCTGCGTTCTCGCACAGCAGGATGATGCGACACAAGCAATCGGCAGCAAACACCCTGGTCACCCAGCGTGGCGCCACAGAAGAAGGTTTGGCATTGTCGTCTCCGCCCAGCGTTGTGAACATGATGTCGTCGTCCATCTCGTCCTTCTTCTCAGAGTCTTCCTCGTCTTTCCCGATGTCAAAGGTGACCGGCACCACTGTTCCAACCTCTGCAAAGGGGAGATCACCGAATTCAACATAATACCCAATTATGTGAAAGCAAGAATAAAGAATGTTTGTTTATGCAGCAGCAACGCCTTGGCAGTCAGTGATCGTTATCAATCCTATTATCAGATGTGCGTTAGAGTAAACTGAGAATCAGAAAGGGTTTTAAAAGCTTATTGTCATCCTTGACCTTTCCGTGTGCATTGCTAAATTGATAATGCCTAATTTATGCTTTATGTCGCACGCCAAATATTGTAGATCTACACGAATGTGGACTTTTAGATGTTCTGAGCGTGCGATGGAGGTATAAAATCGGGCTTAACTGTGAATGTAGTTAATGTGAGTATCAAATATCCCTCACCTTCGGCCAAATGTATTTCTTTCAGTTCAACGTTTAGTATTCATCATATCGTGTCAGCTCAACTTCAGGGAAAGCAATGACGTAGTGTAATCACCTGTGGTTGCTGCTAGGACATCCTTGCAGAGCTTCAGCCAGTGGGGGAGTTTATCCACAGCAAGAGAGGAGAGCATGTGGCCCAGTGTGTCATGGATGTCATGGCACAGCTTTCTGTCCGTCTCTCGATCCAACATGCCGAACAGAACCCCCTCTAGGCCCGTCTCTGTGATTTTCAGATCTATGCCAGGGACAAACATGACACAAGTCACGATCACGGCGTCACATTCGAGGCCCATGACAACACTAGACGCTGCGGTAATCTCTTAGGTTTGCACTCACTGATGGTGGCATTGTCTTTGTTGTCTCCTGACCTCTTGGCCAGGCTCATTGCGTACTCGCATACCTCTGATGCCTCCCTCTGGGCCAGCTGTCTCAGACAGGCAACTGCAGCGCGACGCAGCAGAAGGTGGGAACTGCACAGGTGCACCTGTCAGGAGCGCAGTGAAAACGCAACAATCAAGACAGACTGCAAGTATATCTACATTAACATTAACATAAAGTGCAAAACCAAGGGTTGTATAAAAGCTTTTATTTCTAAATGCAATCTATCCATTTTAGGTTTAAAAAAAAAAGAACGTTACCCAACATTCATTACAACCTCAAGAGAGAAACAATTTTATATGCAGGGGTGTGTTTATAAATCCTGGGTCCCCCGACACCTGGGCTCCCAGGCCCCATAATAATATTAGTTAAAGTGACACATTAAATATGGGTGCACCGATACCACCTTTTCATGACATAGTACAAGTGCTTTAATTTCAGTACTTGCCAATGCAGGGCGTGAGCAATTTCAACAATATTGCTTTTTTTGTTTTTAAAATGTAACGATTTCTTGCATTTTCTCTGTATACTGAGCAGGATTTGCTCCCTTGAAGTAGCAGAAGCAAATCCTAAAAAGCCCTAGCCATTGTTAAAAACCAAATAGCCAAGTACAATACGCCCGTCCCTCTAGATTCTGGGATTCAAACAGCCACCACATCCCTCCTGATTATGGGGTTGATGTCACTTAGAAACACGCAGCCATCCCTTCGGGTTATGGGAACTATGTCACTTGTAAACACAGCTCTTTGCAAATTGTTTTTACTGGCGACAAGCAGCAAAATGCTACAAATCACACATTTAAAATAGCACAAAATCACTTTGACAAAAGGAACTGGATAAAGGCACGCATTCAAGAACAAAAAGGGTTCTGCTAAAGTATTTTAGCCTGGTATCTCTGGCGTTTTTCAGGGCCCCAGTCTAGCTCTAGGCTCTGATTCAAGGGTTTCCCCCCTTACGGAGCCCCAGTTTATATGTAACCGGATCATGATGGTTGATAATTGCAGAACGAATGTCTTCATTCAGTACCCATGTACATTATAAAACTCAGGGGTCTTACACAGAGACAGGGCACCAAGCTGGAGAGGTTGACATGGCGGGGAGCAAACATGTGTAGCTGCTGGAGACAGGAGATGGCAGCTGCCTGCACCAGCGAGTCCGAGTGATCCTGCATGATGGCACAGCCAACCAGGCATGACGAGCGGATGGTGGAGATAGTGGCACCATTTCCTGGCAAACCCCACAGACAAGACAGGTTGAGCAGAAAATACAAGATACATCGCATTAGGTTAGGTATCATCTTTTGCTTCCAAGCCTGCTAGAGTGGGCTACCGGTCTGATTATTAGATTAAAATGGATAACATTGCCACCTGCTGGTCCATTTAGGAAAATTCAAGGGTACAGTTTACATTCACAGGAAATAATTAGCACGTTTTTGTAACAGTACACAGTAAAATCCTGAGAGTTCATTTAATTCAGAGAGTGTACAAATGGAACCAAATGCATCATTTGGTTCCGTTTGTACACTCTCAGAGTAACGGTTCCATTTGCATTTGGTTCCATTTGCAGACTAGAGTTAAAAGAACACTTTTTTGATGGTTTTGACGACAGGAGGTTGGGTCAGTTTGTTGCCACATTTACCTTGTAGCTCTGGTCCGACAGTGGTAATGAGGGCTCCCAGGCAGCGACCCAAACACTGGTGCACCTCTGTGTGGGAGGGGGGTACCATGAGGAGGAGGGTGAGTACCAGAGACAGGGTGGGCTCTACGTAGCCCCTGTACATGGGACCGCTGGAGTCCACGATCAGAGCCAGAGAGTGCAGGGCCCACGTCTGGCAAACAAAACATCAGGAAAGTCAAGAGTGTTAGCTTTCAGATGATTCCACACCCACAAACAACGTGATGATCGTGTGTACAGCGTATGCAACAAACACAACTATCCAAAAGCCGAAAGCATTCTCTAGGATTTTCCCCTTACTCACCTGAACCTCATGGGAGGATCCATCCTGGGCCAGGGCTAACAAGATGCTGACGCTGGTCTTTAAATGTTGGCCGGAGCCGATTCCACCGACGTATCGATGCAGACAGCCTAGAGCCAGAGAATGGCCTGTCCTTGACACCACATCACGGGCAGACTTCAGCCTGAAAAACACGAATAACATTATGGAGCTCAAGGTTGGACACGACAGACGTTCAGTCAGGGATGTGACCACATTCTCTAAGTGAGTCAAATGTAAATCAGGGGATGTATTCACAGTATTCTACCCCTAAGAGCTTTCCTAAACGGCACTAAAACGTCCAAGCTAAGAGTTTTACCGGATACACAGAGCTATTTTTCTTAGCAATTATTCTATCAATGTGATTTAGTCTTAGCAATTTAAAAGTCTTCTCAACTACCACTCACTTCTCACTGACTTAGGACCTGTTTTTAGCACTAAAATGCTCTGTGAATTAATCTTACACCTAAAATTGACAACCATTAAAATTTGAACTGAATGGCCATTGTTTTTAAGATGTTCTCCTAAAATGGGCCAGTTAGTAGCTACTTTTAAGATGTTATGTGAATAAGGCCCCAGTTGACTGGTTTCAGTTTGTGCCACCGTTTCTTCTCTCTCTTTCCCTTGCCTTCTGACCACTTTTTTTGATATTATGCATTAATTGTAATGGAATGGCATCCTGGTCTATAATTATAATTCATATGTACCCGTAATTTTCGCACTATAAGCCGCACCTGAATATAAGCCGCAGCAGCTAAATTGAATGATTTGTACATATATAAGCCGCACTGGACTATAAGCCGCGGGTGTAAAATCCATAGATTTAGGAGGTCCCCTAGTGGCCGTTAGCTGTAAAAATCCATAGATAAGCCGCACCGTTATATAAGCCGCAGGGTCGAAAAATGGGAAAAAAGTCGCGGCTTATAGTCCGAAATTTACGGTATTACAAGAACTCGCTCTGATTTCAATTGTCCAGGATTTTAGAAACAAAGTCAAATAATACAAAAAAAGACTCAAGAAAACATACTGGGCCAACGTACGGTAGGGACCTGATGGCTTACGTACTTGTCAAAGCTGTACTGTGCCATCCGGGCAATGAAGGTGACCTCTCCCACCACTTGAGCCATCCTCCCCAGAGCCTCTCCAGCAGCACAACGCAGGATGGGGTTGGGGTTGTCCAAGGCTCCCATTACCAGCGCCAGGGCCGACTTACGCACCTCTTCAGGACCCAGGGTACTCTTGTTCTCCGCCAGACCCTGTAGACAGGAATTGAAGAAAGGAAAAGAAGCATTAATTGTGCATCAGCTAAATAATGCGATATACGTTAGGAAATCTCATATTTCAGGCTGAAGCATCAAAGGAGAGAATGAAAATGGATTGGTCCTCACCTTGAGGGCACTAAGTACTGCAGTAAAGATGTTAAGCTGGACTGCCTGCTGACGAATGCCCTTGGCCTGCTTGATGCACTCTGCAAAGTGGTCGAGCATCTGCAGCCTGTGTTGTGTGGCAAGGTCCGATGAAATACATTTTATTTATGGGGCGTTACAGAGTAAGCACGGAATGAAAACAGACGGAGGACAAAAACATACCAACGATGTTGTAAATATTACATTAGATCAAATGGTTGACGTTATGCAAATATCCGAAAGCTATCTAACCTGTGCTTGAAGGAGACATGGGGGAAGACCACACCAAACAGCGCTACGGAGGCATCGATGACAGATACACCCAGAGGAAGGGGCCCAGGGATGGCCTCACCCACAGGAACACGCAGGTAGATGGAAGAGGGGTCATGTTCTAAAGCCCCACTGCCAGATGCACTGTTGGGCTGCAGCTGCAATATGAAATCATCATGATATTATTTATCAACTATTTTCATTTTCTCCCCAATTTTGTCATTGCCAGTCCCCCATGTATACCGCAGTCCGATGTCGCTGCCAACCCCCACTGTTGACCCGGGGAGGGAGTAGAGGGCTACATGCCTCCACTGATACACATGGAGTCGACAGCTGTATCTTTTCACTGGACAGTGAGGAGTTTCAACAGGAGAGCTTAATGCATGCAAAGGTTCACGTTACCTTCCCCAGTTCCCCTTCCTGAATGAACAGGCACCCTGACCAACCAGTAGGAGTCACTAGTGCAGCAAACAAGGACACAATTTTCTGCTGCCTTCACACACCCACGAATACTGCTAATTGTGTTCGTCAGACCGTTGGAGACACTGCTGCTGGGAAACGACCCCTGCAGGCCTCTATGGTGAGATGGGAAAGTGTTTTAATTCTAACTCCACCTGGACACACACACACATCCAACCTCGACCACCCAATTAAACTACTTTATTATTAACTAACTGAGGAGATACCATTTGGGGTTTGTGCTTGTATGCCGTTTTTATTATCTACTAAATAATGGTTATTTCACAGCTAGCAAAATTATTCACGGTTCCAAGACATTCAGAGTAGTTTTGTACCGTCCTCCGCAGAAAATAATGTACAAGAAGTACTAAAAAAGAGGGCATATCCAGGTGGCACAGGGGGTAAAGTTCATGCCCACCACTGTGGGGACTCAGTGGGGCTCAATTCCTTTGCGGTGCCTCCGGCTTGGCCAGGTGCTCCAATGAACACAATTGGCCATGTTTGCAGGTGGGAAGCCTGCAGGGAGTGTATTCTCTAGTAGTCACTGCACTAGCAACTCCTATAGGTTGTTCAGGGCGCATGCTCAGCTGGGCTCCTATTCAGCAGGGAGCAGAACTAGGTCGGATAGTGTGCGCCTCTGCATGCGTTATGACCTCCCGGTGGAATCATCAATGTCAGCCAAAAAGAAGTGGCTGGTGACTAGTTAGTTAGTTTAATACAAGCTTAAAACTATGCCCAATGCCCATTACAGTAAATGCTGTCTATTCTGCACATGTCCATGGTTACGTAGTTACTCCTGCTGAGTTGCGTGTTCAATGTGTGATAATCAGATATCATTATTGTCTCCGCCATTTCCATTTAAAAGGAAAGTTTTTTTTAAACATCAAAAATTATGTTTTTAACACATTCCATGCCAGAGTTTAATCTCATAATGTACTCACCAGTGCCAGCGTTTTATTGTTGTTTTTTTGTTTTTTTCATGTCGCCACAGACCTCGCTAAATAAGTTAAAAGTGCGCGTTCATTTGGTTCTAAACACACAGCGGATCCGTGAGAAACGGCCAGCGAAAACAGTTTCCAAATGCGAGCCGCCATCTTGAAGATACAGCCGATCAACGGTAAACAGTGATCAGCGAGGAAAAAAACAACAACCGAGAAAATCGAGTTTTAAACAGGATCCCAGACAGGAAGCGGATACGATCGAAAAAACCGGAACCCGAATAATTCTGTTTCCGACCGGAAACCGGAAACGGAAAAAAATTCGGAAAGTGCACCTGGGGCAAAATCAATGGGAATCGGCGGTTCGCGTAGATCTACGCGACTGGCACGCTGCGGCTTTAAATAGGTTCGCGTAGATCTACGAGATTGGCATTCAATGTGTTAATGGTTGCACAACAATAAAGAAAATTATGGTTCATGTCACGACTGCAGAATGTTTCTTTTTTTACTGCAGATTGAGGTCTGTTTATTAAGTCCTTTAGAGAAGGAAAACAGAATTTGCCCATCTTTCGTAGACACGTACAAACACAAAATAGCAGTCATGTTTTCCCACATCATAGATAATTTGAGCTTTTACCTGATCCTCTATGGACTTGTGGTCTGTCTCCTGAAGCCAGGAGCCCATAAGCACGCTGTCATCACAGTGACAAAGTGATCGCAGCAAGGAGGTGGTGGTGTTGGCCGAGTTGTCAGTCAAAGTGAACTCAGCCACCAGTTCTCTTAAGAGAGCATTGAAGCTGCCTGCACGAGGAGATAAGTTCTGCTTTGAAACACTTTCCCTACACATTTCAGAGAGGACTAGATACAAAAGAGGACCAATGTTCTTACCTTCATATGTCTTTGGGGGCAGGAGAGCCAGGATGTCATAGAGCCTCAGCCTCACCATAGCAGCGCTGGCTTTAAGATGAGCACCGTGGACCTTGGTGATGGCAGGGACACTGACGACAGAATGAGCACAAGAACGCATGATGTAGAATGGATTTACTATCATATAAGGGGAAAAACTGGAAAATAGTGATGTTCCGTTAAAGAGACGTTTTGCGTCCATAAAGCCTGATTATTGAGCCCCTGTATAGTGTAACTTTTGCAAGTCAAATCAGCATCGAGTGAATTCAAGTGAATAGAGGAGCTCTGGCACTCACTGGGACATCATGGTCATGGCACATTCTATGGGAGTCATCAGACGCCGGATAACGTCTTCTGTGAGCAACTCAGGGCAGTGTGCCACAAAACTACGCATGGCTAGGGAGGAGAGAACAGAGAGACAGAGAGAGAGAGAAAGAGGGAGGGAGAGAGAGAAAGAGGCAGATAGAAAACACAAGGAGAGACAGATTGACACACACAGGGAGAGAGCTCGACAGAGAGAGATTGTTAAAAATAAGCATTGTGTTGGGTATATTATACTTCGTTGTACGACGAATAGCGAAACAAGGTTGTAGTTCCCCCGCCCCCCATCTCACATGACATGCCCAAAAAAGTGATGAAAAAAAAGTAGTTAATTGTTGCAATATGTACAGTAAAGGTGAATTGTCCTGCAGACCGATATAGAATCAATCCATCCATGAAATGGTCATCTCTGTGGGTTTGAACAATGAATGACTGTGTGTCCTTACCACACAGTGCCCCTGCCCTGCCCTCCAGTGTGACCTGCCAGGTGAAGGAGTCTCCTCTGGCCTTTTCTGCCTCCAGCTCCTTCTGGGAGCGTGGGAACACGTTCCGCCACAGCAGCAGCATCTTGGGAAGGTGATAGCGAACCAGGGAGGGACCTGAGTACACATAGGAACACCGTGTGTCAGAACAGAACTCCATGTACAGTGTGTGTTGATTTATGTTTATTTGACAACACAATCACATTGGATAGTGGGGTCCCCAGCTAAAGTAGTTAATGTAGCATCCTCATAGCTCATAGCGCGTCACTTTGTGCTGCGCTACGAGCTTGTAGATCTGCTATTTTTGAAAGACCTTGAAAATGTGTGCAAATCTTTCAATATACTGTACATATTTTTCTAAACATTTTTTAACTCAAATCTTTGCTTCTGGAGGTCCCTGGCACAAACTATGTTTTAAGATGGGGGTCCGCAGCCGAATACATATAATTTTGGGGGTATTTGACATGAAAAACTTTGAGAACCACTGGTCTAGACTAGGACGGTGCCTTGCTACCCTGTTCTACCACACCAACTCTCAACACCTGTCCACAGGAGGCCTTTCTAAAAATAATTATAATCTATCATCTAAAAAACTAACTAATCAAAATTCAGGCATTAATTATTTTCTGACTATAAGAAATGTATTTCTTATGGTCACAAATAATTTGATTCATCTCTTAAAAGTGGGTAGATAGAGTTCCAAAGTTCTGCCCCTTTATTAACCAAAGGAGGTCTTGTACATTACAAGTAGCTCTGACTGAGATCTAACCACAAGTCCAGAAAACAAGGGTGAAACATGATTTTATATGCATATGCACACACACACACACACACACACACACACACACACACACACAGTGAGTGTTAAATGTTATTATTCGAGGGACAGTCCTGTCCTCACCCAGGGTCATAAGAGCTCCCAGTAGCAGCCATCCCGCCTGTGTGCGCTGCAGCGAAAGCCTGCTGTTCTGAGCCGCTGTCCGCAGGAGGTCCTCAGCTATACTCACCACCAGCTGAAACGGAGGAAAAACAGACAAATGCGATGAGTAACGGTATAGCTACTAAGAAAAATACCAGCCTCTGACAGGTGGATGAAAATCAAATTGCCTGTTGGGAATGAATAAGGTTTTTTAAACCTAGTTGGAGCAATAAGACCAAAAATATTCAATTCAAGCCCACAGGAAACATGAACTGTACTAGATGTATCAATTGTAGAATGTGTGTCACAGTGCTTTCTACAGACCTTGCCCTTGGAGTGGGGGATGCCCAGGGGGCACTGGTGTACCCCTCCCAGTAGGGCAGCCATGGCGAAGCTGTAGCCGCTCACTGCCTCAGGGGAGCTCTTCAGGTTGTTGATGCGCTCTGCACAGCGGTCCAACAGCGGGGTCAGCTGGTAGGGCAGCGCCACGGTGACACAGCGCAGGCACCACGCAGCTGCCAAACGGGCCGCCATGCTCGGGTGCAGCAGCACCGAGGTCACAGTTTCCACAAGTCCTAGGGAACGGGAAACGGGGAACAAAGAAACGACTTGAGTACACATTTTTAGCTCGGGTACTAAATGATAATTTGCAGCAATTCTAGGCTCACGTGACCAACAGCAGGGTTGTTTTTGTACGGAAATGTTTTCTCCATTTTATTGAGACAGGACAAGACATGCAATATAGGCACCCCCCGCCCTCCACTGAATCAAACCGGGGATGTTTTTGTAGACGCCGAAACAACCCCACCAGGGGTGTCTTTGTCTGGGTATCTGATGGTGCAGGAAAATAGAATTGAAATCCCGATTGATACCGTGTGAGCATCTCACCTATGGAAGGCTCCTGAATAAGCGGTGAGGAGGTAGCACTCAAACTGTGGACCAGACTGCCCAGCTCCTTGAGGGCACACACCATGACATGCTGACTGGCAGAGACATCCGCTGCCCCTGCCTTGTTCTCTCCACTGGTGTCATTTACCACGGCCTCTGAAAGCACACCATGCAGGGGGAAACAGAAAAAGGCAGTTTTGTCAGCACAAAAAGTGCCAAAATGGCCAAGTTGAACAAAGCTAATCTGGGAGTTAAACTAATCTAAACTACAGAGTTAAGATCGTCTACATCCCTCAATTCCATAACATGATATAATAATAACAATAATAATGTTGCTGTCACATGCTAGTACTCAAACATTGTGGTAGGATAAGTTGACTTGCACTGAATCAAAACACATTGCTCAATTCTCTCAAACAAGGAAGGCACATCCTGTAATTATACAACTGGTTAATCGTAATCCTCAGACACTATTGCACATGGAGGTCTTAATAACTTTAATAGCTGCTTGCCACCCTTAAGGTTGTCACACATCAGCAAACTGCAAAGCCCTGCACCAACAGCAGTAGAAAGAAACCCATGGAGTAGAAACGGACGCACTGCACTGAACGACCCACACACAGAGCTCTGAGGGTTTGTTCACTAAACAAAACCATGGTGTGATCACGTCAACAGCAATCACTGGTTCAATGTTATTTTGCTGGTCCAAGGCGGCAAGGATTAGGTTGGTTTTCAAAATGTAAACTTAATTCAACAAACCACAAATATTGGCATGTATTATGCATCAACTTAAATCCTCAGAGCTCACAAAAATGTAACGGTTTGGCTAAATCTGAAAAAATGCTGCAGAAAAATAGCAGAGACAAAAAAGGCAAAGTCAAGAAAGTGGGAAGCACAGCAGCACCCAACAAAGGAATGGGGAAATTAACTGATAAAGCAGATATTTAAAGGTGGAAGAGGTCCTTCAACACACATTATCAATATTTTTTACAAATGAAAGAGCTGGCATAGCAGACCGACTATTAACGCGATACCCAGTCAGAATATTGAACAATAACTAGCTGTTAATTAAAGTCTGGGTACAATTGGTAAATGAAAAATGTAGTACACTAAGCTGCATCTTAGGACATGACATTTTCTAACGTGCATTGTAAGGTACAATGGTTCACTGGGTCAAATGATGTGCCCAAAGAACATCAGGAGTACAAGACAAGAAAATAGGTTTTGACATAGTCCACAGTTCAAAGGTTTCAAAGCAAATCACAGAGTAAGAATCATCTTTCTTTTTTTTAAGAAACAATGGCGATCATAAAAATGATTGGTGATTATTAAAAAGAAAAAGATGATGCGCTGGGAAAGGAAAGGACATTGTAGGAGGCAAACAGGAAAGCTCAATAGATGCAAATTGCTTAATATTATGCCTCGTCACCATGAGTTAAAAATGTGGTTTGCTTTTACTGATTGTGAGCAGGTTTAGTACCATCAAGCATTTCTGCCTATCTAAGCCATACAGTATGTGAAGACAGGTTATTTTCTTTTTACCTTAGGGTTTGTAAAACATTGATAGTGTGCCAAAAAAGCCAACTAGCTGAGAATAGAATGCATGCCTGAGCCTGAATTGCGCATTTACAAATGGTTCATGTTAATGACTGTATGCTGCCCACTTTGAAAATGTCAAGGAAATAAAAATAACCTAAAAGAAAAGGTAATAAAAATCCAAGGAAAGCAAGCAAAGCCAACTCCACACACACAACACAAGCAAATAAAAGCAAAATGAATAAATATAAACATGAATGTGGAAGGGGAGAAAAAAAGTAATAATGACGAGTACTTACTCTGTAATGCTCTGAACCGTGATATTTCCCCCCCATCCTCCTTACCCACAGCCCTCATTTGCTTGCTGATGGCTTGGCAGATTTCTTTGCCCGCCGCAATCTGGGCTTTTTCTCCCAGCAAACCCCCCAGGGTGGCACGCAGCATGAAGGAGACGCAACGTCGTGAGTACACAGCCTCTACGTGTGTCTGCGTGGCCCGTGGGTGAGACACCAGGTCCAGCACGTGTGACAGGAAAGTGGCAAAGTTGCGCTCCAGCCACTGACCGCCGAGAGTTGTGACGAATACGACATAGGCCTGTGAAGGAGTCATGGAATAAAATTGCAAAAGAAAATCATTTCGAGAAGTGAACACACTACAACGTGCACATCATAACATGACACACAACCAAACTGTAAATTGAACGACAGGACACAAACTCAATGAAAGCACAATAATAAATTGTTATCATGGCTAAAACTAGAACACTTCACGTAACTTTTGAATGAATGTTATCTCTCCAACTTGCTTGTGCAGCATACAATGTCAAGACAACCACAGATGTTTTCTTGTAAGTTGAACAACGTATTGGAATTAGAAAGGCTGTAAAACATTGAATGTGTGCCAAAATGACAGAATCTTTCCAGCGAATAAGGAAAGACTACTTTATGTACTACTAAAACTACTAAATGAATGCTGCTGCATTCATTTGTTAAAAGTTACGCCTGTATGTAGGACTATAACGAGATACACAGAACAGGATTTGACAATATGTGTGATTGAAAGCTCTCAACAAAGTAATGCTGTATCCTCACATCTTGTAGCCTTTAGTGGCATTTATGTGTGAGCATAGCAACTCATGGAAAATGTCCATGACAATTGACATGAAAATTAAACGATGAAATCAACTCAAGATTGACTAACGTTTCTAAAACTCATACTCTAAACTGTTGTGGTGTTTGACTGAAGAGAATATGGCTTACCTGCGTGACGCCCACCCGCACCTCCCTGCTGACAGAGCCTCCTCCCTTCAACATTTCACCCCCACTCTTCAAGAAGCCCGATCCCCCACGGAGGAAACCGGTAGCCATCAGCTCCAGTACCTCCTCCAGTGTGGCCCGTTTCACATTCTGACGCATCACTGAAGAAGACAAGTGATTAAAACCATTAGTTGTTGTCATTGTAGCGCAAAAATTGTATATATATATATTTCTTTTTACACATTAACCCTACCATCCTAATTCTAAGCTGAACATTCGGTGAAATTAGAAGATGTCATCGCTGCGTGTTGTGAGCTTCTAGTTTGGCTATTTTCGCCGATTATGTAGAGGGAAAACAGTAGGGGGCTTAGTGTGGACCCCTGGGGCACACTGGTCAACAAAGTACAGTATATAGGGTTTAAGTGGATAAGATGGGTTGATTCCACTTCGTAATTTATGAGACCTATTATACCTGATGCTTGTTTCGGCATAAGGGCTGTGGCCATGACTGTTCCCAGCAGTTTGGACACTGAAACCCGCACCCCATAGTTGGAGCCCTCCAGGGCCTTGAAGCACAGTGTGGCCACGTTCTCCAGTTCTGTGGTCCACATGAACACAGCCTCATTCTGTAACTCCAGGAGGCACTGCTCAGGGATCAGGAATAAAATATGGTACCCGATTAGTGAAATTTACTTCATGCAGCTTGCAAAATAAATTGTGTATCCCATACATAGACAACACAGTGAAGATTACTTACAATATTTAAACTACAAAACCATATTGAAATCATACAGTGTCAGTTATGTGATATTTTATAAACAGGAAGTTGTCTTTCTCAATGGGGGTATAACACATGCACATCACAGTTTTACAGGGTATATAAATGAAAGAATAATCATGACGTTTTCCAGTAATTGATAATCTTTGCCATCACTGTTTTGTGCAACCATCTGTGCAACCACCAGGCTTATGGAAGTGTAGAAATGCCATCTCAGAGCCTCTTATAAATGTTCCTCAACAAAATGACAATCACTGAGGTCATTTCATTTTAAAATGTTGTGGTGGTCATTACTGCCTTGTTGTTAAGACTCACTGTTAATTCTGAAAGAATCTATAGACATGCCCGTTATTTGAAAGATACTTGTTAAATCATGAATAGTCGTGTGATACTACACAGTACACACCAAAATCCTGTTCAATTAAAAGTAATGATTTCACTATGTAAACGTAAAATGGCGAAATCCTCTCACAGACCTTTGCTACGGCACAGCGCACCGCCATGGACCTGTCTGTGAGCAGGGAGCGGGCATTCTTGTAGATATCCCGGTGACATGACGCTGCAGCCCCACCCAGTCCATTCAGCACCTTCTGCAGACTGAGAAGGATCTCCCCTCTGCCTTGGGACTAGACCAAACAATGCAACAGGAAAGCAGAGCGATACATTAAAAATATGTCTTGTATGGTCTTTCCCAACTTTCAGACTCCATATGGCAGCTCACAGTTTGTCTTCCTTAATGACATACCTCTGCACTCTTTAAAGCCTTCAAGAGATTGTTAATCGTATCCGGGAAGGAGCTTCCCAGCATCCTGCCCATCTTCTCATAAAAAGCCCCAACACATGCCACCGCAGCACTGAAACAACAATAATCAAGTTAAAAGGTAAAAAAAACATAGATAATTGACATCGATGTATAAAATGAAATAAAAAATTGGTGTTTTTCTTACAAGGCAATACTAGGTATTGTTACCAAGTAGTGTTTCATCTGGGCTCTGTATTAATAGCACCCATTGCTCATTATAGTTAGGATGGGTAAATGCAGAGGAAAAATTCCATGTGCTGCATGTGCAAATGTACAGTGACAAATACCCCAAGTCAGTTTTCAAAATGACCTCAAAGTGTGAAGAATCAATATTTTATGATGCGTAATGTATGGTTCCTTGTTTTAAATATTTCATATACAATCAACTTAAAATTTATTTTGACTGTAGCGTGCTTTGCTTACATGGATTTTTGTTGTTGTTGTAATAATCATGATTAATAATAACCATCCATGTGCCATATTTTCTGAGTGAGGTTACACATAATAGTGTGTATATTAAGCACTGTAGGTCACAACAGATGTGATTTCATCCATGGCTACTGCCCTTTAATGGCAGCAAAAAGCACATTTAATCTATTGATGCAAACTTAATCCCCCCTTTTAAACACAAAATATCATGATTCTACAGATTAACATTAGGCTTAGCTACTAACACTAAGGTAGGTGTGTGTGTGTGTGTGTGTGTGTGTGTGTGTGTGTGTGTGTGTGTGTGTGTGTGTGTGTGTGCATGCGTGCGTGTAAAAGAATATGCACTAAAGTTGACACAGAATATTAACCCATCATTACAGCTACTAGAAAATATTTATATATATATTTGATAAATGCAAACTCACAGCTTTGTTGGCAGATATGCAGGTGTGTCATCCTTGTTTTTGATGATGTCATTGCACTTGTCAAGAGTTTGGAAGACAGTGAAAGTGTCACCGATGCTGTAGAGAGTTGCAAGGTTTTTGGCCAGTAGTTTTCTGGTTGGAGGTCCGGGAGCGCTGCTAATCAGTCCTGTTAACTGTTCCACTAGCTTCTTCTGTTTCTCCTTCACATCCACCTTCCAAAGCATACACAAAACAAACTCATGAACCATAAGGACGAACACATCACCTTTTACTTACCGACTTTAATTTGTCCCTTTACTTTTAGCCTTCCGACTTTATTGTCCCACGGGGAGAACTTAATTTCCACAGCACTATACTTGTTTGACAACAAAACATACAACAGCATACATGAGCTCACAGTAACAGCGATACAACAGCTATGACAACATAAAAAGTGGAGTTGTTGTGATCCAGTATCAGAAATGCCTCTGATACTGCCTAAAATGCTGTATTGGCGAGTATGCAAGTCTATGCACCAATTCGATACCACCTAATTCATCACGTGATGAATATCTCATTTACGAGAAATAATTCTGGTTTATTTTTAATGTTTACTTTTTAATTTGATGTTGCAATACTGTTTTATACTGTTACTGTACTATTATTACTACTATTTAAATGTATTTAAATATCCTACTAAATTGTTCCTGCACTTTAACAGTGTATTAAAGGAATTGATATAATTCCTTCCTAGATCTATTTATAACACACTAGTATCGGATCGGTACTTGGTATACTATGGACCGATACACAAGTTCAAGTATCGGAATTTGTATCTGGAAAGACTAAATTGTATTGGAACATCTCTGAGAAAAAGAGACTGCAGCACAACCTCAGGCCTGTTCAGCGAGGCCAGATGTTAAGCAGCTGTAACTGCAGGTATCAGGCTTTTTCCAAAGCGAGCCCTTCTTAAATTTTAATGTTCTATACCAACGTGCAGAGCATATTAAGTTGTATAACCTAATATTTAATTGAATACATACTTGCACACGTGAGATGTTAATTTGATAGATATGCTAATATTATTTATATAGCAATGTTCAGATGCTAAGTGTGAGGTTTACCTGGCATCCTAGTTACTTTTTAGCACTTACTGTAATTGTTTTTCTTTGCACTCCGTTTATGTCACCATTTACCTTGTTGTTTGTTAACTATGGTTTATGCCATTCATTTACTCTGATCTTACACTTTGTAAGTCGCTCTGGATAAGAGCATCTGCTAAATGCCTAAATTGTAAATTGTACACAATGCAATATTCACCTTATTTGCTGCCACCAGAACTTTATCCAGGAAGCGAAGCCATTCGAAGATGAATACAGGCCTCTTTGCCTCAGTGATCTGAGCAAGGGCATCTTCGTTGAGCAGGAGACTGTGAGCCAACTCCATGGCAACACTCCAGCAACAACCAACTGCTCAAGGGGACAGGGGGATCTTCTATCACAGACGTATACGACCTCACCTCTGCAATGTATGACATGCCAGGTCAGAACAATCACACTTTGGTCTAACCTTGAACACAGTTGCTCTAACTACAAAGTAAAATCTTGACTGTTAATTTAACTGAGTGTGTGCAAAATCTGCAAATAGAACCAAATGGACCGGAGTTCACTTATATAACCTAACTCTTGAGAGTGTACACATGGAACCAAATGTACCTGAAAGTGTCTATTTGTACACTCTCATAGGGTAACCATAGAACTGGGCACTTGAGAGAAATGGTCCTGGGTTTTTGAGGAGAACAGGACACACAATTTTGGGGGGGAACCAATAATTACACATTCATTCCCCGTTTTCATCTTAAAACCCATTTCTTATCACTCAAGAACAACGTACAACAATGCACTTGTAGGGATTCATTCGGTGTGCAGCAGTATATGGTCACCCTTAGACATATACAATTATTAAATAATTAAATGTAATGCTAAAAGAAAAAGCCCACATCACAAAGGTGCCCAGTTCTCTTGTACTGGATTGTTCAGTGCCGTTTACCGCAAGCAACTCTTAGATTCTGGAATCTAGAGTTGCAATACCAACCCTTGCCTTGACAGCCCATACATTCAAACAGAAAAGTCCTATCTGATTGTATTAAACAACATTTAACTCACCAACATTGCAGCTGTACGGAAAGCTTGAATTATCCTCTTTCTATCTGCAAAGTTTTTGTTTCATAATAGACATGAGCTATGAGCTACTTTCTGTCAATAAATTCTGTGCAGGTGATCATTTTTCTAAGTGTCAGAGTTTGGAAGCGCTCGTTTTCAAAAACGCAACGTCCTACTGCCTCCTGCATTATGTGGCTTTCAGAAACAGGTGGTAATGCAGCAGGACCACTGAGTGATTTCCAACGAGCGCTTCCAAACTCCAACACTTTGAAAAATTATCACCTACATGGAATTTATTGACAGAAAGTAGCTCATAATAACATGTATATGGTGGATTTTTATGGAAAAAAACTAGAAAGAGGATAACCCAAGCGTTCTGCACAGCTGCAATGTTGGTGAGTTTAACCTCGTTTAAATACAATCAAATAGGACTTTTCTGTTTGGATGTATGGGCTGTCAAGGGTTGGTATTGTAACTCTAGACTCCAGATATTAAAAATAGAATCTAATAAGAGTTGCTTGCGGGCTACCCTGGTCCCACATCGCAAAGGTGCCCCGTTCTCTTGAACTGGATTGTACAGAGCAGTCACATAACTAGTTTGGTGGGTGGAAAGGAGAACCTAAAGTATAAGACCAATGCAGTCGGGGCCCACTAAACTCAATGGACATAGGGATAGCATGCTCAACTGCCTCTTCTTATCTCTGGACAGCTAATATGACAAGGCGATCAACGCCGACACGCATACATATGATGGGATTTGTTGTTAAACAGTTTGATGTCCCTGACAGAGACCTCACAATAAATAACTTATGGATCCTGGCTGCTGCTGCTGTGGACAAGACGAGTTGTTTAGCAACCTAGCTATGGTTGTACGACAAAATAAGGGTCACCTCAAGCCAAGCACCCAAGTACAAAATGAACATTCACGCACAAAACATCTTTAAAATGTGTATATGTTGGAAAATATTGGGGTAGGAGCTTCTTAAAGCGGGGAATAATGTAGGATTTGTTCAGCCCCTTACCTGTCTGTCGCTGTACCCCAGCATGAATGCAGTGTTGCCAGGTTTTGAGAGAGGGAAATAAGCAACCAGGTCTATGAAAACAAGCCCAAAAGAAGCAACTAGGCTACATGAGCCCTTGCTAATTGAAAATAGTCAACCTACAAGCTCCTTGTAAAAACATTAAAAAATATTTTTAAAAAAGTGGAATATTTCTTGAACATTTGAACAACACAAATCTTGAATGGAGATCCTTGGCATAAATACATATTAATTTGGGGGTCCTTGACATGAAAATCTCTGAGAAACACTAGTTTAAACAACTTTTGGAAGCAAGCCCAAGTAAGCAACTACACTTTAGAAACAATTAAGCCCAAAAAACTGCAACCTGCAACTACCAATATTTACAAGCAACATTACAGAAAAACAAGCCCAAAGTCGCTTACAATAAGCCGACATGGCAACCCTTGCATGAATGACGACGTATCATTGGGCAATATGGGTGTTGTGCCTAAGAAATGTCCGACGGGAAACAATGTAGACAAACCAAAACATAATTTAACAATAATATAATGTGTATATTATATATTATATATCTAATATAATGTGTATATTATTACATGTGTTTAAAAAGTAATTTCATTCGTTATGACCCTGTTCGGTTCATGTTTAAAAAAAAAGAAACATCCACGTGATGTTTAAACCCACAGGAACTATATATGCACTTATTATTCCACAGCCGGTCGGAATTCATTATTGAACGACCCAAACATCCGCTCAGTGGAAAGCAGAGTATCAATAATAAACCAGCTTTACTTTCAATACTTCTGCAATATTTTGATCATTAACGGACGAGATGTCTGACGACGAAGAGGACTATATGTCTGATGCGTTCCTCAAGAAAATGTGAGTGTCTGACGCTCTAAGCGCAGGGGGTTTCAACTGATTGTGAACCAGGGTCCAGGGACCACCACCCTGACTAAGAATCAACCAGGGGACCACTGTTGTTGTGTTGGGTGGATATATGGGCTAAGATTAGTGTATTTGGTAACACTTGCTTTGCATTATAATCAGCTTATAACACTGTATGGTTATAGTTATAAGAACTAAAATACGCATAACCCTTTATAAGACTCTAAATAATGACTGCAATATTATGCTAGTGAGCAGAGGGTTTTTGATTGATTGAGTGTTTTTGAGAAATTCTCTTACTTTATCCAGCCTTCTATATTAAACTCATGTTAAATGAATTGATATACAGATTTGTAACTTATGTATGAGTGAGCGAACACATGCTATTACCTGGGCAGATTTCCTAATAATGATAACTAATGGCAATCCGGGTACACTTCCCCTTCTTGAGATTCTAACTCCCCTTTCTGTGGAAGTTCTTGACCTCCTACTTCCCAGTAACTGCTGTCAACTAGATTGACGCGTCATCTTAGGTCACCGGGTCATTTAGTACTTAACTGTTTCTCAACTAGTGGTCCATGGACCATTGATTGATTGAATATTTTATTAGACAGAAATGTAAAAACAGCACGAGTACAGTCAAAGACTTTGTCTAAAAGGATAACATCAAAAAGGTCCTTGCGGTCTTGTTTCCATTGGGGTCCTAGGTATTCAATTCATTAACATGTAAAATAGCACCAAACATTCAATATCATCACAAATATAAAACACTACAGTATATGTACAGAGTAGAAAAAACAGGGGGGGGGAGAGATTCTAACTAATCTAACTTCTGTTGTGAAATATGATGATATAGAATTATAAAATACTACGCCTAAATTTGCCTGGGTGTTATAGCTATAGGTGTATATTATTTGTGTATTTTTAATCTTTTTAATTGTTTTATTTTTATTACTAATGAATTATTCTTCATTTATTAGACAAGATGTTAAGCCTGGTGTGACAATGGTGAAGCGTGTCAAAGAAGCCATGAAAAGAGAGGTTCAGCACGAGGAGAAGAATATCAAGAACCGTCAGAAGACGTACAAAGAGCAAGAGAGGGAGAGCAGAGAAGCCGTGTTGCACAGCGCCATCAGCAACGAGAACAATAAGGGATTTGCTCTTCTGCAGAAGATGGGTTATAAAGCTGGACAAGGCCTTGGAAAGAAGGGCAAGTTTCCTCCGTTTATATAACTAATAAGTAGCCTTTATGTGTATTTGCATATTAATTTCATCCTTATACTATTTCCAGGTGTGGGGAGAGTTGAACCAATTCCACTTAATATCAAAACTGGTAAGCAAACATTTTCAGTTCAAACTGTTCAGCATTGAATAAATCCAAGTAAGCGGTTTTGTTTATACAATTGTCTGTCTTACATGTATTACTCAGACAGGGGTGGCATTGGAATGGAAGGGGTAAAGAAGAGAAAAGCAGAGGAGGAACTTGAACATTATCGCCAGAAAGTGCGGGCCAAACAACAGAATGAGACAAAGTCTTTGGATGATTTTAGGTGACGTGTACAGTTCTCTGTGTCACTACTAAATATTTGTACTCACTTGTATTATATTAGTGCGTAAACATGTACATTTTCCATCCTAGGGTGAGGGTAAGGACTGTAAGAGAAGAGCGAATGATTGACGGAGATCTCAGAAGGAGCCAGCGGGCCTGTGAGCAGCTTGACAGCCAGAAGGTTGAAACAAACAATGTCTAAATGGCTTTATACAGTATTATGTCAACATAAATGTGAGTCTTTCCTTTGTGTTAACAATGACTGAATTCTCATTTAATTTCAGAGCATCACTATTCCCAGAGAAGACTGGTATTGGCCAAAAGAAGAAGTTATCGAAGATGAAGATGACAATGAAACTGAGGAGGATAAGGAACAGGATGAGGAAGAGGATGAGGAACAGGATGAGATAGAGGAATTAACTGTAAGTGTTTAATTCGATGTGGATTATTGTTTTAAATGATGAGGCCTATGATGGAACTACCATATACATCAGAATTGCAATTAATTTAGGTACAATAGATGTACAGAAATGTGTCTTAGGAACATTGGTACAAAGAAAAATTATTGTTGCCATTCGCGGATTTCTACAAAAAAAATGCTTTGTTCCCATTGAAAGGCAGAATCCGCCCTCATAGGCAGAATTAAAATCTGGTGTGACCGCACCCTTACAATACTTTCTGACATGGCGCAAGAACAGTAGGACCTCACATACAGTGCAAAAAGAGCAGTTGTGCAAATATAATTAAAATCAATCCTTATGTGTATTCAATCAGCATAGTATAAGTGAAAGCCACTCCATTGAGAATCAAACATTCGGTAGGAATATTCTGCATTATGCATAAATTTGACACTTCCTTTTGTTTTGCAGTCCCTGGACAAGCTGCAAATATTGACATCATATCTAAGAGGAGTCCATTTTTACTGCATATGGTGTGGGACCACTTATAATGGTGAGAGGACTAATCAAATGCTGCAGATTTTTTTTTCATTATTATTGTCTTAGGCTGTGTGTCCACCAAAGCGTTTTATTTCGAGCTGAACACACGACCAGAGTTGAACATATTTCAACTCTGGAGGTGCAGGTGTTTTTTCCAGCACATCAATACGCACCGCTCACATAGAAAACAATTCAAAATAATATGCTGCACTCATGAAAGAAAAATGCCTCAATGGACAGCCCCCTTACTGATGATGTTGAATGTCTGCTTTTTACAGATGAAGAGGACTTGTGCTCTAACTGTCCTGGGGATACAGCTGCTGACCATGAATAAACTAATATATGAGATCTGCATGAAATGTCATCTTTGACTGTTTGGCACATTATAATCATAGACGAGACAAGATTCATGTGAGATACTTATTACACTCAACCTATTAGCTCCTCTAAGCAGGACTAGTTTACTCTATTTTTGTGTAGGTATTATGGTATCTGCTACAACATCTCTTTCAACCAGTTGTCTTTCTGACTCTCTGTGTAGAGCGCTATTAACCCATTAAGACCGTCCGGGAATGCATCTGTGTAACCACTTTAACCGTTATTTTATACTTTGGCCTTTAAAAAATAGCAGATTTACAAGCTCATAGCGCGGCACCGAGTGCCGCACTATGAGCTTGTAGATCTGCTATTTTTTTTTAATCGTGAAAATTTGTGCAAATCTTTGAATATATATATTTTTTAAAGCAAACATTTTTTACTCAAATCTTTGCTTCTGGGGGGTCCCTGGAACAAAATATTTTCAGATATAATATATAATATCATTTTGTGGGTCCTTGACATGAAAAGGTTTGAGCACCACTGATATTATAGCAACATAAGTGTTTCAGAAAACTGATAGGATTTAGAAGACATTTGTAGAATCGTATCTCAGGTCTTAATGGGTTGAGAGAAGAATTTTGTATACATTGTATTTATAATTTCGAGATCTTATTGAATTACAGGCTACCATTTTTACTGAGTCGAGTTGTTGTTCCATACATGTTTTCATTAAAAGTTTAAACCTTTCTACCCTTTGTAACCTTGTATTATTTTTTCTGTACTTTGAGTATTAACATGCCACAATAAGTTAACCACTTGAACCCCAGCATCCATATTCTGGGGGCAACATTAGCCGAAAATAACAGATTAGAATCACGTTGTGAGCTTGTAGATCGACTATTTCTGGCGAAGAGATTTGGTGTAGACAGGGGAAAAAACGATCCATGTACAGAGCCATCCCACGTCACCAACTCTAGAGCAGGGGTATTCAAAGTTTTCAGCCCAAGGACCCCCTAGCTGAGAGAGAGATGAAGCAGGGACCCCCTCTATATTGTATAAAATTGTGTTTCAGATTAAAGTTTTTTTTGTTTACGTGGTCTGCTCTTTTTTTCCCTCTACACCGATAGCTCTTTGCCAAAAATAGCCGATCTACAAGCTCACAACGCCTCGCAGAGCGAACTTGTAGATCTGCTATTTTTGGCTAAAGTTCTCCTCAGAAAAGGGATGCTAAGGTTCAAGTGGTTAAGGTAAAAGTAAAATCATATCACACAAAGATTTGGCGGACCCCCTGTAGTAACTCTGAGGACCCCCTAGGGGTCCCGGACCCCCTGTTGAAGACCCCTGCTCTAGAGGGTTTAAGTGGTATCTGTGTCAGGTGTAGTAACTCAACCTTCACCAGTTAATCAAATGGGTAGAACTCAACCCAACGTCATATGTTTGCTCAATGAATACAGTCAACGCAACAGGGTCCCAAAAGGTGTTACTTTTGGTATATTATACTACAATAGCTGGCTTTACTTGTGGTCAGCTCAGCTGAATGTCTGTAAAGATCATGCTAATAATGTTTCAATTAATATCCTGCACTAGAGGTTTCTTGTTTGATGTGATTTAGTAGAGAAGTACTTGTATACTGTGGGTGGTAACATGTCAGAAGAGCACTGTCATATGTGCATGTCATATGCACTTTATCGTGTGTGAACTTCCAGAGAATGTTTTGATTGTGAAATTGAATCGTTACTTTGCTCAGGGGTCCCTGGACCCCTGAGCAACTTTTTTGTTTTGTCACATTCCTGAGCCAATAATTTGATGACCGGGTCAGTCAGTAGGAGACTCTTTGAGTCTCTGGTAGGAGACTCTGCCGGTCATCAAATTATTGGAAACGAGAATTCAAGGCTTCGTGGCCGTGGGCTGTGTAATAAAATTGATTGAAAATAAGTACTTTTTTGGGTGAACTACTCCTTTAAGCATTATTTCACATGGTGTGGTGAATTACAGATATACAGTTTGTTGATGTGGGGATGTCCTTATGTAATATAATTAAAATATTGGGATTTGCTTTTTCTTTTTCTTTTTCCTTTCTTTTTAATTTGTTTTAATCAAATGCAAGCAAGGTCAAAAATAGTGATGCGCCCCCTGTAGGTTGGTTACATACATACTGTACATGATGACGTTCTGTCAAGGAAATCGAAACTACTGAAGACTGAATGGAGGAATGGAGAGCGACCTGGAAGCACTGACTGACTGAGGGCGCAGAAGCTGGGAATAGAAAGCGAAAAGACAGTGTCACACTGTCACTGTCACGCAGTAACAATTTATAGCTGTATTATTAAGTGTTGTTTGATTCTGTGGAATAATGAATTACGTTGCTAAACTAAACGATTATGCACAGAAAACAGGCTTGCAACTCGGATACGAGGATGTTCGCTCTGATGGTCCTGATCATATTAAAAAGTGAGTTGAACATTCAAACCGTGGACACTGAATATTAGTGTACAGAGTTAGTGACATAACTGCTTTATTCCAAGCATGGCGTTTTAGCCTTGAATCAAGACAATCATAGATGTATTATTTTATAGATTGACATTTGCATATTATCATGGATGCGAAAGTAAAAGTCAGACTCGATCAAATACATCATGATAGTCTTGATCCAAGGCGTACTCAGTGTACTGTATGTGTGCTGTATTTATTCCACATGGACAGAGTTGGACTTTGAGCAATACTGTAATTCATTCACTTGGGTGACTTTGACCAATGAAACTGGAAGATCTGTGCGTGATGGCAAGATCCTAGCTGTAGAATACAACTCTCGTAGACGTATTTATGATTCTGACGTTTTCAATCTACGAGAGTTGTACTTGTAGGGTTCTCCCCCCCCCCCCCCCCCCCCATGGACACAGGGACAAATTGAAAATAAAGGTGCTTAACCCCACGCCCCAAATGTTAACTCTCGCTGCGGGGTAGTAGTTTAATGTAATAATCCATATCTTTCAATAAAGAAGTGTTTTAATGCCGTCTGTGGCCGAACGCCATTTTTTCACCCTCGTTTACTTCCTGTTTACATTGAGTGTAATTCCGGGTTTCACCTAATGGGCGCGTCACTACTAGCCTGGTAAACCCTCCCTCCGGAAATCTCTTTTCCATTTGATTCCAGGAGTGAGTCTGGCATGAAGGCTTGTATGGGCGTTTCTAGTGCATTACCAAATAACCGAGCCAATCAGCGTCCTCGCTCATTGTTTTGTGATTGACAGCGGGGGTAGGCCAATCAGGTGGAACCCGAGTTGTTCACACGTCATTAATCAATACACCTTTCATACAAGCTGCTCATTAACATCAAAGACAAACCAATTACTCCTGGTGATAATCACTGCAGCCTAAAGTGGCTTAATTGGACATCAAAGGGCCACTTGGACATCAAAGCTACATTACTCCCGCCCAGCTCCAGCCCACAGCCAAATTGCCCATATAGGTCTACAGGCCAGACTCACTCCTGAAATAAAATACAAATGAGATTTCTGGAGGGAGGGTTTACCAGGCTACGTCACTACCGCCCATTGGGAACTTCCGACAGAATCGGCCACAGACTTCTTTACTTCTTTATTATCACCTTTATTTTCAATTTGTACATGTTTGGAGTGTCTACGGGGTATAGTGCTGAAAGTCCCTGTGTCCATGGGGGGTGAACCCTACAACTCTCGTAGATTGAAAACGTCAGAATCATAAATACGTCTACGAGAGTTGTATTCTACTTTTCCTCCAGAGGTGGAAAGACTGCGAGGTTAGTATTCTACAGTTAGCAAGATCCCACCCCTGACAAACTGTACTTAAGTAAAAGTACAAAAGTATTGGCATCAAAATGTACTTAAAGTACCAAAATTAAAAGTACTCATTATGCAGAATGTCCCATTTCAAGTTATCAAATGTATAAAAAATCTTTTGAAAATAGCAGATTGATCTACAATCTATCTAAAAGTATTGGAAATTGGAAATACTCAAGTACAGTACAAATACCTAAAAATTGTACTTAAGTACAGTACTTAAGTAAATGTACTAATACTTTCCACCACTGCTGAAAACTCATGTCTGACAACTGTACCACCATAACCCAAAACCTAACTATACAAACGCTGCCTAACCTAAATATGTGTTAAATATAGTTATCCACGCTAATGGTGCATCAGCATTCCCAACTGGTGCATTGATATCCTCCCTGAAGTACCCTTGAGCAAGGCACTGACTGGGGCAACTGCTTCATAAGAACTTGCTTGTTATGTAAACCCTCTCCTGCAACCATTCCATTCCACCATGCTGGAAGTATGACATTATTATTATTATTTTGAGTCATGTTGCTTGGCTAAATATTGCCAAAATACTCCACAGATTCACTCAAAGAGTTGTGATCAATGGCCAAACCTATTCCAACGGTGTGGGCAAGAATAAGAAGGAAGCCAAACAGAATGCAGCGAAACACGCCCTGAACCGCATGGAGCAAACAGACCCTGCTGACTCTGTGAGATTCTCATGCATCTTTTTCGGTTTCCTTTGGTCAATTATCTGTTCAAAAATTACTTAACATGTTATTACTGTACATGTTATTACCATGTTATTTTCTTCACAGATGGGAATATCTGTGTCAGCTGTAGTAGATCAACCTGCACCAGTTAATCAAATTGGTATCACTCAACCCAACTTCATATGTTGGCTCAATGAATACAGTCAACGCAACAGGGTCACAATAAAGGCTGTTGAGTCAACCAGAATGGGACCAAATAATTCAACACAGTAAGTTGCTGCTGCATACTAATACCACTCACTGTATGTATTGTATACTTTGTTAAGTCCCCAAGGGTGCTAAATAACCATTTTGTGATATTAGATGCTGTAAGTTTGTGGTTGATGATAAGGAATACCCTATTGCCTTCGGAGGAACAAAAAAGGAAGCAAAGGAGGAAGCTGCCAAGCTTGTATATAATGAGGTATGTGGTATTCAAACCAAAGAGGTTAGTGATGGCTGAGGAAATGGAAAGCTGTCTAGCTCCAAATACAGCTCAATAGTTTAGCTTGTCTTGTATTATAAATGGAGATGTTAATCGTGGCATGTAGCATGAAACTTTTGTCAGCTGTTGAAAATATGATAAGCCACAGAATTACCTGTCACCACTAGAGACCTGTTTTCATTCATTCTACAGTAGAAGCCATTCAATAAAAAAATGACACTGGCTGTTTAATTAGACTTTGTGTAGCATAGTTGTTCTACAAACAAGTTGCATTCTTAGATGGTTTCAGAGAGTTATGTATGAGTCGAGATAAATGCATTGTGAAGACAATACAGCAATGCATTAATATTAAAAATAAAAATTGCTTTAGAAAAGTAAGTGCTTCAGTACTTTAACTCAAGTAAAACCTTGACTGAGCAACATGAACTTGTAATGCAGTACTAGTTAACAAGGAGTCCTTGTTAAATATTGTGAATATAGAACATAGTCTTTGTCAAGGACTATCCATATTTTGACTTTGTCCACCACTGGCCTGTGGTGCAAATAATAAACATATTGTTTCATTTAAGACTATAGATGAGAATGTAAATTGCTCATCTGCTCAACAGAAGGACAAACTAAATCAAGATGGTTCCAGCCTCTGGTAAGTAAGATTTTATTAGATTAGAATCTAAATTCTAGATTTCTTATTCAGTTGGTTGATTGTTTGTCTCTATTATCACAGCAAGAAAACAGAGGACTTGAATTTAAGCCTTGCATTTAAAGAACAGAGCTTCAGAGAGACAAATTATGTTGGAATTGTCAACTACTACTGTCAGAAAAAGAACCGCTATTCTGACTACAGATTGGTGAAAAGTGGTCTACCTCATTGCCCTCAGTATGTACAGTATGATGGAAACCAAATAGATACCATATTACATTCTTTTAACTGTGGATAGATTATGAGAATATTGAAATGTAAAGCTTCTGATCCCAGTCTTGTCCTCCCTGCATGCATGCACCCACACACTTGCATACACACACGCACAGATTCTCCTGCAGGTTGGTCATTGATGATAAAGAGTACCCATTGGCTGAGGGTAAAAGTGCCAAGGAAGCCAAGCAAAACGCAGCTCAGCTGGCTTATAATGCCCTTCAAGAACAGCCAGACTGGAACAGCCAGGTATTTATTTCCCTTTTGTCTATTCATTTGGGTTGCAAACTTAGTATCAGATGTTGACAGAACCTCTACAGTACTTTATTAGTGTGCATTCAACCCTCTTTAGAACTTTGCAAAGAGTCAACCACCAGGCTGGCTGCAAAGAGCATCACGTATGAAATGCAAAGGTTCTCCGATTCTCTACCAATCACATAGTTTCTTCCCAGTGTGGAGGAAGAAGGCTTAGAATGTATACTGTGATGTCTCTTTCTTTAACACTCCTCAAAACAACTGGTTTAGGAATCATTTACATGCAATCTGCATGTGTGTGTGTGTGTGTGTGTGTGTGTGTGTGTGTGTGTGTGTGTGTGTGTGTGTGTGTGTGTGTGTGTGTGTGTGTGTGTGTGTGTGTGTGTGTGTGTGTGCAGTCTTAGTGTTTTTATACAAATAATTGGTCTATTTAAATCCTTCTAAATTTGTCTGAAAAGTCCTACCAATGTGAACTGTCACATGCTGCATAGTGTGATGGTAAGAGTGCAAAGGAAGCCAAATGCAATTCAGCTGGCTAACTGGCTAAGTTATTAAAAACAATATAATAATGTATAATAACATATATCGCCATTTTTGTTATAAAATGTTAACAACCATTTATTTGTCTTTCATGTGTCCTTCAAGTCGGCAATGTCTGAAGATTCACCATCCAATGTCTCTGTACCCTCAAACACATTGTAAGACATTGAACAGGAGTTACAGTAGCACAGATGGTATCTGGTGGTGGTGAGAATCTGCCTACTAATGTCTCTGTATTGTTCAAGGGAGTCCCTCGATGCAACATCACAAAGCACTGCAACAACCAGAAGTGACTCAGTAATATTCACAGATTCTTCTGATCCTCCCAAGGTTAGTTTGTTACTGCCTGTATGCATGCAATTTACACTTGGTTTGTGTAAATGTTAAACTTTTAAATCTATGTTCTGTAGCGTGCATTTGCCCAATTCATATTTCAGTATTTCCCTGTTCACTCTCGTTCACTGCTTTCCAAGTACCTGCAAACACAACTGGAAGGGCATTAACCAAATGATAGAGACAATCACCTGTTACTAGCTGCAGTATACTGTATCTCACTGCTAATTTAACAGAGCTAGATATTATTTGTAAGAAAATGTTTAACTTTGTTCTCATTGTCATCTATTGGGTTTGGCAGTTACTTGAACTTGACATTTCCTTTCCCACTTTTCAGCCAGAAATTCATGACTGTAAGCCCAAAATAAGGTAAGCGGGTTTCTGAAGACCTCAAGCCTATGATACCTTTTCCATATGTCTGCAATTGACGTTTCCCCCCCACTTGTTTCACTAGACTTGCAGCAAATTTCCAAGGGATACCTAACAAGACCAAAGAGGTAGGCCCACTGAAATTAATATTCAAGGCTATATATTCGAAGGTGAAACATTGACATGATATGCATTCTTATTATTATTTTATCCTTTGGATGGTGTGATTGTCAATTTAAATGTAAAGAATACAGAAAATAGTCCTGGAGGTACTTCTAACCAATCATCAGCAGACTCAAGGTATGGCAAATATTAAACCGTGATTTGCAATGTTGTATGCTATGTGTATTTCAATGTTTATCATTAATACTGTTTTATAATCGTATGTAAGTATGTTCTACTATTTGTGTTTATCTCATTAGGTTCTTATCAGAGTTTGATTCAATTGAGCATCTTGGAAAAGGAGGCTTTGGCTGTGTTTACAAGGCAAGACAAAAGCTTGAGGACAAATTTTACGCTGTAAAGATTGTCCGCTATAAAGAGTAAGTGTTTTGTGTGTACAGTTTATAAAGCCTAATTTATACTGCTTGGTATGAAGGAGTTGCTTGCTGGAAAAAACAGATTTTCAAGTTAATAACACTTTAAGTAAGCTTAAAGGTAGGGTAAGTGATTTGCGTTGGTTAAAATAAGTGTTAAATAGCTCTATATTCTGATAGTACTCATTGCTATAGAGTGTTTGTTCAGTATTAGGAGTCTCCTTGTCTCTCCACCTCTTTATTAAACAGAAAATGCATTTTCGTTTCAGTTTCAGTTTCATTTCCAATTTTATCCAACCAGGACAGAGAACTCAATCAGGATATAGATTAAACAAGTGAAATTGGAAGTGATGACACTAAGAAATGAGCAGACAAAATTTGAACTGGAACACTATACAAATTAAGCTTAAAAATGGGTAATTTCTCCTGATTGGCTGAGATTTTGACACCTACCGAAAAATGTATTTTCTGTTTATTAAAGAGCTGGAGAGACAGGGAGACATCTGTTACTGAAAAAACACTCTATAGCAATGCTTACTATCAGAATATAGTATTTTAAGCTTTTAACAAAATACTTTTTGTTTTAACCAAAAAATATCACTTACCCTACCTTTAAGTGTCAGTTACTGATACCGTTGAATTGAAAGTTTCAAATTAATTACGTAATTGAATTATTTGCAATCAGAAAAGCCCGAAGAGAGGTGGGTGCATTGGCACATCTTATGCATTCTAACATAGTGAGATACAACACGGCTTGGACTGAAAACTCAGGCTACATGTATGACTCTGCTCCTGACAGTTACAGCACTTCACAGTAAGCCTCTTTCATTTTGTTATATAAGAATGAAAATCCCCTTTGATCAATTACATTACACAGTATACATTTTCTCTCCAATTTGAGGGCATGTAATATCACTACAGTATATCTGCCTTTTTTACGTCCCTACTGTAGGTCTAGCACCGATTCACCAACCGAGTTCCTATACATTCAGATGGAGTTATGCGATAAGAGAACACTTAAGGTGTGGATAGATGAGAGGAACGTGAATCGACGAGACCCCAGGAGACAGGAAGAAAGTCTTCTTATTAAACAACAAACAGTTAGCGGGGTAGAATACATCCACTCTCAGAAACTCATCCACAGGGATCTGAAGGTGACACTGAACTCAGAACATCTTTATTTTTCTTTGCCCCACATCAGTGGTTTTATTTGATATTTATTGGTGTTTACTGTGTTCATGGTGTTTAATTAGCCTGCCAACATCATGTTTGGACGTGATGGAGAGGTGAAGATTGGTGATTTTGGGCTGGTCACGGCTGAAGATAATGACAGTGACGAGAACCTGCTGGAAAGGACAAAAAGCACAGGAACTAGGTCTTACATGGCACCTGAACAAGTAAGATCCGTACTAATCAATTTATTTCAAAGCACTTGGTTCTACAATCTCTGCCATTTAATGTAAAAATGTATGTTGTTGTTTGGTCTATGCCTTGTATATCTCTTCTGTTGCATTCATTATCATGTTGTTCTTCTATGATAGAGTATCAAGAGCACTTACGACAGAAAAGTGGATATATTCGCTTTGGGGCTGATATATTTTGAACTCCTTTGGAAAATCTATTCTGGTTCAGAGAGAGCAGCGGTGAGTCTCTTTATGATAATATGGAAAAGACTGTGTAAGTTTAATAATCTTGAATTGTAGTTACATTGTACATGTCTGACTATACCATACTGCCATACTCATATGACTGAATGAATTATAGATTTGGGAGGAGATCAGAAATCAGCAGTTTCCAGAGGTTTTTTCTAAGAAGTTTCCTGGTGTGGTATGTACATTTGAAATATATGACATTACATTACATTACATTACAGTCATTTAGCAGACGCTTTTATCCAAAGCGACTTACAATAAGTGTATTCAACATAGGTAGGGAACGAAAACTACTAATCACCAGAAGTCTTTAGTGCATTTTCTGCAAAAACAAGCAACCAAGAGTATACCTAGCGCTAAGGTAAAAGTGCAATATATCAGTTACCTATTTCCTTAAACAGATGAGACAAAATAGCTAAATCAAATGAGCATGAGCTAAAACAAATAAGTGTATCGACTAAACAAGATCCAATAAACAATCCAATAATCAATACAGCAATAGAAAACAAGCGTTCGTACAACTAGTTAACAACAAGTAGGTCAGGCAGAGAGGAAGGGTAGTGTTTCCTGAAGCGGCGAAATATGGGCAGTGACTCTGCTGTCCTAACATCAGTGGGAAGTTCATTCCACCACTGTGGGGCCAGAACAGAAAAGAGTCGTGACCGTGTGGATCGGCCAGAAGGACCCTTGAGTGACGAGGCAATCAGTCGCCCGAGGTGGCAGACCGAAGTGGTCGGGCAGGGGTGTAGGCATCGACCATAGCCCGGAGGTAGGAAGGAGCTGTTCCTTTCACTGCCCTATAGGCTAGCACCAGGGTTTTGAACTGGATGCGAGCCGCTACGGGGAGCCAGTGTAGAGAGCGGAGAAGGATGGTTGTGTGGGAGAACTTGGGGCGGTTGAACACCAGGCGAGCCGCAGCTTTCTGGACAAGCTCCACAGGTTTGATGGCAGATGCCGGAGCACCAGCAAGGAGGGAGTTGCAGTAGTCCAGGCGGGAGATGACGAGAGCCTGGATGAGCACCTGGGCTGCCTTCTCCGTGAGGAAGGGGCGAATCCTCCTGATGTTGTAGAGCAGGAATCTGCAGGACCTCGTCACTGATGCGATGTTTGCCGAGAACGTCAGTTGATCGTCCAGGGTCACACCCAGATTCTTCGCAGTCCGAGTTGATGACGAGTATGATGAGTAATTTATTTATATTTACATAAGGGGTTAATCAGTTCACTTTTTTGTTGCTGTTGATGTGTTGCAGGAGCGATTAATCAAGTCAATGCTGTGTGAGAAGCCAGAAGACCGACCAGAAGCAAGTCAAGTGAAGAAAGAGTTGGAAACGTGTGCTTTGACACTTGCAAACGAGCTCTATGCACACCAAGACAACAAGACTGTCTGAGTATGGGTGCAGAATAGATGGTATCAATTAGGAGACATGTGAAAGCCCTCACTATCCTGTTAGCAGTTTACATCACTACGAAGCTCAAAGCTAATTTAAAACAATAATAATAATGGATAAAATGAATTTTATGGACATTTTTGTAACAGCTCTTTTTCAGGACAATTATGATAAACCGCGAGTAAAAAAGGTCTTGGTGCCTTCAAATATTACATGGTATTGCATATTTTATTACTATTTGGAAGCCAGTGTGATATATTTTCATTAGTATCAGATTTTCAAAGCAGCCTGTCTACAATTATGAGCAGGAATGACTATTTTAAAATAAATATGACACTATGTGGTACATTATCGTCATTACTATTCTAATCATGTCATTCTAAGGTGTACTTGTTTTTGAAAATACGGAATGGCTTGCCTTTTGTCTCTTTTCATGAGCTCACATAACACGGTTATCAAAGACATGGTCAAAGGAAAACATAGGTACATGTTTTACATTAATTACACAAGTAATGGTGCCTAAAATCTAAAGAATTATATCATGAATAAAAAAATGTTTTACTGTAACTCATCTCAGCTTTCTTGATCAGGGTGTCAGCTGTATAGTTATTGTATTGCTTAAACAGATAATGAACTACTGCATAGGGAAAACTGTATTTACAGTAAATAATGTTCAGTCTTTGCTTTGTACTGAAAATAATTGTAATTTCAAAATAAAGTTTTTATTATGATGTAAAGGTTCTCGCTTGTCTGTCTGTTCCCAAATATAGTTATTAGTGTTCAAGTACTGCTTCGCATGGTCAGCTACAGTACCCTAGAGATGCAGTTCATAATGTTGAGGTGAGGATGTCCTTACAGGCTCCGAGGACCCCCAGGGGTCCTTAGGGTGTTACCTTCATACAGTTAAAAATAAGGTTAACATAGAGTTATTTATCGGAGGATACAGGCGTCCCTACATAATGATAGGAACCAAATGGACCCTTACAGGCCTGTAACTCTTTTGAGAGTGTACAAATAGAGGAAATGGATATGTAAGGGTAATTTTGGTGGGTTCATCTAGTTCCATTTGTACACTCTGAGTTATGGGGGTCCGTGGCCTAATGCATGGAAGGGGTAAAGAAGAGAAAAGCAGAGTGAATGATTGACGGAGATCTCAGAAGGAGCCAGCGGGCCTGTGAGCAGCTTGACAGCCAGAAGGTTGAAACAAACGATGTCTAAATGGCTTTATACAGTATTATGTCAACATAAATGTGAGTCTTTCCTTTGTGTTAACAATGACTGAATTCTCATTTAATTTCAGAGCATCACTATTCCCAGAGAAGACTGGTATTGGCCAAAAGAAGAAGTTATCGAAGATGAAAGATGACAATGAAACTGAGGAGGATAAGGAACAGGATGAGGAACAGGATGAGGAACAGGATGAGATAGAGGAATTAACTGTAAGTGTTTAATTCAATGTGGATTATTGTTTTAAATGATGAGGCCTATGATGGAACTACCATATACATCAGAATTGCAATTAATTTAGGTACAATAGATGTACAGAAATGTGTCTTAGGAACATTGGTACAAAGAAAAATTATTATTGCCATTCGCGGATTTCTACAAAAGAAACGCTCTGTTCCCATTGAAAGGCAGAATCCGCCCTCATAGGCAGAATTAAAGTCTGGTGTGACCGCACCCTTACAATACTTTCTGACACAGCGCAAGAACAGCAGGACCTCACATACAGTGCAAAAAGAGCAGTTGTGCAAATATAATTAAAATCAATCCTTATGTGTATTCAATCAGCATAGTATAAGTGAAAGCCACTCCATTGAGAATCAAACATTCGGTAGGAATATTCTGCATTATGCATAGATTTGACACTTCCTTTTGTTTTGCAGTCCCTGGACAAGCTGCAAATATTGACATCATATCTAAGAGGAGTCCATTTTTACTGCATATGGTGTGGGACCACTTATAATGGTGAGAGGGCTAATCAAATGCTGCACATTTGTTTTTCATTATTATTGTCTTAGGCTGTGTGTCCACCAAAGCGTTTTATTTCCAGCTGAAAACACATGGCGCTTTCGTCCACACGGCCAGAGTTGAAAATATTTCAACTCTGGACGACCATGTGAAAATGCCAGACATTGCCAAAGTCTGATCATTTCTCTCCCAGGCTGACACTGAAAAAATAATTCATTGTTTTATCACTAGCAGACTTGATGACTGTAATGCTCTCCTGTCTGGTCTTCCAAAAAACCGATAGGTTTGGTTACAACTTGTCCAGAATGCAGCAACACGTGTGTTGACAAAGACCAGACGGAGAGCACACATTGCGCCTATTTTAAAGTCCCTGGATTGGTTGCCTGTCAGTTCTAGAATAGATTTTAAGATCCTTTTACTGGTTTTTAAGTAATTTAATGGGAATGCACCTGCATACTTGCCAGCAATGCTTCCTAAATACGTGCCTGGCAGGGCCCCTAGATCCTTTAGCGCTGGTCTCCTACAGATCCCAGAGGCTAATAATACAAAACAATATGGAGAAGCAGCTTTTAGCTATTATGGTCCCACGCTTTGGAACAGCCTGCCGGGGGATTTGCGGGTCTCTGAATCTGTGGAAAAGAAATCTTATTATTACAAAAAAAAAAATAATGCATTTCTATGTATTTATATGCATCTCTGCATTTTTTTTTATTTTGCCTTGCCTTTTTGCCTTGTCTTGACCCTTTTTTCCTGTGAAGCACATTGAACTGCACTCAAAGCTTGATTGATTGATTGATATCAATATGTACCGCTCACATAGAAAACAATTCAAAATAATATGCTGCGCTCATGAAAGAAAAATGCCTCAGTGGACACAGCCCCTTACTGATGATGTTGAATGTCTGCTTTTTACAGATGAAGAGGATTTGTGCTCTAACTGTCCTGGGGATACAGCTGCTGACCATGAATAAACTAATATATGAGATCTGCATGAAATGTCATCTTTGATTTGTTTGGCACATTATAATCATAGACGAGACAAGATTCATGTGAGATACTTATTACACTCGACCTATTAGCTCCTCTAAGCAGGACTAGTTTACTCTATTTTTGTGTAGGTATTATGGTATCTGCTACGACATCTCTTTCAACCAGTTGTCTTTCTGACTCTCTGTGTAGAGTGCTATTAACCCATTAAGACCGTCCGGGAATGCATCTGTGTAACCACTTTAACCGTTATTTTATACTTTGGCTTTTAAAAAATAGCAGATTTACAAGCTCATAGCGCGGCACCGAGTGCCGCACTATGAGCTTGTAGATCTGCTATTCTTGAAAAATCGTGAACATTTGTGCAAATCTTTGAATATATATATATTTTTAAAGCAAACATTTTTTACTCAAATCTTTGCTTCTGGGGGGTCCCTGGAACAAAATATTTTCAGATATAATATATAATATCATTTTGTGGGTCCTTGACATGAAAAGGTTTGAGCACCACTGATATTATAGCAACATAAGTATTTCAGAAAACTGTTAGGATTTAGAAGACATTTGTAGAATCGTATCTCAGGTCTTAATGGGTTAAAAGAAGAATTTTGTATATGTATTTATAATTTCGAGATCTTATTGAATTATAGGCTACCATTTTTACTAAAGAGTCGAGTAGATGTTCCATACATGTTTTCATTAAAAGTTTAAACCTTTCTACCCTTTGTAACCTTGTATTATTTTTCTGTACTTTGAGTATTAACATGCCACAATAAGTTAACCACTTGAATCCCAGCATCCATATTCTGGGGGCAACATTAGCCAAAAATAGCAGATTAGATCGACTATTTCTTGCGAAGAGATTTGGTGTAGACGGGGAAAAAAACGGTCCATGTACAGAGCCATCCCACGTCACCAACTCTAGAGCAGGGGTCTTCAACGTTTTCAGGCCAAGGACCCCCTAGCTGAGAGAGAGATGAAGCAGGGACCCTCTCTATATTGTATAAAATTGTGTTTCAGATAAACTTTTGCTGCTCTTTTTTCCCTCTACACCTATAACTCTTTGCCAAAAATAGCCGATCTACAAGCTCACAACGCCTCGCAGCGCGAGGCGTTGTGAGCTTGTAGATCTGCTATTTTTGGCTTAAGTTCTCCTCAGAAAAGGGATGCTAGGGTTCAAGTGGTTAATGTAAAGAAAATATATCACACAAAGATTTGGCGGATCCCCTGTAGTAACTCTGAGGACCCCCTAGGGGTCCCGGACCCCCTGTTGAAGACCCCTGCTCTAAGAGGGCTAAGTGGTATCTGTGTCAGATGTAACTCAACCTTTACCAGTTAATCAAATGGGTAGAACTCAACCCAGTTTGCTCAATGAATACAGTCAACCCAACAAGGTCCCAAAAGGTGTTACTTTTGGTATATTATACTACCACATACCTTGGCTTTACTTGTGGTTAGCTCAGCTGAATGTCTGTAAAGATCATGCTAATAATGTTACAATTAATATCCTGCACTAGAGGTTTCTTGTTTGATATGATTTAGTAGAGAAGTACTTGTATACTGTGGGTGGTAACATGTCAGAAGAGTACTGTCATATGTGCATGTCATATGCACTTTATCGTGTGTGAACTTCCAGTGAATGTTTTGATTGTGAAATTGAATTGTTACTTTGCTCAGGGGTCCCTGTGAGCACTAGTTGTACCTGGATCTCTGGAGTCAGTTCCTGACCTATACCATCTGCTAATAAAACATTGTTCATTATAGAAATGCCCTTTTTTCTATCAATTACACACCCCATGAAGCCTTGAATTCATGGAGACTTTTTTGTTTTGTCACATTCCTGAGCCAATAATTTGATGACCATTCAGTAGGAGTGACTCTTTGAGTCTCTGGTAGGAGACTGCCGGTCATCAAATTATTGGAAACAAAAAAATCTCCATGAATTCAAGGCTTCATGAGGTGTGTAATTGATAGAAAATAAGTCATTTTTTGGGTGAACTACTCCTTTAAGCATCATTTCACATGGTGTGGTGAATTACAGATGTACAGTTTGTTGATGTGGGGATGTCCTTATGTAATATAATTAAAATATTGGGTGGGAACTACGTTTCTTTTTCCTTCTTTTTTTTGTATCAAATGCAGGCAAGGTCAAAAATAGTGATGCGCCCCCTGTAGGTTGGTTACATACATGCATGATCATGATGACGTTCTGTCAAGGAAATCGAAACTTACTGAAGACTGAATGGAGAGCGACCTGGAAGCACTGACTGACTTGAGGGCGCAGAAGCTGGGAATAGAAAGCGAAAAGACAGTGTCACGCCATTTGAACAATCTGTATAGCTTTATTGCTCACTGTTGTTGGTGGAATAATGAATGACGTTGCTAAACTAAACGAATATGCACAGAAAACAGGCTTGCAACTCGGATACGAGGATGTTGGCTCTGATGGTCCTGATCATATTAAAACGTGAGTTGAACATTCAAACCGTGGACACTGAATATTAGCCTACAGTGACGTTATACATAACCGCTTTATTCCAAGCATGGCGTTTTAGCCTTGGATCAAGACTATCAGATGTATTTTTATAGATTGTGACAATTGCATATTATCATAGATGTGAAAGTAAAAGTCAGACTCGATCAAATACATATATGATAGTCTTGATCAGTGTACTGTACTGTACTGTACTGTACTGTACTGTACTGTACTGTACTGTATGTGTTCTGTATATATGCCACATGGACAGAGTTGGACTTTGAGCAATACTGTAATTCATTCACTTCATTTGACGTCGACCAATGAAACTGGAAGATCTGTGCATGATGGCAAGATCTCACCCAGGGTTGCATTGCTCATGGGACAGCCTAACACGCATTCCCACCCCTGGCAAACTGTACTTAAGTAAAAGTAAAAAAGTATTGGCATCAAAATGTACTTAAAGTACTCATTATGCAGAATGTCCCATTTCAAGTTTTCAAATAATAAAAAAAACTTTTGAAATACTGAGCTTGTATTATTATCTATTTAATAATATTGTATTATTATCTATTTTCCGAGATGTAGTGGAGTAGAAGTAAAAGTATTGGAAATTGGAAATACTCAAGTAAAGTACAAATACCAAAAAATGTAACTTAAGTATAGTACTTAAGTAAATGTACTTAGTTACTTTCCACCACTGCTGAAAACTCATGTCTGACAACTGTACCACCATAACCCAAAACGTAACCATACAAACGCTGCCTAACCTAAATATGTGTTAAATATAGTTATCCATGCTAATGGTGCATCAGCATTCCCAACTGGTGCATTGATATCCTCCCTGAAGTACCCTTGAGCAAGGCACTGACTGGGGCAACTGCTTCATAAGAACTTGCTTGTTATGTAAACCCTCTCCTGCAACCATTCCATAATCCACCAGGCTGAAGTATGACATTATTATTATTTTGAGTCATGTTGCTTGGCTAAATATTGCCAAAATACTCCACAGATTCACCCAAAGAGTTGTGATCAATGGCCAAACCTATCCCAACGGTGTGGGCAAGAATAAGAAGGAAGCCAAACAGAATGCAGCGAAACACGCCCTGAAAAGCATGGAGCAAACAGACCCTGCTGACTCTGTGAGATTCTCATGCATCTTTGTCAGTTTCCTTTGGTCAATTATCTGTTAAAAAATTAGGACCGGTTTACTGTACATGTTATTACCATGTTATTTTCTTCACAGGGAATATCTGTGTCAGCTGTAGTAGCTCAACCTGCACCAGTTAATCAAATGAGTGTCACTCAACCCAACTTCATATGTTGGCTCAATGAATACAGTCAACGCAACAGGGTCACAATAAAGGCTGTTGAGTCAACCAGAATGGGACCAAATAATTCAACACAGTAAGTTGCTGCTGCATACTAAATGCCACCAACTGTATGTATTGTATACTGTTTGTTAAGTCCCCATTACAAGGGTGCTAAATAACCATTTTGTGATATTAGATGCTGTAAGTTTGTGGTTGATGATAAGGAATACCCTACTGCCTTTGGAGGAACAAAAAAGGAAGCAAAGGAGGAAGCTGCCAAGCTTGTATATAATGAGATATGTGGTATTCAAACCAAAGAGGTAAGTGATGTCTGTGGAAATGGAAAGCTGTCTAGCTCCAAATCAGCTCAATAGTTTAGCTTGTCCTGTATTATAAATGGAGATTATGTTAATCGTGGCATGGCATGTAGCATGAAACTTTTGTCAGCTGTTGAAAATGTGATTAGCCACAGAATTTTCACCTGTCACCACTAGAGACCTGTTTTCATTCTACAGTAGAAGCCATTCAATAAAAAAAATGACACTGGCTGTTTAATTAGACTTTGTGTAGCATAGTTGTTCTACAAACAAGTCAGTGCATTCTTAGATGGTTTCAGAGAGTTATGTATGAGATAAATGCATTGTGAAGACAATACAGCTATGCATTAATATTAAAAAGACATTTTGCTTTAGAAAAGTAAGTGCTTCAGTACTTTAACTCAAGTAAAACCTTGACTGAGCAACATGAACTTGTAATGGAGTACTAGTTAACAAGGAGTCCTTGTTAAATATTGTGAATATAGAACATAGTCTTTGTCAAGGACAATCCATATTTTGTCCATACATTTTAAATTGCTCATCTGCTCAACAGAAGGACAAACTAAATCAAGATGGTTCCAGCCTCTGGTAAGTAAGATTTTATTAGATTAGAATCTAAATTCTAGATTTCTTATTCAGTTGGTTAATTGTTTGTCTCTATTATCACAGCGAGAAAACGGAGGACTTGAATTTAAGCCCTGCATTTAAAGAACACAGCTTCAGTGAGACAAATTACATTGGAATTGTCAACTACTACTGTCAGAAAAAGAACCGCTATTCTGACTACAGATTGGTGAAAAGTGGTCTACCTCATTGCCCTCAGTATGTATGATGGAAACCTAAAAATAGATACCATATTACATTCTTTTAACTGTGGATAGATTATGAGAATATTGAAATGTAAAGCCTCTGATCCCAATCTTTTCCTCCCTGCATGCATGCACCCACACACACACTTGCATACACAAACGCACAGATTCTCCTGCAGGTTGGTCATTGATGATAAAGAGTACCCATTGGCTGAGGGTAAAAGTGCCAAGGAAGCCAAGCAAAACGCAGCTCAGCTGGCTTATGCTGCCCTTCAAGAACAGTCAGACTGGAACAGCGTCAACAGCCAGGTATTTATTTCCATTTTGTCTATTCATTTGGGTTGCAAACTTAGTATCAGATGTTGACAGAACCTCTACAGTACTTTATTAGTGTGCATTCAACCCTCTTTAGAACTTTGCAAAGAGTCAACCACCAGGCTGGCTGCAAAGAGCATCACGTATGAAATGCAAAGGTTCTCCGATTCTCTACCAATCACATTTTTTCTTCCCAGTGTGGAGGAAGAAGGCTTAGAATGTGTTAGAAACTGTGACCTCTCCTTCTTTAAATGTACATACAGTACGCAATTACCAAAACAGTACTCTGCATGGACACTTGTTCACCTTTCGGCTTGCTCAGCCACACCACAAGAGCCTCAAACGCAGGCGTTGAGTGAATCAAAATTAGCACTCCTCAAAACAACTGGTTTGGGAATTATTTACATGCAATCTGCATGTGTGTGTGTGCAGTCTTAGTGTTTTTATACAAATAATTGGTCTATTTAAATCCTTCTAAATTTGTCTGAAAAGTCCTACCAATGTGAAATGTCACATGCTACATAGGGTGATGGTAAGAGTGCAAAGGAAGCCAAATGCAATTCAGCTGGCTAACTCAAGTTATTAAAAACAATATAATAATGGTCTAACATATATCGCCATTTTTGTTATAAAATGTTAACAACCATTTATTTGTCTTTCAGGTGTCCTTCAAGTCGGCAATGTCTGAAGATTCACCATCCAATGTCTCTGTACCCTCCAACACATTGTAAGACATTGAACAGGAGTTAGCACAGACGGTACTATCTGGTGGTGGTGAGAATCTGCCTACTAATGTCTCTGTATTGTTCAAGGGAGTCCCTCGATGCAACATCACAAAGCACTATAACAACCGGAAGTGACTCAGTAATATTCACAGATTCTTCTGATCCTCCCAAGGTTAGTTTGTTACTGCCTGTATGCATGCAATTTACACTTGGTTTGTGTAAATGTTAAACTTTTAACCCATTAAGACCTGGAACGCATCTTTAGATTTCTTTTGCTATAAAAAAAATAGCAGATATTTTTAAGAATCGCCTCAGGTCTTAATGGGTTAAATCTATGTTCTGTAGCGCGCATTTGCCCAGTTCATATTTCAGTATTTCCCTGTTCACTCTCGTTCACTGCTTTCCAAGTACCTGCAAACATTCAACTGGAAGGGCATTAACCAAATGATAGAGACAATCACCTGTTACTAACTGCAGTATACTGTATCTCACTGCTAATTTAACAGAGCTAGATATTATTTGTAAGAAAATGTTTAACTTTGTTCTCATTGTCATCTATTGGGATTGGCAGTTACTTGAACTTGACATTTCCTTTCCCACTTTTCAGCCAGAAATTCATGACTGTAAGCCCAAAATAAGGTAAGTGGGTTTCTGAAGACCTCAAGCCTATGATACCTTTTCCATATGTATGCAATTGATGTTTCCCCCACTTGTTTCACTAGACTTGCACCAAATTTCCAAGGGATACCTAACAAGACCAAAGAGGTAGGCCCACTGAAATAAATAAAAAGGCTATATATTCAAAGGTCAAACATTTACATTTACATGATATGCATTATTCTTCTTAATTTATCCTTAGGATGGTGTGATTGTCAATTTAAATGTGAAGAATACAGAAAATAGTCCTGAAGGTACTTCTAACCAATCATCAGTAGTCTCAAGGTATAGCAAATATTAAACTGTGATTTGCAATGTTGTACGCTATGTGTATTTCAATGTTTATCATTAATACTGTATTATAATCTATATTTTTACCACGTTCTACTATTTGTGTTTATCTAATTAGGTTCTCATCAGAGTTTGATTTAATTGAGCGTCTTGGAAAAGGAGGCTTTGGCCGTGTTTACAAGGCAAGACAAAAGCTTGAGGACAGGTTTTACGCTGTAAAGATTGTGCGCTATAAAAAGTAAGTGTTTTGTGTATATAGTGATTTTCACACTGATATTACACTCCTCAAGTAAGCTTAAGTGTCAGTTACTGATACGGTTGAAAGTTTCAAATGAATTATATAATTGAATTCTTTGCCATCAGAAAAGCCAGAAGAGAGGTGGGTGCATTGGCACGTCTTCAGCATCCTAACATAGTGAGATACCACACGGCTTGGACTGAAAACTTGGGCTACATGTATGACTCTGCTTCTGACAGCTACAGCTTTTCACAGTAAGTCTCTTTTATTTTGTTATATAAGAATGAAAATCCCCTTTGATCAATTGTATACATTTTATCTGCAATTTGAGGACATGCAATATCACTACAGTGTATCTGCCTTTTTGACGTCACTACTGTAGGTCTTGCTCCGATTCACCGACCCAGTTCCTATACATTCAGATGGAGTTATGCGATAAGAAAACACTAAAGGTGTGGATAGATGAGAGGAACGTGAATCGACGTGACCCCAGGAGACAGGAAGAAAGTCTTCCTATTAAACAACAAACAGTTAGCGGGGTAGAATACATCCACTCTCAGAAACTCATCCACAGGGATCTGAAGGTGACACTGAACTCAGAACATCTTAATTTTTCTTTGCCCCACATCAGTGGTTTTATTTCATATTTATTGGTGTTTACTGTGTTCATGGTGTTCAATTAGCCTGCCAACATCATGTTTGGACGTGATGGAGAGGTGAAGATTGGTGATTTTGGGCTGGTCACAGCTGAGGATAATGACAGTGACGAGAACCTGCTGGAGAGGACAAGAAGCACAGGAACTAGGTCTTACATGGCACCTGAACAAGTAAGATCGGTACTAATAAATCTTTTGCAAAGCACTTGGTTCTACAATCTCTGCCATTAAATGTTAAACTGTATGTTGTTGTTTGGTCTATGCCATGTTCTTCTGTTGCATTCATTATCATGTTATTCTTCTATGATAGAGAATTGAGAGCACTTACGACAAAAAAGTGGATATATTCGCTTTGGGGCTGATATATTTTGAACTCCTTTGGAAGATCTTTTCTGGTGCAGAAAGAGTAGAGGTGAGTATTTTTACGATAATATGGAAAATTGCTATTAATCTTCATCATTTATTTGTTAGATCATTGCTTAGGGCATTGTTGGCATGATATACTGTGTGTGTGTGTGTGTGTGTGTGTGTGTGTGTGTGTGTGTGTGTGTGTGTGTGTGTGAGAGTGAGAGAGAGAGAGAGAGAGAAACATGTGCTGTATAACAAGGTGATTTTATTTTATTTATAGTTTCTATTTATGTATTTTTATTTACGGTTTTCCTTTTAATTTAAGTTCTTAGCCATTTTAGTTTCGTTTTTGACCACCCATTTCTATTTAGTTTTGATAGTATTAGTTTTCAGTTTTGACTTTGAGAAAAAACCTGCACCACCCTCCCTTGAAAGACCAATACTTGAGATATTCAGAGTTCATGTAAAAACATGACGTCTCAGCATGTTTAACATGAATGGCAATTATTGACACCAAACTAAAACTTATTGTAAATCTACCCTCCCTGGGAGTGGTTGCCTTGCCTGTTCTCTATTTTAACGGCATTGATGAATCACAGGCAAGTTAAAATTCAGCCAACTCTATAACATGTTTGAACTATATCTTTAAACACTGGAAGTTGAACGGCAAAAAAAAACTTGCCAAGAAGAACGAGCATTCTTAATCCGAAACAATCAGCACTCAATCTAGTGCATAAAAACAAAAACAAACAAAAAATTATTATATTTTCATGTACATTTTGTTTGACAGTTTTACACTGTGTAAGTTTAATAACCTTGAATAATTGTTACATTGTACATGTCTATATACCATACTGCCATACTCATATGACTGAATGAATTATAGATTTTGGGGAAGATCAGAAATCAGCAGTTTCCAGATGATTTTTCTAAGAAGTTTCCTGGTGAGGTATGTACATTTGAAATATATGACTGTGCAGTAATTTATTCATATTTACATAGGGGGGTTAATCAGTTAGCTTTTTTGTTGCTGTTGATGTGTTGCAGGAACGATTAATCAAGTCAATGCTGTGTGAGAAGCCAGAAGACCGACCAGAAGCAAGTCAAGTGAAGAATGAGTTGGAAACGTGTGCTTTGACACTTGCAAACAAGCTCTCTGTGCACCAAGACAACAAGACTGTCTGAGTATGGGTGCAGAATAGATGGTATCAATTAGGAGACATGTGAAAGCCCTCACTATCCGGTTTGCAGTTTACATCACTACGAAGCTCAAAGCTAATTTAAAACAATAATAATAATGGATAAAATTAATGTTATGGACATTTTTGTAACAGCTCTTTTTCAGGACAATTATGATAAACCGGGAGTAAAAAATGTCTTGGTGCCTTCAAATATTACATGGTATTGCATATTTTAATACATTACATTACAGTCATTTAGCAGACGCTTTTATCCAAAGCGACTTACAATAAGTGCATTCAACATAGGTAGGGAACAAAAACTACTAATCACCAGAAGTCTTAAGTGCATTTTCTGCAAAAACAAGCAACCAAGAGTATACCTAGCGCTAAGGTAAAAGTGCATTATATCAGCTACCTTTTTCCTTAAACAGATGAGACAAAAATAGCAAAATCAAATGAGCAGGAGCTAAAACAAATAAGTGTATCGACTAAACAAGATCCAATAAAACTATACAACAATAAAAAAAAGTCTTCGTACAACTAGTTAACAACAAGTAGGCCAGGCAGAGAGGATGGGTAGTGTTTCCTGAAGAGGTGGGTTTTCAGCCTGTGGCGAAAGATGGGCAGTGACTCTACTTTCCTGACATCAGTGGGAAGTTCATTCCACCACTGTGGGGCCAGTGTGATATATTTTCATTAGTATCAGATTTTCAAAGCAGCTTGTCTGCAATTATGAGCAGGAATGACTATTTTAAAATAAATATGACAAAGTGGTATGTGGTACACAATGTGGTACATTATCGTCATTACTATTCTAATCATGTCATTCTAAGGTGTACTTGTTTTTGACAATACGGAATGGCTTGCCTTTTGTCTCTTTTCATGAGCTCACATAACACGGTTATCAAAGACATGGTCAAAGGAAAACATAGGTACATACATGTTTTACATTAATTACACAAGTAATGGTGCCTAAAATCTAAAGAATTATATCATGAATAAATTTTTTTTGGCAAGTAATTGTTTTTACTGTAACTCATCTCAGCTTTCTTGATCTTAAACAGATAATGAACTACTGCATAGGGAAAACTGTATTTACAGTAAATAATGTTCAGCCGTTGCTTTGTACTGAAAATAATTGTAATTTGAAAATAAAGGTTTTATTATGATGTAAAGGTTCTCGCTTGTCTGTCTGTTCCCAAATATAGTTATTAGTGTTCAAGTACTGCTGGTCAGCTACAGTAGCCTAGAGATGTAGTTCATAATGTTGAGGTGAGGATGTCCTTATCAGGCTAATATGGAAACATTTAGTGGGAACTGCTTTTTTGTTGGAAAGCAATAGTTCTCAAATTGGGTTCCGGGGGCCCCAGGGGTCCTTTGGGTGTTACCTTCATACAGTTAAAAATAAGGTTACCATAGAGTTATTTATCGGAGGATACAGGGGGTCCCTACATAATAGATAGGAACCAAATGGACCCTTACAGGCCTGTAACTCTTTGAGAGTGTACAAATAGATGAAATGGATATGTAAGGGTAATTTTGGTGGGTTCATCTAGTTATGGGGGTCCGTGGCCTAATGCATACCAACTGGGGGACCTTGAAATTAAAAAGTTTGAGAAACACTTAAAAGGCAGTTGCAGGGACAGTCCTATCCGATCGGTGGCCAATTTCTCATATTTATAATGTATCAGAGTGCAATACACCTCCCAACCGATAGGGTCGCGTGGCTAAAATACAGAGAAAATGGCCACCGATCGGATTAAAATGCTTTTTATTAAAAAATACGGAAGATACAGGTACCTCTGAGGGGTCGTACATACTTTTAACATCCGTGGCCATGGGTTAAGCACTTTATATTTGAAATCCGAACGTTTATGTAGATGTACGGGCCAAAAAGGGAGAAAGTACAAACACCAGGTTGAATTTCATCCATGACTCATGATTCAGGGCTAGATCCCATGATGACGTTCTCGCTTCTCAGCAAATCGAAACTTATCTTGTTCTTCCTAACAGGAAGACTGAACCGACTGGCAGTACTCCACTGAAGACGCAGAAGCTCCGAATAAAAAGCAATGACAGCATCGCTTCATTTGAATGGTGTTTTTTCATAGCTTTGTTGAGTGTTGTTGTTTAATTCTACAATGAATGACAATGCAAAACCGCACGAAAATACACAGGAAACAGGATTTCGACATCTCAGATACGACGAGGTTGCCTCTGGCATTGATCAACTGAAAATGTAAGTTGAACTTGAATATAGCAAGTCTGTCACGTGGGAACTGAATACAGCCTACTTTTGTTTATGTGATTGTCTTAAAAATTGAATAGCCATCAGTGTTTGTTTGTTTGTTTGTTTGTTTATTAAGGACTACACCTTAGTGGAGACTATTCTTCCTGGGGTCCAGGCAAAATCATCACAATACAAATCATAAAATGCAGTACAACATAATCAATGTTAGTGAAAAAAAACACAAACTTAGAGAACAGCATTTATATTAATAATCAAAAAAAAAGAAAAAAAAAAACACAGGTTTTTCTGTCCGAAAATATCAAAAATAATAACCTAATCTAATCTAATTTCCTTTTTGATTATTGCTTCCTTAAGTTTCTTTTTGAAACCAAATGTATTTCTTGTTAGAGTCAAATATGGGGGGAGCACATTCCAGTATGCCATGGCTCTGTACATTACTGTTTTCTTAAAGGAGGAGTTCACCCAAGAAATGACTTATTTTCTATCAATTACACACCCCATGAAGCCTTGATTTCATGGATTTATTTTAGTTTTTGTGGCATTCCTAAGACAATAATTTGATGACTGTGTGTATTTCCGGTAGGAGACACAAATAATCTACTTTGTGTCTCCTACCGGATACATTATCGGTAGGAGACGGGAATCAAATTATTAGCTTAGGAATGCGATAAAAACAAAAAAGAATCCATGGATTCAAGGCTTCATAGGGTGTGCAATTGATAGAAAATAAGTCATTTCTTGGGTGAACTCCTCCTTTAAGTGCATTGAAAAAATTGTAGTGTCAGAAGGGAATACCACCTAGTCTTAAATCAAATCCTGTTTTTAATTAAAAAAAACATTATTTTGTTTAACTGAGCAGTAGGCTATGGGTAGTATTTGTTTGTAAAGGTTTAACAAACAAATAATTTTAACTTAAAGCAAACTTTTTTAAAGTTAAGTGTATTCTGATAGTAATCATTGCATTGTCTGCACATTTTTGGTTTCAACACTTTCAAATCTATATGTTTATCCTGTATCCTGTAGTTCTCTCTCTTGATTGGATGAAACTGGCAACCCACCTGAAATTTTATTTTCTGTATAATATATATAGGCTATCACTAAGTTACACTATACCTTTAAAATCCAACTGACTGTCTCCGGGATGCTTGTTATGTTAACCCTCTCCTCCACCCATAACACCAGGCTGTTGCTCTATTGTATATGAGATATTGAGTTTTTTTTTTTTTAAGTTGCTTTGCAAATGTTGCCGAAATATTCCACAGATTCTCCCAAAGAGTTGTGATAAATGTTATAACTTATCCCAACAGTGTTGGAGTGGATAAGAATGAAGCCAAAAGCAATGCAGCGAAACATGCCCTGAACTGCATGGAGCAAACTGATCCTGCTGACTCTGTAAGATTCATGCAAGTTTACAAATGGCCAATTATCTGTTCAAAATGTGTCCCAGTTTGCTGTCTGTGTCTTATTACTATGTTGTTTTATTTACAGACATCAGTAATAATTGCACCTGCACCAGTTAACTTCACACGTTGGCTGAGTGACTATGCTTACCTCAAGAAGGTCTCAATAAGGCCCGTTAGGCAAGTACCACACCTTACCACACTTGCATTTCTCTGCTTGTAACCTGTATGAGTAGTGAAAAATAAACCTCGATTAGACTATTGATTCTACTCTGAGTCTGCACTAATGCTTTGAATAGAGTTTAGACTTCTTTGTCCCCAAGGTGAAACTTCTTTCCACAGAACTGTACATAACAGAGCAATTCATACAACAGCACATGATAACAGCAATATAATATAAAAACATAGACAGACTGCAGAACACATTCAGGCCTGTTCAGCGAGGCCTGCTGTTTAATGCAGCTACAGTATGACTGCATGTATCAGGCTTTTCCTGAAGCGAGCCTACATTTTCTGTACCACTGCCTGGAGTATGGCAAGTACATGTTAAGGGTGCGGTTACACCAAACTTTGATTCTGCCTATGAGGGCGGATTCTGCCAATGCTTTGTGGATTTCTACAACAAAAAAAAAACGCTCCGTTCTCATTGAAAAGCATTGGCAGAATCCGCCCCCATACTGTAGGTAGAATTAAACTTCGGTGTGACCGCACCCTTAGTCCCCATTTACATGGGCACTAAATAATACTATTGTGCCATTAGGTGCTGTAAGTTTGTGATTGGTGATAAGGATTACCCCACTGCCTTTGGAGAAATCGGAGGAACGAAAAAGGAAGCAAGTGAAGAAGCTGCCAAACTTGCATATAATGAGATATGTGGCAATCAATCCAAAGAGGTAAGTGATGGCTGAGCCCTGTCTGTACTTTAACCTGACACACCTCAGTCTGCGGTGCAAACAATAAGCTTAGTTAACTGTTCATGTATTATTACTGCGTTATTTTCTTTACAGTCGGGAATATCAGTTCCAGATGTAACTCGGTCTGCACCAGTTAACTACACAGGTTGGCTCAGTGACTATGCTAAACACAAGAAGTTCCGAATAAACCCAGTAAGGCAAGTAATCAACACCCTGTCTCTACTATGCATAGTAATGCTATTTGATACTATTTGTTTAGTCAACATTTACAAGGGTTCTAAATAATCATTTTGTGATATTAGAGGCTGCAAGTTTGTGATTGGTGATAAGGACTACCCTATTGCCTTCGGAGGAACACAGAATGAAGCAAAAGAAGCTGCTGCCAAACTTGCATATCATGAGATATGTGGTACTCAACAGAAAGAGGTAAGTGATGGCTGAGGAGATGGAAACCTGTCTGTGATGTACATCATATACACTGTACATCAATTACAAAAATCTTGTGTGCCTTTAAGGTGTCCTCCAAGTCAGCATTGTCTGCAGATGCACCATCCAATATCTCTGTAGCCTCAAACACACGGTAAGACATTGAACAAGCGTTAAATAGTAGCCTCAAACACATGGTAAGACACTGAACAATACCTAAATAGCACAGATGTGATATCTGGTGGTGGTGAGAATAATAATGTCTCTGTATTCTTCAAGGGAGTCCCACAATGCAACATCACAAAGCAAGGCAACAACCAGAAGTGAATCTGTATTATTCACAGATTCATCTAATCCTCTCAAGGTTAGTTTGTTACTGCTTGTTCAAATTTACTCTTGGTTTGTAATACATATTTTAGGTTATTTTGTGTTAATGGTAAGCATCAAGTCTATGTTATGTAGTCCCTGTTTGCCCGATTAATATTTCAGTATTTCCCCGTTTAGCTGGTTTCCAAGTACCAAGCATTCAAGTTACAATGTGTAGGTTTTATGTCTGTTGTCTCCCTCTCCCAACGGAAAGAAGCAATTGCAACGATGTCCGAACTACAATAAAGCTGTAGTTAGTTAGTTACTTCATTGACACAATTGTATAAAACATTGGGTCCAAACAATAGTCGAAAACCCTTACATAGTCATAGTGTCCAATCCATCTGTATCAAATAATGTTGTTGACATTGTCAACCAGTATGTGTCCTACCCAACACGAGGATCGAAATTTCTCAATGTCTCAATACAACGGATGTGCTAGTTATATTGTATTAACATACTGTACTCTACCATAAAGATTGGTTAAAATAAACTTTGATTCATTAAAATGGGGTCATACCTATGTTCCCCGGGTTCTATGTTCCCCACTAAGGTTATGGTTAGGGTTAGGTTTAGGTTAGGTCCTATATTCCCCGCTCTCCTAGGAAAGTTTAACAAAATAGTGACAATCACCTTTTACTAGCAGCAGTACTCTATATGTCACTGCTAATTTAACAGTGCTACAGTATATTTGTAAGAAAAGTCGATAAATACTAACTTTGTTCCCATTGTCATCTCTTGGGTTTGGCAGTTACTTAAACTTGTCATTTCCTCTCCCACTTTTCAGGCAGAAACTCCTTACATCAAGCCCAAAATAAGGTAAGCAGGCTTTTGCAGATCCCCTTAAACTGATACTTTTCCCATGTCTACAATTGATTTTTCTCCCCTTCTTTTATTAGACTTGCCCCAAATTTCCAAGGGATACGTAACAAGACCAAAAAGGTAGGCCCACTGACCTTTGAATATAGACTTATAAAATAGTTTTTCTTTGAACATTTACATGAGATGCTTGTTTCTTATTTTTTCTTCAGGATGGTGTGATTGTCAGTAACCAATCAGCAGTCTCAAGGTATGGCAAATTTAAGCCTTGATTTGCAATGCTTTGCGTTATACGTGCATTTCAAGGTTTATCATTAATACTGTTGCATATCTATCTATATATATATTTTACGATGTTTACCTGTATGTGTTTATCTCAGGTTTGAATCAGAATTTGATTCAATTGAGTGTATTGGAAGAGGAGCATATGGCCGTGTTTACAAGGCAAGACTAAAGCGTGAGAAGAGCTTTTACGCCATAAAGATAGTGCGCTATAAAGAGTAAGTATTTTATTTATATAGATATAAAAGTGTAAATAAATTGCATGGTAATTGTAAAAGATATTTAAGTGTCAGTTACTGACAGTTACAGTTTCAAATTAATTATGTGAGTGAATTCTTTGCAATCAGAAAAGCCAGAAGAGAGGTGGGTGCATTGGCTAATCTTCAGCATCCTCACATTGTGAGATACTACACGGATTGGACTGAAGATTCAGGCTACATGTATGACTCTGACTCTGACAGTTACAGCACTTCCCAGTAAGTACAAATCTCCATTGCTCAATTGTTCACATATTCAACATTTTTGGGAATTTGATTTAACTATATCTGTCTTTATTTCTCACTACTCTGTAGGTCTAGCAGTGATTCCTCGACCCTGTTCTTATACATTCAGATGGAATTATGTGATGCGAAAACGCTTAAGAAGTGGATAAAGGAGAGGAACCAGGCTGGAGAAGACCCCAAGAGACAGGAAGAAAGTCTTCCTATTAGACGACAAACAATTATAGCAGTAGAATACATCCACTCTCAGAAACTCATCCACAGAGATCTGAAGGTGACACATGAACTCAGAACATATTTATTTTTCTTTGCTCCATATGAATCATGGAATTGGATATTTATTTGTGTTAACTGCTGTCCATGGTCTTCAATGATTAGCCTGCCAACATCATGTTTGGAGGTCAAGGAGAGGTGAAGATCGGTGATTTTGGGCTGGTCACAAACGATGACGATGAGAGTGATGAGAACCTGCTGGAGAGGACAAAAGACACAGGAACTCCACCCTACATGGCACCTGAACAAGTAAGATCATCTACATTAATAATACATTTAAAAAGCACTTTCTCTGTGCAGTTTTGCATGTTTCTTATGTATGTTGTTCTTTGTTCATGACATGTATAACACCTTTGTTCATGACATGTATAACACCTCTGTTTTTATTATCGTTTTGTTCTTCTATGATAGAGGATCGAGCCCACTTATGACAGAAAAGTGGATATATTTGCCTTGGGGTTGATATATTTTGAACTCCTTTGGAAGGTCGATACTCGTTCGGAAAGAGCAGCGGTGAGTGTTGTCATTAATATGACTTATCATTTATGAGTTAAGTCATACTCATCATCTTTTAGGCATTATTTGCATGATACATATACAAACAAATGTCCTGTATATACAGAACATGTACTGTATAACAAGGTGATTTTAGTAAAAAAAAAATCAATGAGTTTTAATTTTGCTTCTATTCAAGGTTTCCCTTTAAATTTCAGTTTAAGTTTAGTTACATGAGTTCCTGGCCATTTAAGTTTAGTTTTTGGACACCCATTTCCATTGATATTATAAATTGAATATAATTGTTATGTTGTACATGTCTGACTACTGTATACCAGCCTGAAATCCCCATGACTTCGAATTACAGATTTTTACGCAGCTCAAAGAAAATCAGGAGTTTCCAGATGGTTTTTCTAAAAGGTTTCCTGGTGAGGTATGTACATTTGAAATATAGGAATTTGCTGCAAACACAATCATGTTAGACTGTCAATTAATATTGCTATAGATCACTTAATCTTTTGTTACTGTTGCAGCAAAGATTAATCAAGTCAATGCTGTGTAAGAAGTCAGAAGACAGACCAGAAGCAAGTGAAGTGAAGAAAGAGCTGGAAGAATGTGCCTTGATGCTGTACAATTTTTTGCTGTACTAGTTTATTTTGATCCACATCAACAATTACACCAAACATACCCCACTATAAGCCAATGGTTCATGTTGATTGATCAAAAAGGCATAGGCTGAAGCTCAAAGCTTATTTGTGCCTATCCTTCCTTCATGTTGTTTTAACTTAGATACATCATTTATAAAGTTTATATTATATGAACACTCAAAGTATTTCGTAATTACATTCAAGATGTTATATTGATCGTAGTAATCGAACACTCGAAAATATACCAAGATACGCAATAAAGTGATATGTAAACAAAATAACCTGCAAATGAACCAAACCAAAAACGTCTGGAGAGCCAGTCCCAAAAGAAACAAGATGTGGAACTGCAGGCAGGCTGCGTGGGTGATGTTGAGATAAAGTAAAAGTGGTAAAAAAAAATAATGAGAGGGAGAGAAAGAAGGAATGATAAGGGATGAAATAGATTCCTCCACAAACCATCCGCATGCTTGGCCCGTGTCTCTCTCCCCTTGCAGGATTCCCCATCTCTCGCCCACAGGTGTTCCATTCTTAGACCAGGTGAGAGAGAAAGACCCATAATGGGCGTGCAGTGCACAGGGCCACATTCAGGGCTTCACCCAGCCACACAACAGATGGTATCAACTAGGCATTGGTTCTCAAAGTGGGGTCCGGGAACCCCCAGGGGTCCTTGGCGGGGATGCCTGGGGGTCCCCAGCTAAATTAGTCAATAAAGCGTCACAATCATTTTAACCCCTTTATCCATATTTTATACTTTGGCTATTCAAAAATAGCAGATCTACAAGCTCATAGCGCCGCACTGCTTGTAGATCTGCTATCTTAGAAAAATTATGAAAATGTGCAAATCTTTAAATCTTTATTCTAAAAGGCGAACATTTTTAACATATCTTTGCTTCTGGGGGTCCCTGGCACAACATATTTTCAACTGGGGGTCCGCGGCCACAAACATCAATTTGGGGGTCCTTGGCACGAAAAAGATTGAGAACCAGTGAACAAGGAGGCATGTGAAAGCCTTTGTCAATATCAACATATTTCTCGACAAATCCTTAATTGGTGTCATAATGTATAATTACTGTATTGCTTCAGCAGATAATTAATGTTTTTTAAAATATATTTTAAATGTTCTGTCTTTGCTTTACAATGAAAATAATGACTGTAATTTGAAAATAAATTCTAATGATTTTTGAATGTTGTCTCCGTAGTCTATTCCTAAATATTTGTGCTCACGTACGTTAAGGCAGTGTACTTTGTAGCTCGAGACCCACGAGAAATTTCCCACAATCCAAGTTCTAGTTCTAGTTAATATAGCTGATCTACAACAACAACAACGCATCGGCCATTACTTCTTAAAAGTTAGTTTTTCAAATATGGAATTTCTTAGATTTGTTATTTTCATTTATTCATGAAATTCTTTAGAAAAATATTTGAAATTGTTTTTAATTCATAACCATTTTTGAAATTTCTTTGAAAGGTTTTGAAAATCTTTTGAAATAATGATTAAAAACTAAATAGGAAACAATAAAATAAAGGGATATTTACTCACGACCCATCAAAATGGGTACGCAACCCAGTGTTTGGGAAACACGTGCGTTAAGGGACGCCTTTTCTCCATTTTCTTATTGATTCTCAATAGAGCTTCATATGCAAGAGTTGTTTATGTTAACTGGCTTATAAAAACACTAGCTAGTAGCTTATAAACAATCCTTTTCCTATACAATTAAAGTCCCCATGGTTAAAAGGGTATAATGGTGCACCATATCTGGGCAATCTCACTTTGTTTGTGGCACAAACCTCCTCTTTCCAAAAATGTTCATAGTCAAATGGAATTAGGTTAACTAATCATAACCAATATTCGATTGTTCAGCCACTAATAGAGAACGTGAAGTGGATTTATACTGTGGTGAGATACACGTTAATTTGACACTATTGTTATAGCAATAGTAATCCTGCTCTGTATGAGAGGAACCACAGGTTCAGTCATTTGGTGCATTGCTGGGGAGCCACTGGGGCGATGCTACCATCTGCTGGCTTATGACTGAACATCTCAAAGTCAGAGTCCCTTGTGTGTTTTTACAGAAGCACCCCATAAATAAATAACCATACTGTATATAATTAAATAATGAAACACAGACATACTGTGTACACTGAACCAATCAGACTGGCACACACAGCTGTTGTCTTGTGCTTGGTGGCCACTAGGGGGCGCTGTGGATCTGCAGCTCAGGACTTGTGAGACATGGCTGTGCGCCTACTACCTCTCCAGCACCATACTCCAGCAGCCTACAGACAGAAAGGGTTATTCACAGGGAGAGGGACGACGCCAAGGGAACTCTGACATTTAATCATGCCTCCGGCACACGCTGAATGATTAGCATCTCTGTGGAAAACAACAATAACAAGTGCCAAATGCAGGATCCCACACAATCACCTGGCCTTGAAGCACACGGTCACACTATCCTGGGCAATCAGATAAGAAAACAGCCCCTGTGGTTCGGAGTGTGTTAACTCAACAGTCAACTGACTGCAAAGGGCCCAACGTTTAGTTCAGTCGCCTGCTTGTGGATAGAGGCCAAAGGTGGACTGATTGCCATGATATACATGGAATATCTCAATTGTATTTCAGTCTGCCGTCTGCTGTGGTCCTTCTTTCCTCATAGTTGGAAGACGATTATTACACAAGAAAGAGTTGAAGGATTTTTCCTATAGGTTTATGATGTTTAGAGTGTGTGGCACATTTATCATTATGACCAAAATATTATTTGTGTTGCTGTAGCTGCCTGATTAACCACTTAAGACCTATACTTCATCATATGACAAATTGGGGAAATAGCCGATCTACAAGCTCACCATGCATCATGTGAGCTTATAGATCGGCTATTTTTGCGTATTTTTTTAAAACAATGATGAGGGTTTACTATGACGACACATTTTCATGGCAGCAAAAAAATGCCCCAGTCTGTGTTCTGTGTTCCAACAGGCGTAGGTGTCGTAAGAGTAGACAATGAATCATTCAACATTTTCTATTTTCATCACACAAACAAATGATTCCATTTTAGTGGTCTCTACAATGAGAAACCTGGTGTGTTTTCAATCTTCCTTAGCTGTCGCACTTGTGTGAGCAAGGTTATTGGATGTATTGAGGTCACTTCCTTTGAGAGCAGTGTGGGCACTGAGGCAGTGATCCAGTTAGTGGCCTGGACCATGTAGCCTTTGGCAAAATGGATTCTACAGTCAGAGGCAGAGGAATGGAGTGTCTTCCCAAAGTCCCAGGGGTCAGAGCAAACGATTACTCTGAGGATAGTCCCATAAAAGAAGAAGCAGTCGGTGAGTTTGTGCTGCATTGTGGATCATAGGAACTGCCAGCTGCAGCAGAGTGTGACTTCCTGTGTGGTCTAAACCTACAGGCTGATCTACAAATCTAAATACCAACTGGGAATAGGCATAAGTTGACAGGGACTGTCACCTTCTGTGCATGTGCACATTACAGCCCCACCAATATATCGGTTTGGCCCATATATTGGCCTATATTATTGTACTTTTTTTGTCTGGATTTTTAACCACTTTCAAACTGGTATCCCTATTTTGAGCATGGTAAAGATGTTTTCAAAAACATTTCAATAGGGCTTAAAGGACCACTTTTCAACCTATCTTCATATAATTGGTCCTCAAACTCATAAGAAGGCACCATTTCTGAGGAGGGCTGTAGACCGTTCAGAAACCAACCGACTACAAGTGACACCATTGGTATAGGCAAGTTTGGCCATTTCAAATAAGATCAGGGGCGGACTTAAGGATCTGGAGGCCCCAGGCGAACGGTAGTATGAGACCCCCTCCACAGATTATTTTTTAACAGAATAGATGTAATTTCCAGTATTCTGGTGCATTTTGGGAGTTTGATACTTTTATCAGACTTTACTAACATGGGATCCATTAAAAAGCTAAAAGTAGGGCTACAGAAATGTATTTTATTTTTTTCATGAGGCCTCCTAACTCTTGAGGCCCCAGGCGGTCGCCTAACCTTGCCTACAGTTAAGTCCGCCACTGAATAAGATTCAAACCTATTTCTTATTTTGTATTAATGCACGAACAATGGCTTCTATTTCAGCAAGCTAACTTTCCAGGAAGGGAAAGGCTATAGTTTGTATTATCTTGGAATCCCCATCGATGATGTCATTGGTCCGTAGGCCATCAATGATAAACAGAGTAGACAGACATTTTTGCCATCTTATAATGAGGATTAGAGAGAAATGAAGATATGGTTGAAAATGTAATTGTTTGCTTGTTCATTGCATTCTTTTCATATATTGATGTTTACTTAATTATCATTTGTTTATCTATCAAAAAGTTATTTGTGTTGATTTTTATTTATTTGTTTGCTTATCAGTTAAATGGTCACAAATAGAAACCAAATACAATACAAGATTTGCACTTATATAAAAACTCCTTTATAGACGTTTTTGGGGTAAGAAAAATAGATGACATGGACATTATTGATCAAACATTTATATTTCTGAAGATTTAAACCAAGTTTGGACGTGTGAACTGGGACTTTAAGGCATTTATTTATGGTGCATAAACTAACATCTCAATATATTTTTCACTCACCTTGCAGGTGAGTGAAAGCGGAAGAGCATTCAATTAGCCAATGTCTAAATTCAACCAATAATCAGTGTGGCTAGAGCCCACAATTAAGCAGCCATATAGGCAAACATTGTGATATATTATTCAATCGAGCAACCATGTAGCTTAATCGGTAGAGCTCCTGCCTTTGAATCACCAGGTCATGGGTTCAATTCTGGACACTGTCAGTCAGTCAGTGTATAGCATGGCTTGGTTGTGCAGTATAGGGTAAGGTCTGAAAGGTCTGGCGCTCCACCTGAGCATTCCATCTCCCAGGGGTCTAGCACATTGAAAAGGGGATAGACACCTTTGTTTAGAAGGTCTAATAACTTAACCTAAGATGCAGGGGTTGCTTGGATATAATGTAATTGCTGTTTTGTGTTCAGTGATTCTAATATTCAGTGGTCATTTGGTTTGGCCAATATAATATAGGCTATAGTCCACAAGGACATTTTAATTACAGTACACAACATGAGTACTATTATAATTTAGATTAAATCTTTTATTTTCTTCCTGAACGAGACTTTTGTAGGAGAGGAATTAGAACATCATGCATAGTTCCCACACTTGTAAAAACCCAAGCCAGGTTGAAGGTAAGGGATTCTCATATCAGAATTAACAATATGTTAAATTAGAGATTACTGTGTCTGCCCTGAGAAGGGCGTGGCGGTGACACGTTGCAGAGGTGTTGTCTTGTAAACCATATGACTGACCGCGGCAGTGTTGTTTTTGGCAGGCATTTTAGATTTAGTCTTAGTCTTTTGGACGAAATGCTTGTTAGTTTTAGTCACATTTTAGTCATTTCTATCCTTGATAGTTTTAGTCTAGTTTTAGTCGACGAAAACTCAAATGGTTTTTAGTCTAGTTTTAGTCGACGAAAACTCAAATGGTTTTAGTCTAATTTTAGTCATTGGTTTTAGTCAAACAAATAAAATAAAATAATGTATTTAAACTAATTTAATTAGGCCAATATACATATTGTATTCAAGATATGACTGCTAACAGTATTATCATAAAATATATCAATTTTTTAGGGGATAACACAATAGGATACAACGTGTACCTGAAATTCACACAAAATACTGCATGTTCATAAAATAGAATAGCCTAGATCAGGTTCTCATTATCAACCTTTTCTTTTTTACCTGTACCACCCAGAAAATATTTGTCTCTCCAAGTACCACCATTATGACTGATGTTAAAATACAGTAGCGTACACCTGCCCCATCCTATTCATATGCACAATTCACACAGGAGGCAAATGTATTCCTACTAAAAATGTTGTATTTTTGACAGTTGTGTACATTATGGTAGCACTAAACTGGCACTTAAACTCATGCAGTTGAAAGAAAAACGTCTTAATAGCTTAATAACCACATGGTACCCTCTTTCTAAGCAATGGAAAAATGTGAATGTACATATACTGTACTGTACATAGTGTATGTAAGAACTATAGGTATATTAAGTTACTGTACTGTTGAGTTCCAAGGATTTACTCATCACGTCACAGTCATAGGCACGATGCAAACAACCATTGAACGTACCCCCTTTTTCACTTGCTTTCACTTGCCCCCCTGTCCTGTCCAAAAAGCCTGCATGTTTTACTCATAACAATCCATAGCCTTGATACAAGGCTAAACAATCCAAGTTAGCTTAAGCCATTGGTTCTCAAAGTGGGGTCCGGGGACTCCCAGGGGTCCTTGAGGGAGTTCCAGGGGGTCCCCAGCTAAATGATGGATAGTTAGGAACCAAATGGACCCTTATGGGTCTGTAACTCTGAGAGTTAAATGAACATTGATTTTACAATATGAATTGGGGTCCCAGAGATAGAAATGCCATAAAATAGGGGTTCGTAGCCTTATGCATGCCAAACTGGGGGTCCTTCAATTAAAATGGTTGAGAATTGACTGCTAGACCTGTAAAAATCATCTATTGTGAGGGGGTCCGTGGCATATCTTTTCAAATGGGGGTCCTTAAAGGGCTAATAAGTGTCAATTTGGGGGTCCTTGACATGAAACAGTTTGAGAACCACTGGCTTAAGCACGCCAGCTTTAGCCTGAAGCTAGCGTCAGATGTTATGGAAAACTTTTAGGAAGTACAACAAACATTACCACGGGCCAATTGTCGAGTAACATCGACTTATTATGTCAGTAAATGGACTGCGTTAGCTTACTGTTGCAAAAATAGTTCAGTCAGACAACTCTTAGATTGGATTAGAATATATATTTATTAGCAATATATATTTGCAAGCTTGAGCATGGTATAGAAAACAAGAGGAAGCATAGTTTGGCGTCAGGCCTCTGAATCCATTCATTCCCTGTAAGGATAACATTTTAATGAATGTTACATGCCAATTAGCATTTACAGGGAATGAATTAAACCCCCAAGGGGATCTAGAAACAGAGCCTACAGGTGGATGCCGGGGAGGCGGGTGGGATGACTTCATGGGCAGCAGCAGGTAAGCAGCGGTAGCAGGATCTCAGCAACAGCAGCAGCAGTAGCGACACACGTCAGCTCAGCAAGACAGGGCAGCCAGAGTGAGCAGGTAACAACGCAGTACCTATAACCACCCGATCAGGAGGAAAGTGCATGTGACTAGTCACCTGATCGGTTGCCCCAATCCCTTGAGTTGCCTGGCCTGAACTAGCTCCGTAAACTGCGCCTCATTACCTGGCACGCCTTCTGGTGTCATATCTCCCTCTCCCATTAGGTGCATTGTTCCTTTCAGATGGATTGTAAAGTAGTATGTATGTCCATAATATATCCATTCTTCTTTTCAGACCACCTAACCCATTAAAACCTAATAATATGCCCACTATCATAACTTAAGGCAGCTAGGCAACTCCCATCTTCACTTCATAACAACAACAACAACTACACGTGAAGCCGGCGGCATCAGAGTTGACAGATTCTGTGAAAGAAACAAGCAACCAGGTCTAGGAAAACAAGCCCAAAAGAAGCAACTATGGGCACTTGAGCACTTACAACTTAGTACTTAAACCTACTGTATACATCGGTTATTTGAAAATAGCAGATCTACAAGCTCACAACGTGTTACATCAAGAGCGACACGTTGTGAGCTTGTAGATCTGCTATTTTCAAATAAAGTTCTTGGTGGAAACTTATAATAAAAGAACCTGGCAACACTGCCCAGACCAGGCCATATCCCAGCCAATCACGTCATGAAAAAAGGGGCGTTGACGAAATCATATCGTCTTCGTCATCGTTGACAAAATCAACACGTGACGTCATATTGTCATAGCAACATAATGCAGGACTATAAAAGCCACTGAATGCAGTATTCCTTCAATATGCCTGTTTTAGCATTACTCATTGATGCATTGTACCAGCACATGTTCATATGCAGTCCATGGGCAAAGCGTATGTACAACAAGAGTGTCAGTCAGAATAATCACTACTGTATGCAAAGGGTTTGTACATAATACATAATGGTTACAATAATAGAACACAGAGAACCCTATCCTCTCAGGTGGGCAGGAGAGGAACATCCTGTAATGGTGAAAAGGAGACACACGACCAGCAACCTGGAGGAAGATGTGAAAGACCCTGCCGGACAGGGAGAAGATAAGTCCAAAGCACTCGAGAAAAGTGAGGACCTGGTGGCAGAGGACAATTCTGAGAGTAAAGATTTTGTCAGCCTCGGTGGTCTACCACTGTTCAGAGACCTGCACGACAAACTGTATGACCACCAGAGAGACGGAGCAGCATTCCTCTATGGCCTGTACCGAGACGGGCACAAAGGTGGCATTCTGGCAGATGACATGGGCCTCGGCAAAACCATCCAGGTCATCGCCTTTCTGTCGGGTATGTACAATGCAGACCTAGTCAAACACACTCTCATTGTTATGCCAATGTCCGTAATCACCACCTGGACCAAGGAGTTCGCCAAGTGGACCCCCGGGTTTAGGGTGAAGGAGTTTCATGGCGACAGCAAAGCAGAGCGAAACAGGAACTTGGAGAAGATTCAGAGAAAAGGGGGCGTGGCGCTCACCACATATCATATGCTGATGAACAACTGGAAGCTGCTGGCATCTTACAATGGCCGAAAGTTCAAGTGGGACTATATAATCCTGGATGAGGCACACAAAATAAAGACCCCATCAACAAAAACCGCCAAAGGTGCATATGCCGTTCCAGCAGAGAACCGTGTTCTCCTCACAGGAACCCCTATGCAAAACAACCTGCAAGAGATGTGGGCTCTGTTTGACTTTGCTTTCCAAGGCACTCTCCTCGGCACATATAGAACCTTCAAAACAGAGTATGATAATCCCATTATGCGGGGAAGAGAAAAGGACGCCACTCCAGAAGAAAAAGGCCTGGGATTCAGGATATCGGAAGACCTAAAAACTATCATCAGACCATACTTCCTCAGGAGGACCAAAGCAGATGTCCAGATGAAGATTAAAGAAACACATGGAGAACGTTTGCTCTCCAGTGACATTCAAGTCACAAAGACTCAAACTGACAAAGGAACAGCAGTCATGCCATCATTGACGAGAAAGAACGACCTGATCGTGTGGACGTATCTGAGCACTGTTCAGGAAGACATCTACCGTCAGTTTCTGTCACTGGACCACATCAAAGAGCTGCTTAACACTACCAGGTCGCCTCTCGCTGAACTCTGTGTCCTGAAGAAGCTATGCGACCACCCGAGGTTGCTCTCTGCTTCGGCCGTCAGTCAACTGGGCCTGATGGAACAAACATCTGATGACGAACGAGAAAGTGACGATGAGTTCGCTGCAAGCAGCATTGATAACATACCAGATGAAACACTGATATCAGAGTCGGGGAAGATGGTGTTTCTCATCAAACTCCTTGAGCAACTCAGGAAAGAAGGTCACCGCACCCTTATCTTTGTACGCTTCCGTAAGGTTCTGGACATCATACAGCGAGTCCTTGGCAATAGGGGCTTCAAGGTCTTGAGGCTTGATGGCACAATCACCAACACCGCTGAGAGGGAGCGTCTCATTTCATTGTTCCAGGAGGACAGACGCTACTCCGTATTCCTCCTGACGACCCAAGTGGGTGGTGTTGGCATCACCCTGACCGCCGCCAACCGCGTGGTGATATTTGACCCCAGCTGGAACCCTGCCGTCGATGCTCAGGCAGTGGACCGTGCATACCGCATTGGACAAACTGAAAATGTAGTCATCTACCGGCTCATCACCTGTGGCACTGTGGAAGAAAAAATCTACAGACGGCAGGTGTTCAAAGACTCATTGAGCAGACAAACAACCGGCGACAAGAAGAACCCTTTCAGGTACTTCAGCAAGCAGGAGCTGAAGGAGCTCTTCATCCTGGAGGAGACGCGCTCCTCCGAAACCCAGCTGCTGCTGCAGTCCCTCCACTCCAGGCACCGGAGGACAGACCCCGAGCTGGACAAACACATCACGCACCTCCACTCCATGGAGATATTTGGCATCTCTGATCACGACCTCATGTTCTCGCAGGTCACCAGCCACGATGAGAGCCCCAAGAACCAAGAGTCTTGCCGCTACATAGAGATGAGGGTTCAGGAGGCTCACAAACTGATGAAGGCAGAGTCTGAGATGCACGCACAGCTAGGCTCAAGTGCAGAACTGGCACGGTTGAGACAGAAGGGTGCGGAAAGCCATATAGCGGCAAGGTCAAGGGAGAGAACGCCGAACACAAAACCCCGCCCTTTACCCCCCCGGTGGGATAGCCATATAGGGACATGGTCAAAGGAGAAAGCACAGAACACAAAGCCCCATGCTTTAACCCCCCGGTGGAATAGCCACATAGGGACATGGTCAAAGGAGAAAACACAGAACACGAAGCCCCACGCTTTAACCCCCCGGTGGGATAGCCGTGTAGCAGTGTGGTCAAAGGAGAGAACGCAGAACACAAAGCCTCGCCCTCCGCCCCCCTGGTGGGGCAGTCGTATAACGGCAAGTTCAAAGGAGAAAACACAGAACTCAAAGCCCCGCCCTCCTCCACCCCCCATGTGCTATAACTACGTGAGAGGGGATGCACAGGTGGGCCCAAGATCAGGACTGGACTGGCTGAAACGGATGGGTCAGTTGAAACAAGTGATGTCGTTGAGGAATTCTGGATCCATCAGGAGAAATGATTCCACGGCGGCCAGGTCGAACGAGAAACCCCAGAACACAACGCCCAGGCATCTGCCTCCCTGGTACTATAAGAACATATTGCCTGACTTGCCAGCTGTGGCAGGGAAGCTGGATTCTGGATCAATCGGGAGAAATGATTCTGCGGTGGCCGGGTCAAACGAGAAACCATGGAATACAAAGCCTCGCCTTCTGCCACGCTGGCTCACAGAGAACCACCAGAGCAAAAAGAGAAAAGCAGCTGTGGAAGATGGCAATAGCAGAGTTTCCCCTAAAAAAGGCAAGTATCTTTTGACTAAACCTGGCGGCCGCCAAGTGTATTTTCTGACTGGGGCCCGGCAAGGGAAAAAATAATTTTCTCTGATGCTTATAGTCCCGGCGGTTAGGTGCCCGTCAGCCAGCTGGGCTTGCAATACACTGGTGGAAACCCAGAATAGGCATCAGCTGACAAGTAACCAAGTTTTATCACTCATCTCCAGTGCTAGGATACTCCTGCTCTGCACGCTTTCATCAGGTCCATGATCAACACCCAGGAGGTTAGGGTAACCAATCACTGATGAGGAAGGAGAGGACAATTTTGAAAATATGATTGAGGAAGAGGGCAGTGAAGGTTCAGACAAGTGGGATGGAAGTGACGGATGAAAACCCTAACCTTGCATATTACATATCAATTCTTGGGATTGACAGGCACAATAATCCAATAGGAGGCACATTTGTCTTTTTCCTTTGAGATGCTGGTTTAGTTGTGAGAGGTAGGAAAGCTCTAAGGAGTGGTCAAGCATTGTGACCAGAGGGCTTGAAAGGCTGTACGGGACGGTTTTGGTCTGTTAACACCACATCATAGTTTGCTACCCCTGAGAATTGCTTTGTTTCCCCATTAGTTTTGGTTTTTTTTTTCTTTCTTTCTTTTTGCTGACATTTGTGTTTGGTTCAACCTACTGTACTACCTTCCAATACACATGATGATTGCTCCTCAAGGACTAGATGGTTTTATTAACCACCTCCTCCTGCCCTCACCCAGCACTGATCTATCCTCAGGGACCCTAGAAACGGTTGCAAAAACCTAATATATAGACCAGACCAGGTACTTTGTCCACACCCCTTCTTGGGAGTGGCCTTACATAGAAGGAAGAGGGATTTCCAAACTAAGTTGACGTTTTTACAGTGAGTAGTTTTTGGGAACGAGAGCTTTTTTTGGCACTTGCAACCAGTCTGCATCTGCTCTATCGCCCTGGCGGTTATGTCAAATCACTTCAACACTTTTAATTCTCCAAGATCCATTGATATACCCCCTAGATGTTTTTACCATTTGAGTTTGGCCTACTTTGAAAATAGGGCTTAAGTGGTTAATTTATGTTTTGTAATCATCTAAATATACAAAGTAACTTGTAACTAAAGCTTTCAAATAATTGTAGTGGAGTAAAAAGTACAATGTTTAATTGCCTCTAAGACGTAGTGGAGTAGAAATATAAAGCATGTCATCAACAAGCACAAGTACAGAACTGAGAGAGTAACGGTATTTACTTTCCACCACTGGTTGTCAGCACTATGACGTCAGTACTATGGCATAAGTACCCGTTGTCAGAGTATTTAGTGCAGTACCCGTTATGTACTATCTATCTACCATTCAGAACTGGCGATCCGACCAGAGATTCGGTGCCCATATCTTATAGCAAAATTGTCTTAAGGGAGTACAGGCCGGCGGGCCTGACTTGACGCTCCAAAAGGGGCCCATATATGGGCATTATGGATGACATCAGCGATCACCATATATGGGCATATAGAGATGACATCATGTCCTTTTTAGGCCCATATATGGAGATATCTCCATGTATGGGCATAAAAAGGACATGGACTGACAGCTACAGAGATCTCCATATATGGGTGTAAACGGGACACTGACCGGCACATACAGAAATATCCATATATGGGCATAACCGGGTGGTATTGCATAACTGTTCCCAAGTAGGCCGGTGCCGGTCTAGTTGCACAGATGTCAACAAGACATCTGGGGGCGGCTGTTAAAAAAGGCTATCACGGCATCCAGGTTTATCGTTATTAGGTCGTCCAGGTTGTTATGGTACCATTGTTGCTAGTCAGAATACTGGTAGCTTCCAGTATTCTGGGTATCCTACACTACATCATAATGGACTCCATATTTGGGCATGGCTGGTCTAGAACTCCATACTGTATATGGAAATGGCTGAGTCATTGTGACATCACAAGAGTATCCCGTCACAGTAGATAAAGAGTTGCAGTCTCAGATTGTCCTTTATTTTACAGGCCTTGTTGACAGTACCCTCTCGGTACGGACTAGGGTCATCCATGCATACTTCAGCTTTTGTGGCTTGTCACTCGAAGCTATCCTAAGTTCTCATAGGAAACCCTACGGCCGGTACTGGTCCTAGACATCCTCCCCGCTTTCTTTGAGTTGATTTTACATTTCCGTCCCATCATGACCTGTCGTGACCGGATGATTGAGTTCCAGTCGGCCTGTAAATCTCTTCAGGCTAGACAGAATGGAATCCAACCCAGTAAACCGGCACTCAGCTCCCATAAGCAATGCAGTGAGTTTATAGTCATGTCTAAGAAAATTGGTAAAGATTTGAGCAATACATTCGCCAAATTGGAGAAGCTCACTATTCTGGCAGAGAGAAAGTCTCTATTTGATGACAAGGCAAAATCTCTATTTGACGACAAGGGAGTGGAGTTTGAGACACTAACGTGCATCATCGCACAAGACATCAACAGTCTAAACGAACAGATAGCCCGGCTGCAGGACCTGGTGAGGTCGCGTGGCACCCTGGATGGTAGACACATCCAGACCCACTCTAACACCATTGTGGTCGCATTACAGTCCAAACTGGCTTCAATGACCAATGATTTCAAGATTGTCCGCGACGTCAGAATGGAGAACTTGAAGCAGTTGCGTAGCAGGAGAGAGCACTTGAATTCCTCAACGGCTTCAGATCCCTCTATTTCATGGACTCAGCTCTCTCAGCCTCCCGTTTCCAACTCTCTCAATTTCCCACTGTTGATGCAGGATGACAGCAGGGCAGTGGGACATGTCGCAATCGGTATGGATTCCAATGACAACCCAATGCAGCTCCAGCTTATCGACAAGCAGGGCTTGTACATGAAGAGCCGTTTAGACACCATGCAGAACATTGAGACTACCGTTGTGGAACTGGGAGCTATATTCCAGCAGCTGGCCCATATGGTCACGGAGCAAGAGGAGACCATCATAAGAATTGACGCTAATGTGGAGGACACCCAGCTGAACGTGGAGGCAGCACACACGGAGATTCTCAAATACTTCCAGTCAGTCACATCCAACCGTTGGCTGATGAGTAAGATTTTCCTCGTCCTCATGGTGTTCATCGTCGTCTTTGTGGTCTTTGCCTAGAATCTAATTGAAAACAAGTGCGCTGAACCCCTCAGTGTGTCTGGATCCTGGATTTCCTGACAGTTATTACGGAAAATATTAATATCCAGTCAGGGTGAAGTGTTGACAATTTATTGAGGAAGATTCAGGCAGAACAACTGCATGACAACAGCACAACCCCAGGCTTCCTGGCCTGGCCAACAGCCCATCGGGGCAGAAGCCTGAGTGTGTGTGTGTGTGTGTGTGTGTGTGTGTGTGTGTGTGTGTGTGTGTGTGTGTGTGTGTGTGTGTGTGTGTGTGTATAAAGTTCCAAACAAGTAGTATATATTGATACTATTTTTGCACACAAATATTTTAGAATTTTCAACAATTGCACACTGTACACTTTAGACACTTGATGCACACTTGATACACTCTTCACTTTATGACTATTATTATTATTGCTATTGTTAGTATTTACTTGTATTATACTTAGTTATTATATCTGGTTTTGTTTTCATATATAAACTGCCCACAACTTAACTTTGGTCGATTCGTTTTTTTTCTTATATCTTTGAAAATACCAATTGGTAATGAATTTAATAGAAATGTTATCGTTGATTAGTCACCTTTACAACAAGGTACAGCTTGTAAGGATCGGGCATTCATGGAATGAGCAACACAGCTAAACGTGTGGGTAGTGCCCCCCCCCCCCCCCCAAATCGCCAAAACCCCCTGCAATATTGTTCTGTTGGTATTCATTCACCCTTGTTTTGAGTTGCTTGGTGTATTGGATGATTGCTCTCTCTCACAGTAATAAGGCAAATACAACACATATCCTATTCCTCAACCAGGATTTTTTGACTTCACCAGTCTCACGGAACTTGGTCCCAAGTTTTGAAATGGTACCAGGGCTGTCACCAAATAATGCTGCCACTCTGTATGCTGGAACACCAGCTTCCAGTTTCTGCACGGGCCTTATCCTGAAGGGACAAACGTGGCATCTTTCCACCAGTGTTGCAGCTTGGAGCATACACAAACTCAACAAAGTTGCAGGACCCATGCTCAGGTGCCAGGCACACACCTGTGACTGGCACACACCTGCCAGCACTCAAAACGAGAGTGAGTGCCAACAGAACAATATTGGAGGGTTTTTTGGCAATTGTTTTTGGGGCGCTACCCATATACATTTTGTTGTGTTGCTCATTCCACGAATGCTCGAATACCTCGTTGTAAAGGTGACTAATCAACGATAAAAAATTATATGAAATACAATACAAATTGGTATGATTAAAGGGGAGAAATAATCGACCGAAGTTTAGTTTCCAAACTGTTTGTGGGCAGCTTTATATTGTTAGCACAGTCTGCAGACCATGTCATACATTTCACTGCACATACTTGTGTGAGTGACTGACAAATAAACCTTCTTTAATCTTGAATCTAAAGACTGATTTGAAGTAGAGGGTGGTTGAAAACAACTTGCCAACACCAAATCAGGATTCCTGGACCGGCAGCTCTGCCCTCCACTCATTCCTATCCAGCATCAGGGTCAGACTCCGCTCGCCATCATTTCCGGGTGCCTGACCAGCCTCATCCTTCTCTGACCTTGTTCATGACCAATCCGCAGGAGGCCCTGCTGTAGAGGTCCACATTTCTGATGTGATGCCGTCCTACCATGTGACATTCAAGTGCCATTCGAAGCACTCTTGTAGGCATCTTACGAAGGCTAGCGTCCCCAAGAAAACGTCAAAATCACTAGAAACCTGCAAAGAGTGTGAAGGATCTGTAGCGCAGTGACTTTGAAAACAGAGATTCCTTGTTCAATTACCATGCCTTGCATGGATGTGCTGGAGAAAGTGTTGTGAGTGATGTTGTGAGTGATGGTTGTGAGTGATGTTTCAGGTAGGAACACTACTGGTTGACAGGTATTTGCTGAAGCTCAAAGCAGTGTCTCCCATCTGGCTCCATTGGGTCCCGTCGGGCTGTGGCTGAAACTGAGAACCCTCATTTTATTATAATGCAACTATCTAAAAGGTAGACTATACTCTTTCCTGGTACATACAGATTTATCATTTTGTGTTACACTCATTCCAGATTATTATGATCTGCTTCACGATGAGTTCAGTGAATCTCTCATTGCCAGCGCTTTACATAAGAAATATTCTGTGTACTGTATGTAAAGTGGTTAAATTAATACTAGGTGACGTTTGTGATTCACACTGGTGAGATTCGCCTGTCCAACTAGTTCTCACGCACATAAAATGAACTGAACTCAACCTGTCAAAACACCTATTACTTGGAGGTTGGAGGAAGTAGGTTTGCAGGGGTGGAGCTTAACCTAGTCCAGCTCCATCCATTTAGCTCTGTAGTGAGTACCACTTGAAATGAGCTCCTTTGATTGGTCATAAGGGTTCTCTGTGCGCGCCCCTTGCTTAAGGTCTTAACAAACTAGGGGCGTTGTTGTCATGCGATTAATTTCGAACTGGTGTTTGTGTCATGAGTATCCACACAGAAGGCCAATATCATGTGGCGATGAGGCTGTTTTTGTTTGTCAGTGGCTGCTGTGCCCTTCTGTCTTATCTCACACTCCAGGCCACTGGTGGCGTATCTTGTCCATCCAGTCAGTCAGCTCAGCTGTACATGTACATACTGTATATTAAAAAATATATGTAAAAAAAATTTGCCATCAAGTCTTTTTGTCCAGACATGAAAATAAATAATAGTGGAGGTATATCTGTGGCCTACTGGTAACTAAAGTGTGCCCAAGAAAATTGGTGCTGGCCTGGACCGCTGGCGTAGCGGTCCAGGCACCTAGGCTCCAAAGTAGCCTGACAGCGTGTCGCGGGTTCAAGTCCCAATCCCGACGGCCTTTTCCGCATGTCACCCATCTCTGTCCCCATATTTCCTGTCAGACTACTATCCTATCAATAAAGGCATGAAAGCCAAAAAATATATCTTAAAAAAAATAAAGGAAAGAAAGTTGGTGCTGAATAGTCCAGTGGTTTGCAATTTTAGCTCCGACCACACAGACACATGACTGACAGACAGACAGACCTCTTTTAGACTGCAATACTCCTGCAGAGCCACGCAGTAATTTTCAAGATCCACTTGTTGATTAAATAAAAAAAATCACTCCATTAGATTCAAAGTAATGGATTTGCAAAAACAAAACAAAAACAGTTGAGTGCCTTTCAAAATAGGACACAACTTCTCACACCATTGGCAGTTTTCTTAATTTGTCTTAAGTAAAATAGAATTTTAAGACTCATTACAGGCTACAAGTACAAAAGTACTTGTTAACATGGTTATTTTTACAGTGTGGTTTGTGTTGTCAATCCAGCCACTCAACCATTGTTCCATCCCACATAAATAAAGGGCTTGTCAGCAGTGTCCAAGTCTGGATATGGGCTGGTTTAATGAGATCTGTGGAACAGATGCAGTAGCTGTGGCCAAGACCAGCCCACTATGAGAGTATGTTATTAATACACTGTATCTGGGGGTTTTAGGGTTGGGTTGGCTGGACAAAGATCTCTCATTTAACAATACTGTAGGTTGCTGGACTGTCTCTAATATTCAGACCGGCACATCATCTTAGGCATAGATTTAATCGAGAACAACAGAAGTAATAGCAAGGACTGTTTAACCCTTCTATTGTGTTAGGGTTAAATTTGACAACATTTTGAAAAATGTCACCTGCTGTATGCCAAAAATAGGGGGACACCAGGGTGAAAGTGGTTAAGATATTTAATAATTACATGTTTATATTGTAACAAAGCTTTTTGATATCCTCATGAAACAGCTACTGTATATAAACACAACAAAACCAATTCAAATACACCACAGTCACCATTTTAGTTAATTCTTAAGGTCTGTTAAAAAAAAATATATATATTACATCTGTGGTGTTGTGGGTCAAATAGGCTATAAGCTAATAAGCTGGCTGTTAATATTAATAATAATAGCTCAGATTTATATAGTGCTTTTCTAAGTACCCAAAGTGTACACACACGTCATTGTTTTGGGTGTAAAATTTGTTTATAAAATGAAATCATGGGTAAAATGACTAAAATCTTACCCGCTGTTCAACTTTCTAACACATCAAGAAGGTTACGATAATCTGGAAAGGTTACCCTCCCAAAATAGCTATTTTTTACCATATAAGCAAAGGTTTTGTCCAAATACATTTCTTTTATCCCGTAACAAGTCATGATTTTTTTTTGCCTTTGTTGTGTCAAGTTGAATTATTTTGTTCCACTTCTTTTCCGCCGTTTTTATGAGCAGTCTAGGCTTTAGTACATAGCGTAGGAAATGTGGTTATGGGTGTGATTGTGTGTGTGTGTGTGTAGCCTGTGTTTGACTGTATATGCGACAGCTGACAGGCCAGTCAGAAACTCCCTGAGTTACAGTGTCTTTTGTCATTTTGTGTGGGCTGGCAATTTACCACAGATGACATTGCATTTGGTCTGCTGACAGCTTGCCTACACTGTCTACTGGCCTAGCCGTCATGACGCTTGTCAACTTGCTGCCCCCTCGAATCGGGGGAACTCTCACAGTGTTCCACAAAATTGCCTCAGCCATGTATCATCGCTCCGAAGGACAGGGGCACGATGGTGGGCTCACCTGGTTGACCCTTAATAAGTCAAAGGGTCAGGCCTCATCTGGAGTTCAACAGTTAATTCTGGAGCAGTAGTGGAAGAGGCAGCGGGGCGTCTGGAGGCTTCTGTAGCCATGTTAACCGCTCTAGCGCCACCTATTCTGGGGCCGAATATTCAGCAAAAAATTGCAGATCTACAAGCTCACAACGTGTCGCGTTGGGACGCGAGCTTGTAGGTCGACTGTTTCCGGCAAAGATATTTAGTGTAGAATGAAAACAGTTGGGGGCCTAGTATACACGCCTGGGGGATTATGGTCAACTATACAATAGTATAGTAAGTAGTTAAAGCCTACTTTGTGATACTCCACTGGAAAAAAAAGCTGCTTTTCAATAGAAAGCCTAAGCTAACCCTAAGTTATAAAATAGGCCTTTTATTTTATGATAATAATACTGTCTGACAGGCCAGCTGTTGTGTTGATTCTGTGCCCAGACATGTGAGGTGATGCAACCGTGATGTTGTGATGGATTATAGGTCTTCAAGCACAGTCGGGTTGAAGCAAAACAATAAAACAACAAGAGAAAACAAGGAAACAAGTAAATTAAATAAAAGACAATGTGATGCCCAGTGAAGAAACATGGCACGCACCCCGTTTGCGTGGCAATGTGCAAGCAATGTGTGCCTTCATCAATGACAGGTGATGGAGCTCAACAATGCACAACGGCGCTATTGTTATTTAATATATAAACAGATCCTTTCAATCCAGATATTCGATCGTATCCTTTATTCATATCACAGAAATTACTTTACCATGGCTAGTAATGACCTTAACAAGAGTTCCCCAGCCAATGTTCACAGGCACTGCAAGGTTATTTTGTGATTGAGAATATTTCTTCGATTTGACACCGAAGGGGACGCATACACGTGCGGGCAGAGAGGGGTTTTTGTTACTTTATTTTGGTTAATTTGGTTAATTCGGTACAAAAAATGTACTTTCTTCATCCCAAAAGTGGGGGGGATATCCCCCACCCCACCCCCAATGGAACTGAGTATGTTGAAATCCCCCCCCCCCCCCCCACTCCTGCGTCCCTGCCCTAAATGTTACCAGGAATTACCTCCACAAAATACTACACATTACCAGTGGCTGGAATGTTACCGCAAAGTCGTGAAAAGTGACCCAATGGTTACAGTACCACAAATTACAATTAACTAACCCCATTTCTACCACAAATTAGCTTAACCACTTAAACCCCAGCGTCCGGGGTCGCGCTGTGAGCTTGTTGATCGGCTTTTTTTCAGCAAAAGCTTTCCCCACAATAACAGAAAACAATAAACAGTCGTTTAAGTGGTTAAATGTATCAGTTAAAGTGGTATTTTGTGGCAACATTTGTACTACTTTGTGGTACGTTGGGGGTAATTTGATGATTAGTAAAAAAAAAACTTCACTTACAGTCGTTAGTCGTTTATAATCATAGGAAATTCTGTTGTTTAACCACTTAAGCCGTATACTTAGTTGTACGACAAGTTGTGAAAATAGCTGATCTACAAGCTCACAATGCGTAGCATTGTGACACGTTATGAACTTGAAGATCAGCTATTTTTTCTAGTTTGGACATTTTGGAAATTTAATTTCCAAAATGTCTAAACTAGAAAAAATAGCTGATCAATAAATAAATACAATTTTCAATAATATAGAAAAATGTTAACTTTTTTAGTTTATTTTCCCGCCTATAATGAAATGTCCAAAATAGGGCTGAAAGTGGTTAAGCTATGGTTCAGGTGCACACTTCATTGTGACGTTTTCTTTTTTTTATTCTGTCACTAATTAAGACTTTTCTGAAGGACAAAACATATTCAGTATTGGGAGAAGCAAGCAAGTTAATGTCCTTGACTCTTGCATAACCGAATATGCAAATGTTCAAATTTCAAAATATAATACTGACATCGCAGTGCTTTTTTTGAAAAGCCACATTCATTCTAACCAAATCACATGAGATTACAATGCCTCCTTTGGAACAGCTTTCAACAGCGTATAGTGGCTAAGGACGAATGAAAATAGCAAAGTCATCCCACAGTGAATGCACAGATAGAGAGTGAATTGACATGACTGATTTGTGTTTATAGCGTTGGAAGGTTTCAGATTCGTCTCTTCCTCTGTGTGTCAGTAATAATTACCCAGGCACCTCCGGGAGAGGCAGGGAGGGAGATGAAAGCACTGTGAAACCAGGACATGAACAAAGCCCTGGACCCAAAGAGCGGCCAGCGCTTGAACGTCATGCCATGACAGACAGCCTTTGGGCTGCTTCATTCAGCTGCCAGCAGCTTTTTAGGATTTGTTTTATCTGCTCAGCTTACCCACCCACCCAACCACACACACACACGTCCACACACACATTCATGCACTGTGATCATCATTTCATCAGTTTATGGAGTTCATAATTCTACCATAGTTAACCCGAAAAAACACACACACGCGCACGCGCACGCCCCCCCTCTGGATGGTGCTCCAGATGATGTGTCCAGCTTGGCTTCACTCAAGCTAAAGCCTAATTTACTTTGTAACACGATGCTATCACTCACGATGTTGCTACTTTTGCTAATTTTGAATTTGAATCCTGAAAAGTAACAGTTTTGGACATATGAGGTTTCCACCCGACAAGAGACAAAATGTTAAACCTCTGTTCAGCTGGGTGTTTTAATTCGCCTTGTTTAAAATTGCAATTTAATGCCCATTTTACAGGTAAATCTGATCCGATGAAATTTACGGGACATGTGTGATGCACCTAAAATAAGTCTATCCTCTGCAAAACAAAGGACGACCTTGGGGATGTCTATGACCCGCGGGGGTGTTCAGAACAAGGTAATAGCACCGGGGAAAGGACAGGTGGAGAGTAAAGTACCGATTAAATCTATGTGATTAATACATATCTCAAGGAGAACATGCGGCACTGATCCCATGTGCGCTGATGACTCACAGGGTCTCGTCTCTTGGGCACCGGGCCCTCCGCCTGAACCCTGTCTGTGGTGGGAGAGATGGGAATTGATCACGCAACTCACTCGGCACAGAGGCGGTGCTGCTGCCCCACCCCAGACGACTGTATTGATCCTCTATTGTTGCCTGGGAGAGACGAAGCAAGGAGGACTGGCTGTTGTGTCTGGTGGTACCTCCAAAAATCAATGCAGGTCAATGTTAGCGCGCTGCCCGTAAAGGTTGCATGTGCATTTGTACATACAGTCTACTGTATGCGGCAGAATGGCTATATTTCACCCCTTGTTGCTTTCTTCAATGTGACCCTCATGAAATGAACTGTTATTTTAATACGATGGTTTAGCGGGAAATAGCGAAAACATTTGAACATATTTCACATCGTTTGAATTTCTTTTCTCTGCCTATAATGACATGCCCAAAATACGGACACTATTGTTTTAAGTGGTGAAGTGATCAGAGGATATTTGCTCCTGATTCTTAGGCTAAATGCCCATTTCTTGTGTATTAATCAGTAGTTATTCTCGTCAGCTGGTTTGATCTAGACACTGAAAATTAGACATCGGCATAACACTGCTTTTCAGATTCGTATAAGATTCAAGCCGTGCGTTTCAATGACAAATGTCAAAAGCAATGGCTGTAGCTGCTGCCGCTATGCGGACAGTACGACCGGTTGGACCATTCCTGTCGTGTACTGTACATAAAGGATGTTGTATGATATCTGACAAGGCAACCTTTTAATAGCCCCCATGGGGATAAACAAAGCTGAATTAAATTCAGTGGATGGCACATCTGGGCCTTTAGAAATCCTTTTAGGGGCCAGTGACAGTCCCCATGCTGGCACTCAGCTCCAGTGTTCCTCATCAGACCAACATTAGTGGCATTACAGACAGAGTCCCATCTCATAAATGGATTTCTTGTTGCGCGTGAAGCTTCAGAGGGGCGCCGGCGCACCGTGTGGCCATCTGTCTTTGTACTCCACACAACACTTTCAGGCTCCTGAGCCACTTTCCCAGAAATCAACAGCCTGCGGTATAAATCACGTTCACTATCGCGCCGCCACCCTCCTTTATTTTTCCCAGGAACACTTGTAAACAGTATGAACCTCTCCTCCACTATGACAACATGCTGTGCTTTGCCAATACACAACGAGAGCTCGTTACGGCTCTCCTGGCTCCGTGAAGTGTTTGCAGGGAAACACTCCACTGTATGTACAAAATAACAGTCTGCACTCACAAGGAGGGTTTGTTTCTGCATATTTTCAGGTCTGCACCCGTTGCACTTTACAATAAAATAACTCTGAAGACAAATGGAACCAAATGGACCCGTAACGGTCCATTTGGTTACCTTTTGTACACTCTTCTGAGTTAAAGGAGATTGTACTGTATAGGCTACATATATTTTGGAGTTTATTTTCATTTTATTCTGGCCATGAGAAATGTAACATGTAGAATGTTGTATTTAACCTTGATGTAACCATGCAAGAACCACATGAATAAAGGGCATTCTCTCTCTCAGTGTGTGTGTTGTATAAAGTCTCCTCCTTTGCACAGTATTGTACATCATGTACTGTATTCTTTCATTTCTATGGAAATCTGTGCTATTTATGTTTACACTTTTTACAATGGGTCAGACTTGACTTAACCACTTTAACCTTGCTGTCCCAATTTGTGGCCCGTCATTGTAGGTGAAAATATAAATTCAATTTATTTCAAAAATCTTTCAAAAATAGCACAAGCTCACAGGCTTGTAGATCGGCTATTTAGATTTATTTTGTTGTTAAGTTGTTAAGTGTTTAACTTGCATTGACTTTGGATGGCCCTATAGAATGTGGGCAGTATTGCTGTGGAGAGTGCATTGGCCCTAACCTCAGAACAGTGGATGTAAAAGTGTCAGTGCTTTACTAGTTCAGGGCTTTGGAACAAAGTTCTCCCGACTTCTTTTGATTGAGCCTAGCAACGGACGATTGTGCTTCTTCACTTAAGTTGTAACATAACATAAATGGCAGTTTAATTAATTTAAAATGTACAGCATTACGTTCAATTCAATGACTGACATTTAAGGATATAAACCCAGTGCTATACTGCACTTGATATTCATTTGTCTAATTTAGATTGTGTTTAACCACATTAAACCTGCAACCCCCCAAACCCCCCCCCCCCCCAAAAAAAACCAAAATAGCAGCTATTACCTCACAACACGTCACATTGCTGTGCCTTTGAGCTTGTTGTCCCTATTTGTAAAGTAAATAGGGCATAAATGGTTAAAATAACAAACAATGTATTAGCTATGAGAGAGAGAGAGAGAGAGAAAGAGAGCACAGGGGATTACAATGAACAGTAGAATAGGAGCCAGGATAATAATGGCTTGGTGCAGATTGATTAATTCTTAGGTGGTGCAGAACCGGCTGCCGAGCAACGTGTGCTGAATCTGAGACAGCTTGGTGCTGAGCCAAGATACTGCCCCCCCACACCCACACACACACACACACACACACACACACACACACACACACACACACACACACACACACACAGTTACTGTAGCTGGGGAGGCATGAGTTCAAATCAATTCTATAAATGAAGGGCATTGTTAAGGATAGCATTTTAATCATACCTTAGGAGACTGTATGACTTTGCTTTGTTTGTAGGTACTGTATGTAGTAGTATGCAGAGCATCGCCTCCTACTCTGTGCTGCTGTTCCTTCCATCTGCAATATTTACTTGTTTTATTGTAACCTTCAAATAAATCGAATCCACGAGAGGTGCTTTATGTTGAATCTATTTGGCCAGATACTGTATCATGCTCATTCTCACCATTGACAGAACGTTTTTATTTATAGACCGAGGGGATGTGAAAGATGACTACAGACAAAAGGGTAATTCAGACAGCTGCAATTTTTCTCCATAACGTTCTAATGCTTGAACGCTGCAAGTTCACAACACGTGTTGCGAGTTTGCAAGTCTGCGACTTACATTGAGCTTAAAATGGTTTCGTCTGGTCATGAATCTTTGGTCCGAACTAGGATTGAAACATCAAAACAGACAGAGGCAGACCGCAACAAGGAAAAGAGACATTTCTCTTCAACACAACCCAACCCTGGGTTGCACAGTTCATTGCACATCATTGTAGACCCGAGTTGAATTTAATCTCTTGCTATGGTTCCCAGTCATGAACATATATTAACAATGGTGTTATAATATTATCTCTCAAACACTCTACACTCTACACTGATTGCCCTTTGCACGTAGCACCCGGCACTCACTCTTTCCCATCTGCCGACTGTGTAGGAAGACAATCAGACACTATACGAGCTACCAGCCAACTTGGCCAACTCCATTTTGGAACCACAGGGCAACTTGGCCCCTTGTTGGAGTGGCACTTGTGTGTTTAGAGCACCCACTGTTCTGCTGCTAATTGTATGGCAGCAAAAGGCCACTTTCGCCAAATGAGACCATATATCATTCCATGGTGTTTCACTGAGGACTCTGCCAACCTAGTGGGGCATGGCTGGGGTAAACAAAAGAACATCTAGCCTTATGTGGCTTTTTTATTTTATCTCTACTGCTTCTAATTTTGTTTTATGTGAGAAAGACTTATAGAGTGCATTGGGAGATTACCATTTGCCATACTTATTACTTAGTAATGACATATACTCTCATATATGTGCACTAATTCAACAAATAGTTGTAGTGAAGACCCTGTGCTGGTTATTTTAGATGATGCAGAATATTCTATATTTGATGAAGACAAAAACACAACTGGAAGTCTGTGTTGCATCAAGCGTTCTCAACATCTTTCCGTGTGCACTCCAGGGGGCACTGTTGTATCAGGCTGGAGCATGTCAAGAGAGTTGATGGGAGAGGGAATATGGCAGAGCTGTTGTTGGCTATCGCCCCATCTGTATTTGTGTCCTCAGTTTGTTAGACAATGGCACTATATTCTTATCCAATCTAACCTCTACATGGGGAGACAAACGGAATGCATTGCCCCCCCCTCCCTCCTGCAGCAAATTAAATCAGAATCCCATTATTGAAAAATAGATAACACGCCTGTGATTCAATACAGCCATTGTATGACCAAAACAGGAAATATGGTACATGTTGGGCTGTAGGATATATATCATTTCAGAGGAATAATTGAAAGTTTCTCAATGAGAGGAGCCCATATCAATCGATACCGTGCCTGATTCTGAATAATAGCCAGTCTGCTAATAGAACTGACTCACTCGTTTGAGTTATGACTGAATTGCTTGGAGCAATGTTGACCTCAGCTAAAACAAAAGGACTGATGGCTTATGGTTCAGGGAATATACATATTTTAAGTACATAGCAGTGGAACTAGAATAAATAAGTGAGATACATCGTGCAAATATTTGGCTTAATCTCGGCTCAATCTCTCTGACCTTGTTATACATTATTTGATGACATCACTGTCCTGGTAGGCCCATGCGTGGCCTACCATGCGGCTTCCAGGACGAGCCTCCCTCAGGCTCAGGTATACCGTATTTGCGTACACAGACTGCCATCTTTCATTGGAATTAGTGGCTTTCTTCTCTCGCTGCCGTCCTGTCATTAGAAATCATCTCTCAGCGTTAATGAGTACATGTCTAAAAATAGCCAGTCTTCGTCCAGAGACTGTGTCACAGTGGCGTGTTGGGCCGTAACAGATGTTAATGGTTATGGAACATCAGAGTGCAGTAATGAACGGGGGGCGCGGCTGGTTTTGCGGATGCCTCATTTGGAGAGAATAGTTTAATATTCAGCACACATCCCCAGCCTGCCCACCACCGCATTCTGCAGCCATGGACCGGGGTTGAAATCCGTCTGTCCTTTAACAAACCCACGGTGTTCCCTGTTGCCATGACAACACCACACGACCTTTTCTCAAGAGGTCGAGCGTCACGTCAGAATGTGGTTTGCAGCTTTCTCCTCTCTGGTGGTCTTTGTACTTGGGAAATGTTCTCCCGATTGACGGATGAGGGCAATGTTCCAACAGGGGCTTGGTTTTCTGGATGAGAAGAAAACCTAAGATCAACACCCTTCTCTAATTAACTGACACGACTAAAATCAAGTTCCAATGAGTCAATTCATTGAGCCTTTTTTAGGCACACTTACCTTTGCTCATATAATACCATTTCTAAGTTGAGTCTACAATATACAGTATACAATTCACTGAAGGTATATTTCCTGTCATTACAATAGTCAGTATCACTGACTATGCTACTTTGCTATGTTGATTTATCAGCTACGGTCTGCCTCAATGTGTTTGAGTGGATTTGTGACCAAAAAACTAATCCATACAATGATCAGCAACAGGTACATGGATTCCAAAGCAACAGTGCCCCATGAATGAAACCAAGGCTGATTAGTGCCCACGTTGTCCGTAGCCAGCAGGCCACGCCGTACCAGAAACCCGGACAATACGCTGTGGCGTATGATGACTGCTTTATCATGTGGTGCAGAGGAGTAATCTGATCTCATCAGACTCATGAGTTCATAATTACCAGATCATAAGTGCCGACAAAGCAAGATGTTTGCAGCATGAGAGTCAGCTGAAAAGCAGGACCCCACACCCTTCCCTCCCTCTGTGAGAAAGTGCGGAGACCAGGAGAGCAGGCCTCCCTCCACGACCAGCTCAGGGGGTTTGGGACTAATGTGTACAAGATGTTGCCTGTTGAACAGCGTTCTTCTCTTATTTGTGGATCTAGATGAAAAGGTGGCGAGCGGCAGGAGCAGACCTCTCTGGAGGGGATTCATTAAATATTACAATCTAAGCTTCCTCCGGGGCCAGGGTCAAAGATGGCTCCTATTTGCACCTTATTTCATGGCCAGGAAGATAATCGGCCCATGCCGAGTCCATCTGGATCACATGGAGGCCGTGTTTAATAAGGTTGTCCTCCATAGCACGAAATGCTGCATTGCCCGTAGAACAACTGGCCCCACCCAGCACTATCAATGCACTGCTTGGGCAGCACTGGAAACAAGATTGTTGGCATGGACACAAAGGCGTTCCTCGTGTTCGTAAAATTCTAACGGAGTGTAATATACACCAAAAAGGACAGTTCAGCAAGGGCAGCGCTTTTGGATGAAATCCATTGCCAGGATAAATACTGTTGCATTCTTATTGTTTCATGTTTTTTTTCTTCTCCCAATGGCTGCATGTGACTATCTTGTGAGTTTCCTTGCCCCGATACATCAGTGAGGTTGTTGTCTATGTACAGTGTCACTGGGCGTGACTGTGCCAGCGTCACCTCCCCCGCTGTCCCCCACGGTCTGCTTCGTGTCCTCCACGGGCTGTAATCAGATACGGGGGGAGTGATTGTGGAACAAACGACCCGGGGCAGTCCAGCCACGAAGGAGTACGGTTTCCAACCCCTTAAATGATGATGTCACCGCTCCCGTGTGACAGGGCACGGTTTCGCTGTCAGATCAATTATTCAGAGCGTTTAATTGGATCAGCTGAATCCATGATCGCTCCAGGGATCCATTTCCAGTAACAGCAGCCGCAAATAAACCCTGAGCCAACACACAAGATACGAAAGGCTCTGGGTCGGTATCCCAAAAAAAACACAATGACCCAACTCATTGGCTTCTAAAAGCCATTCCCATGTTTTGGAGTTTATTTTAGTGATAAGGAACAATCAATAAATACAATATTAGATTTCGTTTTTGGAAGAATATGGGAGATCCTGTGCATATGCTGTAACCCAAGAGCAGGGAGTGGAGGTTATGATCTCAGGATGTTGGCTGAGGGCCAATCTGTGATGATGCTGCATTCATTAATCACACAGACGAGTACAGTGGCGTACGCAGCCCCTTAGTCATCAGATATTCCCCCTGGCCTCTGCTCCGCTCCGGCCCCCCCAATTCATTACAGGCCTCCCAATCAAAGGGGGCCTTTGTGCGAGGGTCAGCGCCGGCCAGGACAGTCTAGCTCCCCGCACACACAGCCTTACTTGGTTTCAGGATACAGATGAGTGACATGGCTGAGAGAGAGAGAGCCTTCCATTCAAAAGCCAGGGATCAAAACACGAAGCCTACATCTCTGTGGAAAAGAAGAAAAAAAAGTGCCCCATTCATCTCTGGCATTGGGACGGCTGTCACACATGTGAAGGAGTTGATGAAGTCGCTTCTCTGTTTAAACCCGGTCATCTGTTTTCCAACAAACTCCACAACGTTTCTCCCCATAATGCCCAGTTTGTCCAAACCTCAAGCTAAACTGTAACCACATCACAATGACGGTTTCTATTACACATGTATCCATTTTAAATCAGCAATGCATTTAGTGTCATCAGTATCAAGAATCGAGAATGCGTGAATGGAAGCTAATTTGAAATTGTCGAGTAATCCAATGCATAACAGGCCAATGAATGTTCTTGTAAAAGAACATCAATGACTGGAAGCTCGTAGCTTCATGGTAGGATTTACCATTTGCCACGGACTTATCTAGAACACCCCCGTTTCCCATGATCATTAAATTGCCTTAAAGACATGAATAACTCTCTTTCATTCAACCATGTATGCAGTCTTGTACCACCTAAAGAGGCAGAATTCACAAAGTCCCAAGTGTTTCTTGGCGGGTTGTCAGACATGGTCTAAGGTAAAACTTTTTTTTTTTTTTAAAGGCTACAAAATTACTCGAGGACCTGTCGTCCATTCATGTCATGCCTTTTGACTGGAGAACACTGTCTTCTTTGACTGTCATAGACACGCCGTCAGTTCCCACCCCCAGAGCCCAGCCTCGGGGGTCCGTACAAACGATTTCTCCTGATGCCTCCTGCTGTCATTAATAGGCTCATTGTGACGCCGACCTTCAAACCACAGGAGGGAAAGTTTTAGTAACAACGCTGCGCGTATATTATTTTTCATAAAATCAATCATTTTAGTCAGACTACATAGCCTGTTCCTTTGACCCATTAGTTTCACATTGTAAGACAGAAATATAGAAATACATGCATTGTTCTGAATGGGAGGCAAGCATAATGAAAAATCAATGGGGTTTCTGCACGCCTCAGAGAAAGCAGCAAAGTCTGCTGATCAGTGTTTCCCACAGACTAATTCTATTAATCATATACGCTGAGAGAGGATGGCCATGTACAACCAGCAGCTCCATGGGGCACTGTGACCTTGTGACTGGTGACCTCTATGTGTTTCTCCTCAACCTGAGGGGAACATGCTAGACGGCCGTGGAGTCCCGGCTAATCGGCTTTGTTCTCCACTCAACTGCAGCTCTAATAAGCCTATTGATCTGAAGACAACATTGATCCTGTAGTAGTCAGTCGGGAAGCAGTCTTGGTTAGCAGGTTGAGAATGGTGTGAGGAGGCACAGGGTGCAGGACTTCACCATTAACGAGCCGCCATTTTCTTTGTGATTTATTTTTTACAGCGTGGCGCTGAAGGGACCTAAACCATCTAGAACAGGGTGTGCCAGCATCTCTACCCGTCTCTATCTCAGTATGCACAGTATCTCTGTCCCCACAAAAGTGGACCAATCCCAGCTCAGCTCACACTCCTACAGTATGCATCCAGCGAACAAAGCCATAAGCTCTGTACGCAACTTCTTTAACGTAAAGGCTGCACAATTATCCAAATGAAGTCAAACTTTTTACAGCTTTGGTGGGTCATTAACAAGAACAAAATGACAAAGAACAAAATGACACTTTCTAACTTACCAAACATCACCGCAGAGACACCAATGGAAACATTGCGTGTGATTGGTCAAACATTCAATCAGCTCGTGATGAATATTATTTTATCTCTGCGGCAAAATACCATGGACAGTTTTGAAGCACGGTTGGCCGAGGAGGTACAAACCTCTAAAATCACTCTCTGAGGGATAACAGTGTTATGACACATACTTTGTCCACTGTGCCACGAAAAAAATTGAAATCCCTGCGAATCGGATCTCTGAACAGTATAGATCCGTAGTGTGCAATCTGGAGTGCAAAATCACTGACCGTTCCAGCACTGTATGGGGCAGCTCTAATGTTCAGAAATGAGATTGGAGTCGATCTATTATAAAACATCTATTATAAAACAGTTTTGTCCTCGGAGAACTACGTCTGTTTTGGCAAGACCAGCCTCTTTTCACTTTTCACTTACTTTTCAGTATTCTGCCAGCTTTAGCACACAACGATCATTTTAGCATATCATTGTTGGTGTAGGCATTGTTAACATAATGCATATCACTGTAGCCCTATGTAAAAGGATGAAGGAAATCAATTATCCCCCTGCAAGACTGAAGCAATGTAGGATAGCCAGATAAGCCTTTTCAATTGCACAGGGAAGCCATGCCTTAATTAGACTCTGGATCTTGTTTTTAGTGTTTTCGCATTTAGGGCAACTCATGAAGTTAGTAAATTAATTGTAGCACAGGCCCTAACTATGGTAGAATTATGGACTCCATAAGCTGTTGAAATGATAAACATAACAATGTATGACTTGTTATGCTAAAGCGTGCGCATGCGTGCATGTGTGCGTGTGTGTGTGTGCGTGCGTGCATGCTTGTCCATGTGTCGAGATCTCCATGATTAACAGCTCACAGTGTTGTAGAGCTTTTGTGTTAATGAAGATGTTGAATATAGAAATGGTGGGGGTGGGACGCTTAACATATTCAATATATGTATATGAAAGAGGGAGTATTTTACATTAGGTCAGCAACGACATGCCTCAGGAAATTATTGGCTAGCTGTGCATTAACAAAGCGGCGTGTGAAACGCTGTGTTTGGAAGAGGGTGTCGTTCATGCAAGTTATGAAATATGAGATCGGATTTTGCGCTCGACTCGTCACAGTATGCGCCATACGCTTTAGTAATTCATACTTGGCAGGAAATAAGGGAAAAAAAACATGGTGTCGATTGTGTGTGATGCTGGCGTTGGTACAACAGTGTGACCCTCATGTTCTCAGTCTCATCTCATTGACATGCAAATCCATGACACATGGCCTGATTTCCTGATATGATCATCTCTAGGAAGTGAGAAATCAAGGCCCCATTGAAAAATTACAAAAGCTGCACTGATAGTGTGTGAAATTGTTACTGCTGTTATATAGCTTGGCCAAATGTGCTTCCCCTTCTATTTTGAGTGCTTGGATAAAACTTCCCTGCAGTGCCCTCGGCAGCCCTGACAAGTATATTTCATGTACGCGCAGAAGAAACTTTATGACAAGGCCACTGTTACTGCCAATCACACGTCCTGAGAGAATCCTCAACAGCAGGATGACTGAGAGGCTGCTAGCTTGAGGAGACAAAGAGAGGGAGGATTGCTCTTTGTAAGAAGTCCCATTACGGACACCTTTTTTTTGTTATAGTCGTGTTCTCATTTCATGGAGTTACTACTGTAGCGTTCAGGGGAAAGGATGGTCACCATCTTATGTAACACAGTCATCATCATCACATGACAGGCTTTTGGTTAACCACTTTTAACCTGGCATTCCTATTTTGGCATGTCATTATGGGTGAGATTTTAAATAAAAACAAGTAATACAAAAATTTAAAAAAAGGAAAATAGGGCCACTATTTTTAAATAGGGCTTAAAGGAGGAGTTCACCCAAAAAATGACTTATTTTCTATCAATTGCACACCCTATGAAGCCTTGAATCCATGGATTCTTTTTTGTTTTTGTCGCATTCCTAAGCTAATAATTTGATTCCCGTCTCCTGCCGGCTAATGTATCCGGTAGGAGACACAAAGTAGATTATTTGTGTCTCCTACCGGAAATACACACGGTCATCAAATTATTGTCTTAGGAATGCCACAAAAACAAAAATAAATCCATGAAATCAAGGCTTCATGGGGTGTGTAATTGATAGAAAATAAGTAATTTTTTGGGTGAACTCCTCCTTTAAGTGGTTAACAAACATGACCCGACAAGAACGGAACTTGGGATATATAGAGCAGGAGTAGCCGGAGCTGACAGTGGGTTAAACACGAGTCATGGTATTGAGTTAGGGCGAAAAGGGAGCTCAAATTGAACAGACAAGCCTTGGTTCCTCTAGGGTAATTATGAAACTCACCATTTACTGTAGAGTGAGATGATCCGCCATTCTGATGCTTTCATGAAGCATTTCTATTTCTGGACTGCGCTGCCCACACCCCAGCCCAGATAGAAGCACACAGAAAGAGAACACACTCAGCACATAGGACATCGCCCCAAGGTTTATCGTGGAATGCAGATGTGGTTCATGCTAGCATGCATACAGTCTATAACATGTGAGGCCCTTATACAGACATTATACACAAATACACACAAATAGGCAGGCACACACAAACACACACAAACATGCACACATGAAGTGGCACAGTAGTGTTCTTTTCCGACTAAAGTCGAACTATTTATATTTCCACGATGTCAACACCGCTGTGCGATCAAGTCCAAATGAGGCTCAAGTAATCGGCACTGAATAACAACAGCGTTGCGTAACATTTCATTGTTTATATTCCAAGATTAATGTGGACATGCTCAACAAAAAAAAAGCCATAGAACTTCTTCTATGCATGCTCTTCCCTCCCCCTCACAACTCCAAACAAGTTCCACCGTCTCATGAACCCTCTCACGCTTATGTCCCACACACACATTCTTGGCCCCGTGGCAACAGATACTTCATGTTCTCTGACAGAGTGAGATCACCGCTGAGGCTGTGTATATGTGAAACAAATCTCCCCCAGCCAAGTCTGCCCCCCCCCCCCACCCCCCCCACCAAGTCAGACAGCAAAATGCTTGCATGTGTAATTTCTGGCTAGAGCGTTGATGAGGAAATGTTATGCCTGAATTATATACTCGGTTGCACAACATGTCGGGCACAGAAAATAACTAGATCTACAAGCTCACAGACGGCAAAATGCAAAACAGACAGCAAAGTGCTAGCATGTGTAATTTCTGGCTAGAGCGTTGAGGAAATGGCACGCCTGATTTATACTCGGTTGCGCGCCGTGTCGCACACGGAAAACATCTGAACTACAAAGGTTGCAACGTGTTGCATCGCGACGCGTTTGTGAGTTTGTCGATCGGCAATCTTTTGGCACTCAACACCGGCGAGCAAGTACGTATGAATCAGGCTTCACAATACTGTATGTGTACAGTACTGTATGTACAGTTTGTGTGCGTGTTGGCATGTGCACAAAGGCCTGTATACACTTTTATATGCATGTTCAGGTGACGTTGTGTTTGTGCACACAAGGATGCCTAAATTGCGTGTGTGCACGCACGCACGGACGCACGCGCACGCAAGCACACACACAATGTCTGCTAACTTATTTTGCTATTACCGTTAATGAGTGCGGACCCAGTAGGCCATTGTGTCTCTGTATGGTTGTTTAACTAAATCTCAGAGTCTGCCAGCCGGCCTGTCAGCGGGGTCAGAGTCCGAAACTGCATATTGTCCCAATATGGAGAACCGCTCTCCCAGATCTATGACTGGGCCACACTGGGGCCTTTGTAAACACTGCCACGTCAGGATTATCCATGGGAACGACTACAAGGTCTGCAGACCTCTAAACCAATTAACAAGGACCTTACACACACCCTACTGCCTGAGTTATACTCAGTTGTGTGCAGGTGTCGCGCACTGAAATAGGCAATCTAGAATGCAACGTTTTGCAAGCTTGTAGATATTTTTGGTGCGCGACACCCTGCACGCAACTAAAGTAAAACTCAAGACACCAGCATGCTATTTCTAATCCTGTCTTGTTCTTCACCTTATGAAGTCAAAACAACTCAACCATCCCTGCTTTCTCTTCAAGTCTCTTTCTTTTCCTTCCCTCCAACTGAAATCTTTTAAAATAGCATCATCTGAACCATCTGGCTCCGCTCCAGCTGTTATGACAGAGGAAGAGATGGAGAGAACGAGATGGACTATAACGCAGAAGTGGGAGATAAAAAAGCATAGAGATGGTGGTGGGAGAGAGTCGCAGAAGAGGAGGGGTAGCCTATGGGCCGTAGAATCCTGTTACGCAACCGTTTTCTGTGGCTGGCATATTGCATCTGTTTAAAAAAAAGAAAAAGAAAAAATCTGAAAAGAAAAACAGCTTTGCAATTAGCGCTCGATATCCTGAGGGCCCTGGTCTCCCCCAATCACAGCCCTCCATTCCACTCTCCCCAGTGTGCCTGTTACTAAGCAGATGATGTGACTCAGGAACACTGTGCTATTCTTATAGCTTCAGCTCCAAGCAGCAGACACACTGATACCAATCCTCCCATTCCGCCTGCATGGCGATGTGAAGTGGAGCAAGCATTGTTTTCTCTGCAAAGCTGTCTTCTCTCCACCTCGCGTTGCGCACGTTACATAATTGCTATTCAATACACAGGGCCGTGTGTGGGAGAGGTGGAGGATTTGACGAGGCTTAGTCAGTAGTACTAATGGTTCCTTTCTTCTGGGCAGGTACGAAGTTTACAGCAGCCTTGGGTGTGGTCTGCCCACTGTGGTACTTCCTGTGTGGTGGTGGTGGTGAGTGGTGTGTTTATGGGTCTGGCCCCGTTTCCTGACTCTTAGATAAGGACCACCCACTAAGGCCTCATCACTCCAAATCCGTCATCAGCTTAATGAACCCAGGGAAGGCGCCGCTGCACATTATAGCCAAGCGATGATGTAATGAGTCAGCATTTACCGGAATTCAAACTCAAACACTTTAGTAATGTGATGGCTCAGTTAAATAATTCCAAAATAATAAGGTACAACTTAAATAGATGGGAGATGTCGATGCTCCCTTTTGGCACAGCGATGCTTCCCGTAAACATCTCATTTAATGCGCATCGTGACGGTTTCCATAACACTATTACGAAGCCATGTTTCCATGTTTTCCCTGCAGGGTCATGTTGTTAAGATGGGTGAAATATGTCAGTTTCCAACTACCCAGCTTATGGAGCACCCTTCATCTCCATTGTTCCACTAATTGTAATGGAGTTCTTTTGCTGAGGTTAATCCGAGCTGAAACTAGGCGGGTGTGTAATCTGAGCCTGAAAAGATTTTGATGTTGAGGCTGTTCAATTAGGTCACGCGGCACTAAAATGATGCCTCACAGAAGCACTTAGAGGAAGGACTTGCTCTATATCCTCGTATAAAAAAAAAGAGGGAGAGCGTGGGCCTGTATTTCATTGTTCCACATTGGCACGGCTAATGGTCTCCATTCCTTGTGTGAATGGAAGGTATTTGGGCAAGAGTGTGATGCATTATTTAAGAGTAAACACGGTGGAGACAGAGAGGCCCAATGGTGGTGGGGTGGTATTGATTGTGACGGGCCAGAGGAGACATGCACACCTCTAGAAAGTGCCTAGCCCCCTCCACACACACACACAACCCACACACCCACACACACACACACACACACACACACACAAATCAAGTTTTATTGCTCTGGCTTTGGAGTCTCCACAGTCAGCAGCCTATCAAGCAAAGCAGCTTAGCACAGATAGCCCGCGGCAGCCCCAGAGTGGGCCTTAACGCTATCAATCGATCATTCATCACCGGTCCCTAAGAAACAAAAACAAGCCGCCAAAATAGACAGCCAGCAGAGGGAGGGAGCTGGGGGGGGTAGGGGGTGGGGGTTATGGTGGGTGGTGGGGGTTTGGGAGGCTGCTGATGCTGAACTGGACTGTGTCACACAGCTCTTGTCTGGGTGGAAAAACCCTGTCAGGTTTTATTTGGGAACAGTCCACAGCCTGTTCAGTGCAGCCGGCCAGAGCTTGAAACACTCGAGCGAGGAGGAAAAGGACGGTGAAGAGGGGGGGGATAAAGGGGGATTTATACTTGGTTGCGTGCCGGTGTCGCACGCCGCAAATAGCCGACCTATAAACCCACAACGCGTCACGCTGCGACGTGTTGTGAGCTTGTAGATTGGCTATTTTCGGTGTGCGACACCCGCGAGCGACTAAGTATAGCTCAGGCTTAAAAAAGTAATGAGAGAAAGTTTTCTGAAAGAGGTCGAACGAAACGCGCACACCCCCCCCCCCCCCCCCCCCCCGCCCCCCTCCCCTACCGTGGCCTCCGTAACCCCCCCCCCCCTCCCTGCCCCCCTGCACATTCCTCTCCCCTCAGCAGATCTGGCATGCCCCACAGGAGGCGGCGGCAGCAGCAGCAGCACAGTAATCTTTTCAAAAGGGCGGATTTGAGCGCCCGCCAGGGCAGCGGGCCAACTATTTCTCATTTGGAGCTGGCCTGGAGATGACCCTCCCGCTGGAGCACCGCTCTCAGGAAAAACAAAAAAAACGCCAGCAACCGAGTAAAGGAGCGCCTTGGCAACGCCGGAGAGCCGGGAACTGGCTAGCGCAGGGAAAACAGGGGAAACCGCAAGGCCCGCTCTCGGGAACATCTGCACCGCCTTCCTGTGCAAAAAAAAAAAGAAAAGAAAAGAACGAAGGAAAGAAGGGGGAAAAAATGTGAAAACTTAATACTGTCTGCATGAAGCCCCTGGGTTTAAACAAAAACACGGGAGGGCTGGTGTGGGTTTTTTTTTTTTCTGGCTTAGAACTCTGTCTATGTCTTTTCTTTTTTTTTTCTTTTTCTTTGTCCGTTTCCTCCTCTCTGTCTAACAATTTCCCGAGCCCAGCGGCCCCCCTGTCTTTCCTTCCTTTTCTGCACCTCTCCACTGATCCCCCCCCCCCCCCAACCCCCCGGCCTCTTGCACTTTTCAGAGTGGAAGCCCACCCTCGGCTGGGGAGGAGCTGCAGTGGGTTTGTGTTACGCTTTGCTCAATGATGGATGGACAGGAAGACTGAAGCGTAACTTACACTGCGCCACACGACAACGGCGTTGCTCGCCGGGAACGACCGATTTTCCAACACGGCGCATGAGCTCGGAAATCATTTCTTTTTTCGGCAAGCAACGCCGTCGTCGTGGTGATGCGACGGAGTATGAATTACACTTCAGTCTTCTGAGTCTTCAGCATTCCTGCTTTTACAGTGGGTTGAGAGGGAGAGGGAGAGGAGGGGGCGGAGGGGGGGCAGTTGAATTCCTGAGCGTCTTAGTAATCACAACGCCTCTGACAGCAACTCCATTGACCTTCATCTTAAGTCCCAGCCAAACTACCAACCCCCCCCCCCCCCCCCCGGGCCACAGCAACACCGCCCCGTCCCCCTTCCCCCAATAATTATCTGGGTGTTTCCTGTTAAAGTAATGGGAGAGAAAAAAAATTTTGTGAATTGCCAGAAAAAGCAAAACAGAGAGAGAAATAGCAGGACGGGACATGTGGAAATGTTTGGAGGCTTAAAGGCTTTGTGAGTCAGACCAAAGACATCAAATTCCACATGCGGGGTTCAGATATCGTGTCTGTGCGCGATGTTTACTGCCACACTCAGGCCCTACTTGGCCACTGGACCAATAAGACACCCCTGTGGCCAGCTTTGCGGAGCGAGCAGGGGACAACAACAAAGAAAGCCCTTATGTTTTCGCTCTATAAACCCCGACCCCACCACTACCCTCCCCCCTTCAGCCCCCACACCCCCCACCCCTCCCCTCCACAAAAAAACCCTGCTCCAGTAAAAACTCATCACACGTCTGCCAGATCCGCCGAGGTCTGCCTCCAATTATCCGCCCACCACGCTGGAATCCCAGGAAGGCTCTGTCCGGCCGAGCGTTTGATGTTGCCACGCAACATTTGACAGAGAACAGGGCGGCTTTGAAAATCAGAGTGTGAACTTGCCTGCCAAGTTTGACGTGGAGAAAAGAAGGGTTGTGGGGCGGGGTGAGGAGAGGAGGGGCCGGTATGGGGAGACTGGGGGGGGGGGGGAAATGCCACAGGATGGAAAGCAGCTGCCGCGGGTCGGGGAAAACATTACTTTAAATGGGCCCAAATGTGCCAGGGCCTTACTAAACATCCGTCGAGTAGTCAGCATTTACTTGTAATGGGTCCTTGCCGATGTACACCGAGTGCTAACAAGGGGAAACTGTACACGTAATTGCGAAAGCATTCGTAGCCATTGACAGGCATATTTTATGGCTGTTTGAAATTGTAGGCCAATGGATGCGTCACGCGCCACAAGCAACTTCAGTTTTTCATCTTCAATTGCAAGGGAAATGACATGGTACTTTGGAAAAACTATACTTTTCCATAACGATACTGTATGAGCATGACACAGACTGGATGATTTACTCAGAATAGTTGTGAGTAAGTATGAGTAACCATGAGTAACTAAATAAATAAGTGAAAAAAGAGTATGAAACAGCTTTTGACATGTTGCTGATAGTTATTAGTCTTAGTGCAGTCAGGATATCATACATGTCATTTCACCTGGCCTATGAAATTGCCCAGTACTTGTGTGGGAAGCTGTTGACAAACTCAACAATAATAAGCTCAAGTCAAAGATGTCAGACGCACAGCTGAACACCACTGACTCAATGCACTTAGATTTATGGCTCAAACGACTGCACAGTATATAATTACTGTAGCATTTATGTTATGTGAGGCTTGTTATTTTATAATTTCTTAACAGCTGGTTGCGAGAAGGTTTTAGAAATAAGGTTTTAATTATCACTGTTACGAAGAGGAAGATGACGACGGCTCCCTGGCTGTGAATCATCTGTCTTGCGAGGCCTTTGTTTCGAATAGCACTTGATTAAAGTAAACTGAAACCCCGGCTGCTGCTGCTGTATGCCGTACACCTCCTGAAGGCACGATGAGGTCACGGCAGTGTTTGTTTAAAGAGTCTTTCCCCGTTACAGTATCAACATGATCATCTGGAAAGGTGACGCCTGACACCTAGGAGGCATGCCTGTCATGAGAACCAGTGTCACAGCTTCAACAACAATAAGGCCAGTGCTCATGCACGGCGCCGCCCCCAGTAAAAGGAGAAAAAAAAACAGGTACAGTAGAGCGGCCACATTCTTTCCCACAGTTAATGGGTAAGCGTAAGGTAAACTGAGACAGATCAGTTGCATCACTACAAACAAACGCATCCACACCCACCCACCTGGAGCCTTTCACACAGTCAAATCCCTATAGTGTTAATTTAACTCCCGTCAGGTAAAAAGTAGCATCTTCAAAACAGAAACTTTTTTGGAATTCAGAATATGAATGAGCAGTATTTTTAGATTTGACAACTATGCTTTTATTCAGATTTTGTCTTAGGGCTTCAATAATGTAGGTTTCAGGGGCCATGTAAGCCTGTTATAGTATAGCGTAATACATTTACCAAATTAGCTACCCCCCAAATTAGCTACCCCATCCCTGTACAGAGTCAGACTCATAAATACAAAGTGCCAAATAATGTTTGATGATGTTAAAAGTAATATACTGTATGTTCAGTCCTATATTGCTCAGGTGGCTTTAGGCAAATGAGGATTACATGAGTCAACTCCTCCCTACCTGACACACCAAAACAAGCTCAGCAAGATTTCACTTTCTTCAGAGTTGAAGCCTGTGTAATCATCTTTAGCGACGAGCTGAATTGGTTATTCTAGGTATTCCGGTTGTGTCTGACTATTTCAGAAGAAAAATGCTAATAGTAATAATACAGACATCGTTAATGCATTGTCACCATCTCACGTTTGGGCCAAAATTCACTGATACAATTCAGTGGGGTCAGATCACATGGTCTCAGACTATCATTTATGACTTGCACAAAACAGCAATTGGAAACACAACGACGACACACACCCACTGTTGTCTCCCACAGAATAGAACGCAGTAGTAGTGATACGTGACGATGCCCTGACTCTTTGTCTCGCTCCATTTAAAACTGCAGATAGTGTTACGCAGTCCCTTCCGGACCAAAAAAAGATCGCATTGTTTCCTTTGACAAGCTGGGCTCCATTATCCTTTAAGCAGGTCCAATTCAGGACAGCTCACACAGACATCGGCCTGTTCCAGAGACAGTGCAAGGAGAACACATGCAACATGTGACTCACGTGAGTGATACGCTGCTTACATTCACTGTCTGTGTAACAGGAGACCATTTGCTTGAAGGGAAAAGGAAGCCTCTTTTTCAGGACGCAAAACGAGTCATGGTTTAAGTGCCCTTCATTCCACAATGCAAATAGGTCTCAATGACATATCTGTATAATACTATGTACGTTTTGTGCAATACATCCTTTTCTTGCATTCTTTTAGTCCATGGGTGTGCTTTTCATTTAGGTGCTGGATACAAAATGGCACAGGCAATTCCTGCCTTTGCTTTGTTAGGTAGCTCTCTGTTTGGTTGAAAGAGAAATAAATAAATAAAGGAGTAAATAAATGATGTTTGAAAGGATTTGCCCAAAGGGAATCAGCTGACTGTCTGCATAGATGCTTTTGGCCCCGTACGAGTGGTTTCCACGGCAACAGGCCTGTTGAATCTGGCCACTCACTAGCCTCGCTCCATCATAACAACAAATCCCATTGATGCATCTCTGGAATGCGCCAGTCCTGTTTCTAGGGGAAACCTTGGGCCATTTGAGCAGCTGCGTGGTGTGCCGAGTGAATGTACATACAGTTTCTGTGTTGACTTCACATAGCGCCAATGAAACCGGAGTGAAAGTCAGCCACGCGGAAAATGAGGGCATTTTTGAAGACACTGAAATATTTGTAAAAGGCTTCATTCATTGTACGCTGTCTGGCTCTGTACAGTTTACAGTACATAGAATGTGGCGAGGCTTTGAATATGACTTGATATCATTTATATGACACATATCTCACACAAACAGACTTCCCCGTCACTACATGATTTACACACATGATATGGCGGAAGATGAAAATGTATGTTCAAGCCACAGCATGTTGTCGGTATTGGTTTTTCTAAGGGCTTAAGTGCTATTTAGTGCCAATCCGGCTGCATCTCAATCATTTGACACTAAGCTTTTCACTCATTAAGATGTAATTGCTGTTGTCAAGCAACTGGCACATCATTAGTCAAAAATTAATTACTTCTCTGTGTAAAGCAGCCTTACTCAATAATAAGTCAATGCGTAAATAAAGACTAAAAGGGGCCTTGAAGTTAAACTAGTCGGGGCGAGGAACATTGCAGGGATCTACAAAGGATAAGTGACAAATTAGGGAGCCTAATCAAAGTAAACTTCCAAGCAACTCTGAATAATTTGCTGGGTAGCTATAATTCTCAAGAAAATGATGTATGTGCAGTTAATGAAACCTGCATTAATTCTCCAGAGATAGCATGTTAAAACTCCCCCGGACTCTCAGTATAAACTAATGGAGGCAGTTCGATGGTGAATATACAAATACGTGTCACGGGGGGGTTCTCTTGGGAGCTGCGAGGGGAATTTCAGTGTTCGGTATTTTACTTGAGGTATGTGACAGTGATACAGTATGTGTTTGTGTGTGAGAGAGGCAGAGCGAGAGACAGAGAGAGAGAGAAAGAGAGAGAGAGAGGGGGTAAGAGAGACAGACAGACAGATTGACCGACAGACAGAGACATATAGCTGGATATATAGCTGGTCTCAGCTCTCTCTAAAAGCATCTCTGGAAACTCAAGCAGTAATATTGAGTTACTCTAATCAACTACTTCATGCCATTGATCTTTTTTCCCACTGGCTGGTGAACCAGTGAATGGATACGCAGGGAACAGTATGGTCTTTGTGCTAAACCACCGTCTCCCCCCCCACAACCCCACCCCCACTCCCCCGGCCTCCCTCAGTCTGCTGCGGTTAGTAACCTAAGCTTCAGTCACGAGCTCACTGTGCCCCCCCCCCAACCAGGTAACCGGCACCAGCCATCGCCATGGTTACAGGCCACAACCATGCCCAATCACAAGACAGGGAGTCTCCTCTGAGGGGGATGAGCTGAAGGGCTCGGTTCCAATCACAAGGACGATTCAATCACATCCTATCTCGTCGGGCAAGAAACCTAGCATCTCCGTATTTCTCCTTTTTTTTGCGAATGAATGCCCTAGTTCCCGTGCAAGAGTGTCACGCAAAAGTGTTAAATAAAGCTGCTGCTGTTTTTGAAACCTTTTGAAAGTGAAAGTGGTTAAGTGTGTCTATGTGGGATTTATATAATATTTGTCCAATGAAAAGTATTAACAAAGGCCTGTGACTAAATAATGATATTGTATCTATCGGAACACAGGTTTTCTTTTAGTCTTCCATTTCCCGACATGTAACCGTTTTGGACATGCAAGGTTTCCAAAGCGACAGCGTTCTGTTCCATTTTCACAGGCTCGTCTCTCACTCTCTCCGTCTCTCTGCACACTTTTGAAATACACAAGATTTAATCATCACACTAGCCATCTGGTAAATACAGAATAGCACAATGTCACCACCAGACAAATCAGCCTGGGCGCTGCTCAAGAATAGCACGATTAACAATCTCTAGTGCAGGGCCAAAGCCTCAGCTGCCAGTCTCCGTGAGTCAGCCCATCTGCACACTTTGCGCGGGACGGCCAACTAGATAGCGTTACGTTTCTTCCTATAATGCCTGTTAGCGTTTACAAAGATATTAAGTCTTACAGTTTGACAGTCTGTCGACAGAAATAACGGCCAAATATATAAGTCAAAACATGGTGGCAAAACATGATGACAGCTTGGCATAAGCTAGATGTTATGTCGTTTAGCTGTTGGGCTAAAGATACGTGGTTTAGAGGAGAATCTAATAGTACGTATGGGGTGATGTGAGCCGTGTGTGAGGTTGGGTGGGGCGTGTGAACCTGTTCGACATGTTTTGTTTTCCCTTTTTTTATGCTCAGCCATGCCTCTCGATGTGAATCCACAGAGACCATGAAATATCTACTCCTATGTACCTCAGTCAGTGCACCTACTGTACCAAAACCATAATGTTTTAACATCTACGATATGGGCGAGTACCCTCTGCTTTGTTCTGTCAAGGTCTCTGCATCCGCCCATCTAACCCGGACTCTTTCAGACTGTTGCTATGGCAACCCGGAGAGTGAGATATAGCTTTGAAGTGATAGCTCTTTATAAATGCAAGCGACGGATGCTAATTCCGTGGATTCCTTGATGCCAACGCAATGCTTGAGTGCTACCGCATTGTGCAAACATACGTCGTAAGCGGATGAAATGTCAATGAATATGATGTAGAAATTCCTATCAGCTGATGTTCCAATTAGGTCGTTCGAACATGTGAGCATCTCTACACAATGAGGATCCAGAACCCCTCAAGGTTTTATGATCTACATGAGATTTTAAATTGAATTGTTATGGAAACTAGACATGAATAAAGTACAATTGAAAAAAAAAACTGTTCCTCTAATCCATTTTAATTGATTCAGCTAAACAATAGACTTGCATTAGCTCATTAGCATAGGTACCATACCTCCATCAATTTCAGTACCAACGATACTGTAAATGCACTTTGAAATGCAAAATCAGTAGAAATGCTTTGTCTTCGACAAGGAACAGTGTTGGATAGCAAAAATAATACATTCTGCATAATGCTTGTCTCATCAGTATTATCATTTGTATTCTAAAACAGGAGCTTCAGCAGTCTCCTGTTGAAGTGCATAAGGGGATGAATCATTTTCCTTCTGAACCCAGGCTTCCTCATGCATAAATTCTCATTTGTTTCTGTATTAGGGTCACTCTGCAGTAATTGTTTGTTTTACTTCTAATGATTGAATAACAACCTTGCGGCTGTGCCATGCTGTGTTTACCACATGTTGCTATGGTTCATGGGCTCCTTTAATTGGATTTTGTTGTTTCCCAGGAAACAAGGTAACCTACTGTATTGCTCAGCAACCTGGCTAATTTGCCCTGGTGCGTGCTATGATGTGAGCTGATGGCTTTGTATTCATTATTTATGTAGCTGATCCCCCATCTCATACTTTGTCGTACGATGGCGACAATACGATGGTAATAGCCGATCTACAAGCTGAGCTCATTGGCATAGGTACCATACCTAGACTGAGCTTGTAGATCGGCCGTTTTCACAATTTCTTTAAATGTTTCTTTCTTTCTTTCTTTCTTTAAACATATTTTTTTATTTTCTGAAACATTTTAACCTATAACGACATGACCAAAACTTGAAATTGGTTAATGTGACTCAGATGAAGCACTGGAAGAAAGAAATCAGATGGTCAATGTTAAAAAACAACAATTTGAGTTGGACATTAAACTGCATGGACAGTACAAGGCACTCTCTGTGCATTTATATTTAGCTGTGCGTGGGTGAGTGTTTGTGTGCAGGGTAAGGAGCTAGGAGTGCCATGCCTATATGTGAACTGATGGGTAAATCATTGTAAAGATAATAACATGCGCGCTATTTGTCCCTTTCCCACTGATGCTACAGTAAGTTGGGGGAAAGAGAGAGAGAACCAGAACGAGTGGCACGTAATCACCATGGCTGACTGCCTCAGCTCGGCCCCGAGAGCCTGGCACTCTCATACTGTACAATCCTCTGCATAAACAACAACAACCAAAAACACCAACATGTCCTTGAGTTTGTCACTCGGGCAGCAAACACTGCTCTATCGGAAGCTTCCAGACTCTTGGTCCACTCGATGCCTGAGTGACTAATCGCTTTAGTGGAGAAGGGACCATAGCTCAGGGGTGAAGGCAAAAACTATTGCTTCACTGCAGTTCTCCAATTTGGGTGAAAAAAAGTAACAAAACACAAGTATACTCAGAGGCATGAAGATGATAGAGGCCCTGGGAAAGAGGGGATTGGCAGGTAGGATGGAGGGATTAATAATCAGTAGGATATGAAAGAAAAGATTGCTGGGCATGCGCCAGCAGTATATCAACACCCCTCTGACAGGAGAAGATGATATCTGTCCGTCCCAGATGCACACTTCCTGTCCCTCGCCCACCTTCGCCATTTGCGAGATCCGACGTGTGCAAGTGCGTTGGCTGAACTTGGCAAAATGGAGGGCAGGAGAGTCGCCGCTGGCGAACCGAGTGAGAGTCTCTGCAGGGCGTGAATTGTGCAGGAAGAATGCCAATGCAAAATTTATGCTGGATTGCCCCCAAATATATAACGTTCCCATGAATCTATTATGGCACCTTGCAATGCCTCGTTTATTAAACATGCACACGTTTTTGTGTTTGTGTGTTGTTTGTGTGCATGCGTGAGTGTATATCTCATGGCCCTGCACAGCTGGTGTTTCAGGAGGAGATGAAGGGGAGTCTGTCTTTCTCTCCTTCGTTTGATGCAGGAGTTGACTGGAATATTAAGGAGCTCCACAGGACACGGCACGCACAATGCCAGGCGAAGGTGGTTTGAAAAGGATATAGGGGTGCAACACTTCACAATCAATTTAATCGAATACAAAACAAAATCGATAATTGATCATTTGATAAAATAATGGCTTAATAATCAATCCCTATTTTGGGCATGTATTTATAGGAAATAAGACATAACACAGGAAATAACCCTTTGGTTAATCGATTTGTTGATTTATGAAATTTCTTAAAAATATCTTAAAAATAATCCTTGATTATTCGATTAATCGAAAAAGTAATTGATAGAATAATCGCTAAGAAAATTAGCGATAGCTGCAGCCCTATAACGGATGCAATAAACCATTGAAAACTAAAGAAAAGCACAGCAAACAGTGTTGTCCTTGTTGCAGCTTCCTACTGAATTAAGCATGATTTATACTTCATCATATGATGGTGTCCCACACCGTAAATAGCACATCTACATCTACAAGCTCACAACACGTGGTTGTGAGCTCGTAAATCAGCTGTCTTTATCACGCGACACCATTGTGCGATGGAGCATAAATTGGGCATTAGGGTTGGCCATCGGCTCAAATCTTTAAAGTTGCTTACAGTAGTCACTAAGTCACTATAACCTTGGAAAAAATATGGTGGCATTCATCGGGATGCCGTGTGCGCAAAACAGCCCTTTACTCTATTGAGCCCTTTACCATTTGAAGATTGTCTTTGCCCTCTGAGGTAACGCAAGAGACAAAAGGTAAATAATGAATCCTTGAGGTGGGAACAGGAATAGTTTCCCTTCAAAGGGCTGTTTCATCGCCTAATCGTTTATCGTCTGACACCTCTGTCATCTTGCGGCGGAGGGTGCGCGCTGTAGCACACGGCGCCGGAGCCGCCGGCCCACCGGTATCAATCATCCGCCCCCACCCTCCACCCACACTGACTCAAACACACACGCACACACACACCCACACACACTCTCTCATCTCCCTTTGCCTCTCTGAACTATCCCTGCACTAAGAGAGAGAGAGAGAGAGAGAGAGAGAGAGAGAGAGAGAGAGAGAGAGAGAGAGAGAGAGAGAGAGATTCAGGGACAGGGAGCTTCTGTCATATGCAGGGAGATTAAATAAAGGAGGATGAAAGAGTGAAACCTTCAGAGAAGAGACGCGCGTTGTGAGACAGGACAAGTCGGATGAACGCCACTAGTGACACGGAAGACTGGCTAAAGTGCAACCAGAATGATGTTTCATTTTAGTCTCTTTTTCTTTTACCTCCAGTCAACCAAAGAGGTATTATGAAGGCAGTGATGGAACACAGACCATAGCATTCAAACAAACGTGTGTGTTTCTGCTTGTTTAGTTTGAACCACTCCCTCACACGCTCAAAATACACGCCCCAGCAATCCCACACACACCTATGGTACATCCGTGCACACATTACATGTGGGTGTATGTTCACGTGCTCCTCGCTTCCTTCATTACTTCTCACAAGAGGCATCGACTTGTTCCCTCACGTACTTGTATTCAGCGTCGTTGCTCCTCATAAGGAACTTAATGAAGGCAATTATGTCACGAGTCATCACTCGAGAAATGCTTGCCTCTCGTGCGTGAGCCTCTTTACCATGGAAACGGTCTCTTATTGAAGCCTAATTCATGCTCCGTCATACGGCGGTGTCGCACACCAAAAATAGCAGACCTACAAGTTCAGACCTACAAGTTCGCTTACACAGCGCGTTGTGAACTTGGGAGGTCGGCTATTTTCGATGTGCGACACTGTCGTGCGATGAAGTATGAATCTGGCTTAAGCCACTGTAACCAGCAGCAAAAAAAGACCTGATGACGGGGACCAGGGAAAAGCACAGAGTAAAAACAAGTCAATTCAGCATTGCAGTAATCTCTGCCCTCGTAATAAACAACACAATGAACTCACAATGCTGGATAAAGGAAAACTTCACACTGTAAATTAGTTATCATCTGGGGGTATTTTTAGCAATGACAGATAGCGCCCGCTCCGGAACATTAACAGCTGTGAAATGATACCGCGTAGCTCCATTTACCATAAGACAGTATTAGGTTCTAGACACCAGAGAGTCGTGCGTGGACTGTACAGTGAGCCCCGGCTTCAGGGATACTGGCCACTGCAGTAGTCTTTGCTGGAGCGGAGCCAATGTCATTTCACAGCACTAAGCCTTGTAAGATAAGATGGGGGACATCAGACCCTGACCAGCTCAAATGAATGGGATGTCACTTCTGCTTAAAACCAGAAACCTTGTCCTCTAAAACCTGTGTGTGTGTGTGTGTGTGTGTGTGTGTGTGTGTGTGTGTGTGTGTGTGTGTGTGTGTGTGTGTGTGTGTGTGTGTGTGTGTGTGTGTGTGCGCGCACGCACACGTGTGCGTGTGTGTGTGTGTGTGTGCGTGTAGACTCTAAACAGACAGGACATATCCTATCCATAGGAAAAGGGTTCTACTGTCCGCACACACCACCTGGAGAGATGTAATAAGATTTCCCCCCTGTGCTGGGAGAAAGGGCAAGGACATCTGTTAAATGATAGCTGATTTCTAATCTGCTCTGTGTAATTGCCCTGAAACAGCGGTGCTGTCCGAGTCCTGCAGAATCAGTGTGCTGCGTCCCCCTGAGGCAATGGCAGCAGGAACTGCTTGGTTATTGCCTCAGACTACCAATATTGCACCTCCCTTAGGGAGCCGTCTGTATAAACTAAAACATTGGCTTGTGTTTGCGCTTGCGAATGTATGCAGATGATATAACTATCTTTGCACCTGTCAGTGCCCCCGCCCTCCTCCCCCTCCCCCAAGCACTAAAAAGAGATACTGTTTGAAGCAGGGATGTCTGTAATGTCACCGCTACTCCCGCCCTGGCTGCGGATCATCTAAAATGTCGCTCCCCTCAGAACAGGTTGAAAGGCTGTTTATTTCCGACGATGGGCACTATGGGTGTTGCCATGACAACCCTTTCATGGGTCTGGCACTGGCGCGCGGGGTGGGCGGAGCTTGGCTCCTGGTAGGGAGGCAGCAGGCACACAGGTGCCCCAGTCTGAGCAGCTGCCTCCCACCAACCAAACCCCCCCCCCCCCCTCCCGCCACCCCCCTCCCCTCAGATAAAGGGCTGTTTGTTGTTTTCTCTCTCTTCCCCTCCACCATGCACGTCAATCTCGTTCGCCCTTTTCAATTCTCTGTCTCCTCTCGCTCTCTTTTTTTTTTTCTCTTCTCCTTGGCCTTTGATCAGGGATTGGATTTGCTGGTAGAATGACAGAGTCAGGAAGTGCTCGGAGGCACAGGAGGGGCTGGGGAGTAGTGTGTGTGTGTGTGTGTGTGTGTGTGTGTGTGTGTGTGTGTGTGGGGGGGGGCTGGGGGGGGGGGGGGGCTGTCCACAGGGCTCTCTGTTTCTCCGGGGCCCTGCGTCATCCCTGGCCTGGCTTGGCCTGGCCCTCCTAGTCACAGAGGCTGGCTTTCAGCCTTGAATCTCATCAAGGACTATCTGTCAGAGTGTCCCAGTCACAACAGCCCGGGCCGAGTGATCACAGAGGGGTAGAGGGGTAGGGGTGGGTGGGGGGGGGGGTGCGGAGGACTGAGGCCTGCATAGAGATTAAAGCCCTGCCCGGATACAGCCTTGGGGCAACAGTGGCATCATGTATTATACCGACCAATCACGAAGGTGACCGTATCCGTCTCCCCAGGCAGGGTCAGGACCTCTGACCTATTCTGTTCAGACCAGTGGGATGACATGGGTATCACTGGTGAATTATCATGTGTTTGGCATTGCGGTATGAATTATCTGCAACAGGTGTGGCTCTGGTCCTTTCCTGGAAAAGACAGGGAGGAAGCTTGAGAAGCGTTTTTGATGAGTCAGACTCTGTAATAAGGGCCTTGATCTTGTTCTAAATGAGGCACCAACTTTTGAAAAGGAGCTAGTTCAGCCTTTTCTTAAAAAGATTATTATTATTTTAGCTAATGTTGCTCAGCCAATGTGTTTACTCACTCTGAGGAAAACACATGCTCTCCCACTGGTTGCGTTCAAATTATATAGCAACCAATTAGTCATATGGCTCGACCCCGGAGCAGAATATAATTGCTTTAGTGAATCATTAGTAGACCTTGGCTCTAAAAGAGTTCTCATTTACTAGGCTATAATGTAAAAAGGAGACCTCTATTGAATGTATTGGTCGATAATCAACTAGGAAAGAAAGGCTCTCACTTAATTTAGTCCTCGGTGCACAGTGCATTTCAGTAGTTAACAGGTTGCTTGTAATACACAGTCCAATAAAGGTTCCAGAAAATGTGTGTTTACAGTAGATGTACAGCTGTGGATGTGTTCAGAAAAAAACACCCTAGTATCAGCCAGTGTTGCCAGATGTACGATAATTATCGTATTTGTACCATAATTCTACCCTCTGTACGATGTAAGATCAATAATGCCAAAAATGTACAATCATTTAGCCATATCACAAAAAGGTGCGTGAATCTACCGAATTCCCTGGCTGCTGAATCAGTATCTGGTTTGGCTTTTCAAAATAAGTCAGTAAATCAGTCAATCTGAACCAAGATCTGTACTTGGAGGCATTAAAAACACAGGTCGCGTCTTTCTAGTCCAGTTTCAGGCTTTTATTTGTGGAAGGTCCAGGAAGTTGTCTGCATTTTTGTCTCGTAGGAGTCTCAAACAAGGTTGTTTCTTACAATAAATACGCAATTCTTTTGTGAAATTACTTAACTTGCACCTATGATTTATCTTTTTTGGCTGTGTGTACGATAGTTTTCTTTTAAATATGATAATTTTAAGCCTCCGGTATGATAATTTAACATTTCCCATCTGGCAAACACTGGTATCAGCTGTCTCAACGCAGTGTGTCAAAGTGTGTATGCACATACTGTACATCCTTGTGTGTATACATTATGGAACACGTGCGTAGGGGCTTCTGATAGCAGGGGAGCTGTCCTGTTGGACCGCAGCCATGACGACATGGGAGACGCAGCATGTGTGGAACTCATGGCCAGGGAAGGGCCAACATCTCCTCTGACACCCCCCCCCTCCAAGCTCATCCTGTTTATTTGATTCAATTACAATACACACACTCTGGGACTGACCCGTGTAACTTGGCTCTCTGCCAGGGAAAATAGTTCTGTTCCCAACGATTCCGAGAAAATCAACGGGCAGGCAGCGTGGAGGCTGTGATCAGGGTTGCCAGATCTGCTTATAATAATTTCCCCACAAGATTTTATTTGAAAATAGCCGATCTACAAGCTCACAACGCGTCGCATCGCGACGCGTTGTGAGCTTGTAGATTTGCTGTTTTCAAATAGCTGGTGTATATGTTAAAGTGCTCATGTGGCCCATAGTCGCTTCTTTTGGACTGGTTTTCCTAGACCTGGTTGCTTGTTTCTCTCACAGAATCTGGCAACACTGGCTGTGATGATGACATGTCATCCGCCCCAGGTCCATAGTCACAATGCAGCACAAACTGTAATCCTTGCCAGTATCTGTTACACTGGCCATTTGCTTTACAGAGGTGTCTTACCTACAAATCCAGGTTTAATTATTATGTTTAAAAGTCAGTATGTATACGGATGATGTCAATATAATAACCGCTGGAATGTAATCAAGATGAAGCACTTTAGAGAAAGGTCCATATAAGGGAGCAAATGTTATATACCTAACACAATACATTAAAAATCTGAAAGAGGTTCATGTTGAATAGATCTTGTTTCAAATCAGTCCAAATGTCTTTGGATTAAATCCATAATAAGCGAAAAGCTGCTCCGACACTAAAAATCTCAACAGCTGTTTTGCGTTTCTGGGGCTTATCTTCCTGTGTAAAGATATCACAAAGCTTCCAGAGAATGCAAAAGACAGCTGTAGCCAAGTAGAAAAAAAAGTGTTGTAAAAACACTCAAACTATTAATTTTCAATCCAAAAACTACTTCTATCAGACTGGAGAGACAGGGATTTGTTTATATGCAAGTAATACTACAGTATAGCAAAACCATTCAGTAATATCTTTGGCAACAGCTTAATGTTTCTGGCATGTTTCTTTGAAAGACGTCTAGTTTCTGAGCGATTACAAAGGTATGCAGGTTTGGACCGCTGAAGTTTTTCCACAGCAGTAAACGGCATTGCAGTTAATTCTGTATTTTGGCAGAGATCTGCTGCTGGAAAACATCTTCCTGTTGCCAGAAGCTGTTTATTATTGCAGAGAGCTTTTACCCAAAATGGGTATTCAGCTACCGTGGTGTCCATGTTATCCTGACCCGGTTGCATGGTAACCAACCGAGGACGGGGTTAGGCGAGAGAGAAAAAACATACAGTACATGCTGATAAACAGACGCGCACAGCCGCACACAGCATACGCAAATACGTTTTTATAATAGTAATTGTTTTTAGCTGTGTCCATGCAGCTGTTATGAGCCACTCTCCAAAAATCGAGATCTGGTTGTGACTCATCATGGATTACGTGCTTGTTTTTATAGGAGTTTATAAGGAAAGGATGAGAGTTTTGTCTATGCTGTAGCTCCAGCTAAATACTGACATAATTTTAATCATGAGGCCATAGTGAAGAATGTCCTGTAGCATGAAGCGCGATGGGCCATATTCATACAGCGGCCATTTTGCTTTTATGTCATACCCCCCACCCCAGAGTATTATGTAAGGGCAAAATGGCTACCATGTGAATGTGGTCAATGAGTGGCCGTTGTCACGAGCTATGGCGACATGGAGCGAATCTATTTTTTTTTCTCCAACATAATCTGGAGTACCGAAGATGTTTACTGAGGGAATAGATTCCATGATGTGCGCAAGGAATCCATCAAAATTCCATTCTGGAAAAACAAAAAGCAGCCCTGCCGTCTTATCCGGAGAGATGTTATCAAAGCAAGCACACAATGGCTGCAGAAAAATAACAGGTGGGGGATAAAAGGCGAGGAACGCACGCGGCGGCAGAGCGCCGAGCGGGGTCTTTGTCAGTGGGTGTCCCAGGAATGGGTTAACACTGGGCTCAGAGCTTTCATTTCCTCTTCTGTTCCATCTGAACAAACAAGGCGGGTGACCTGACAGAGCACACAGGGGCGGGGCGGAGGGAGCGAGGGATGGAGGGGATGGAGGGGATGGAGGGGAGGGGTGGGGAGTGTGGGGGGGGGGGGGGGGGGGTGTGGGCGGGTTGCCGTGACTGGAATATAACCAAACAGAGTTAGGAGGAGGGGGAAGGGGGAGGGAATGGGAGAGAGGAGGACAGCCAGACCACGTGACGGTGAAAAGCCTGCAGGCTGGCTGCTGTGCTGGGAAAGGCAGACAGACGTCCCCCCATATTGACGCTGCTGCTTTGCCACAACAACAGTTCTGGGAAATGGCCGCCGTCTGTACTGTAGCTACTATTTACATGTGACTGGATTCAGCCTGGCTCATCGCTTTCATCATCAGCCACGGCGGCCGCTCTGACCCTCGTTCCGCTCCTCTCGTTAACTCCTTCTCTCCCTTTTTTTTTTTTTTTACGTCCATTCTTGTTATTCTTTAAATGCCCCGTCCCCCCTTCCCCAACACTCTCCCCCCCTGCCTTTTAAATCACTACACGAATGACAGAGGACGGTGGAGCGAGAGCGTAACGGGGAAAGGAAAAATGTTTCTGAGTGGTACTTTAAAGGAAGAATGTAAGCGAAGGGAGACAAAGGGGTAAATAAAAAGAGAGGTGAATAAAGGCGGACAGGGTGCTTGGGCACAAAAGGCAGTCGTGCTCTGGGAGGGGGGGCAACAGAGCAGTCTGAACCAGAAGCACTCGAGACATGAGTCATGGCAAGCAATCTCCCAGGAGGCTCGTTCACGCAGTCTATAAATGGAAATAGCAGAAAAACACTGGCTTCCCTCGCCCACCCAGGACTAGGTTATGCCTTATTAGAATTTGATGGCGTATGACAGCAGCTGCCTTGTTTAGCCCTTGTTTGAACTTCTGCATATCTCTCTCTCTTCAGGCCAATTAAGTATTATGCAAAGCCAAATCCAAAGGAAATGTCACATACACCCCCCCCCCACCCCAATTTTTTTTTATAAAATAAAAAATAAAGTGGCTCGTAGGAAGAGAAACACATTCCCATGAAATGTGAGAATTTACGACATCCAAACTTTCCCTCAGGGGCCCTTTCAGCAACATCTTTATATCAGTATTACCCTGACAGTTTTAAGTACACACTTTCGTGTTTTTACTCCTCTTTTTGCTATAAATAAACCCAGATACCTGGTGAAACAAACTTGATAAGTGACATGAACTAGTTAGCTTGGCTCTTTGCTTCCCCTTAGCCACCCTGCTGTGGAGCTGGCCTAGATATCGGTCCCTGCCAGATAACTGGGACAACCTTCAGTGTAAAAAAGAATATAAGAAAAAAATTATATCTATACAAAATTGACCGGGAGAAAAACATTAATTAAATAAAAATATCTTAAGAAACGAGTTAAGGTAATGTTTGATGAAGCCCTCGAAGAGGTTCTCCTACTGGCCTCCGCACAGTTTGTTTTCTATTCGGGAAGGGTGTTGAAAGCAGGACATTTTTTAAGCATCCATCCACTGTATTCATATAGCACGTGTAGAGTGAGCAGCTTTGTCTTCGGGCTGCGGAACAGGTGACTTATTACACTCCACGCTCCCTAACCTGTGCTGGTTTCATCAGCAGCAGCTCGGCCCCCCAGGGCTCCGAGGCATGTGGGGGGTGACTCAGGGCACCACACCACCTGCTAACCCCACCCACTCACTCAATAACTCCTAACACAATCTGCCCACCTGCTTCCATGGTGAACGGACACACCCAAGCCAATGTTCCTCACCGTAGCCTGAAGCTAAACTTAAAGCTAGTCTACACAGGAGCACACACACACACACACACACACACACGCACACGCACACGCACACGCACACACACACAGAAGGAGCTCCAGCATGCCTGGCCACCATACCAGAGAAGGGAGGGATCTACTTCGCTGTGGGCCTTTTGTTTAGCTGCTACCCGCCAGCTCCCCACAAGGTTGCGTTTGCTCTTCCTCTTTCTTTTTTGGGCCTGGCACTTTCCTTTCATCTTCAAGGTTCATTTTGGAGTTTGTCCTTCAACATGGTGAAGGCATCGTTCCGTTGCGAGAAAAAGAGAGGCGTAAGCGTGACAAACAAGGGGTTTTGACTTGAGTGATGTGCCGAAAACGCACCAAGGCCTTCTGAGGAGTTTTGTTGAAGGTAAAGTAAACATCTGAGGAGAGATTAAAATGAACAGAAGGGGACTGCAGGTGAGGGGCCACGTCTCTCCACGGAAGATTAAACCTGTGCTCTTTGTCGGGGTGGTTGTCATTATGGCAGGCATTGTAGTGTGTGTTTATCTAGAGCTCATGCTATTTTTCCCTTTCCCTGAGATGTAGTTACTTCCTTATTCATCAGTGGTGAATGTAAGATTCTGGGAAAAAAATAAATAAATGGCAATAACTGTTCACAAACTGTGTGTTTACTGTCATAACTTTGTCATGAAAAGTACTCAAGGCATTGTCATCTAATCCCATGTCGCATACATGCACATATTCATCACGACAAACATCCTATTTAGAAATGTAAATGTACAGGAGGAACTTTAAAATGTTTATGATGACCTTACTGGGGTGACTGGATAGTGCGTCAACCACATAATCACAATGTCCTCGGTTTTATTCCAACTGGAGACCTGCGGTGCATGTCCTGCCTCTCTGCCCTCAGTTTATTATCTAAATAAAGCTAAAACTAATTAACATACGTATATGCAGTACATATAGGAGAGGAGCCTCACAAAACCAGCAAAATGTTCGCCTACAAGAGACAAAAGAGGCAACCAAAAGGAAAATATGAAATGTTTGTGCTTTTCAGTTTTTCAAAACATAAGCACCTTGTATTCACTGAAGTGTGGCCACTTTTCAGCTTAGGTATGCATATTCCAAAACATATTATACACATCTAGTTAGCCGTTAAAAGACTCCCAAGTTACCTGTATTTCTTTTAATATTCTAGTTTAGTTTACTGATAAATGTGAATTTATGAGGTTCAAATGAATGACGTTACGCTGTGTGCTGATTGTATAATGATACACAAAACAAATGTGTCTTTGTTTGATATGGGTCACGTTTACAAAGGCAAACGGCAAATACTAATAAGCATATTACACAGACTGCAGCTTTGTCTACTGGTCCGCAAGTAAGATGACAGCAATGCTGGTTCAGCACAGAATAAACAGCCCACAGGGCCTTGTTCTTAAACATAGTCCTCCTCCATAAATATGATCCTACCTCAGGGTTTTGGCTCTCCTTAGCAGCCCAATGGCCCACAAGACAACAGGAGGCCTGTTTTTCCATGCAACCTAGCAACATTGGTTACCCTAAGCTAACTCTGACAGTCAAAACAAATTACAGACGCAGGTGACAGAAAGATCCACCCCCCCCCCCCCCCAAGCAATACAAATACTCCAGGGCAGTGATGCAGTCAACATAACATTCAAATCAAGCCGAGGAGGTGGAATGATGTCACTGTGGTGCACATTTGAATACACAAAATGAGTATTTTCTTTGTCGAGTAGACGCCTTCCAAAGAGGAACTGTAAACAAAGGGAGTTAAGTATGAGCTCAGGGTAATGGGGAGGGGTTGAGTTAATCATTCTGAGCTTGTAGATCTGCTATTTTCACTTATTTTTGGAAATGGATCATTTCTGAAAATTGGTGACAATAATGATATTCCCAAAATAGGGATACCAGCCAGGATGAAAGTGGCACAATAATTGTATTCATTGAATCAATCTATCTATCTATCGATTTATTGAGTACACTGGACCACAATGGAAACAAGCCTCCTTTTTAGCATAACCTTTGACTGTACTACCTGTATTGTTAATAATCGTGTGACAATCTGTGTCATCTCTCACGGCCATGGACACAGTTTGGGCTTCAGCTAGGCTACACCTTTGCCTGATACATCTTGACATCTAAAGCAAGGTTAAAGACGCAGGAAAGCAAAACCACAGCCCCTTCACCCGGCCACATCGAACCAATCTAGCTCCAAGAAGATGGGATTTGTGCTTTCTCAATATCGCCATGGGGGTTTGAGTCATTGAGGAAGACTTCACCCACTGTGGCGCCACTGCACCAACAATGATTCACACAAACAGATGGAAGTGAAAACCGAAAGGTAATTCACCACCATGTCCTTACATCTCCTTCAAACCGTGTCTACGTGTCCCAACTGCAGTTTGTTTGTCCTCAAAGACAATGTGGCTGTGTTTATATGCCCTCATGCAAGTCAATTACTTTACGACTTAGCAGTGTCATTCCTCAAGGTGTTTGAAAATTAGGTTTCAAAGTCAGCTGAGAGACATTACAGGCAAAAAAATAACAGCGCTTTCACCTTCAGGCTATTCAACTCCCAGTCAGCGTGTGCTGACTGAAACTGAAACCCTCCTAACCAAATTACATTCAAATCCAGGCTTACACGAAGCGACATACTCCACTTACACCAGCAAGTGAACTCCTTTCCATGCAAATGTTCTGTTGTCAGCAAATGTGTTGAGTGTTTATGCTGGAAAAAAAGTAGGGGAAGCGAAACCTCTCTGTGCCTCTTTTTGTTTGCGAAGCACATGGAAAGCTTGGATTCCTGAAAGCTCTCTGAGAGCAAAGATGGCGTCACCCTCGCCATGAGTCAGAGACAGAGAGTGTGCCCTGGCTGAACTTCCTGTTTCAGTCTGCCACAGATATAGGGTTTCTTCAGCCTCGCCACACAGGAAGTGAGTCACACTTTATTCACCAGCCGTCTGCAGACTCTGCCTGCCCCGGAGTGACAGGTTGCGGAGGAGGCCAAATTAGCTCCTGAAACTTTAATCTCCTACAACTCAATTATTTAATATCTCAGCCACCCACATCAAAGGAATACCTCAGCTGCCCCAGCCTGCCCTCCCTGGGCTGCTTTGATGGAGGCTTTGAATCTCTCTTCTCCTAAAAGGACTGCACCATTTTACAGTTCCTTCCCTGTGGCGGGCCGTGCACGATGCTCTGCTGAAATCTCACCGTGCCTCCTGAAATCCGAGACCTAATAAGCCAGAGTGCATTTACCGGCACTCGTGATGGCAAAAAGTAAAATAGAAGCTTGAATTTGATTCGTTCATATTCAACCGTTTGTATTTTTAACTGCCACCGGTCCAGCTATGAAAGCGATACTAGCTACAGCTGCCAGCCTGCCAAACAAATAAATAAAATCACTTCGGGGGCTTAAGCTAAAGGAACAGGGCCATGACTCATTGCACAATAGAATATTGTGACCATATTTTCAAATACCCAAACTGGGACCCCTTAAATGAATGCACACGTTCATAAACACGCGTTCATGTACATGCAGGTTCATGCACGCACACGTGTATGCAACAGTCACACATGGGAGACAGTTATTTTCATTTTAAGCATACTAGTGACTGAACCTTTCAACACAACAGAACATGATAAACGTCTGTGTAAACGCGGAAAACAAGTATATTATTTTAATTGTGAATTTGGTAGGTAACAATCCCGGACGAACCCAGACGTCTGGTCACAGTACAGACGGTACTAACACAGTTACTATGTGCAAAACAACGTGTTATAATATATAAATGTAATAATTTGGTGTCTCATTACTGGATCTCGTTAACAAGTCAAAGTGGAACAGTAATAATTTCAGGCTTTTGCTGTGTTTTACCTACTCTGCCACTGGACATAAATGAGGCATTTTCTTTTGAAAGTAGTAACCAACGGTTACAGGCAGCCATGCTGGAAGAAAAATAAGTGATTTGGAAAATGGCTTTAAACAGTTGATCCCCATCATCCCTATAGGGATGAAAACACTATTTTTGGCGAAGAGATTCGGTGTAGAGGGAAAAAGAATGCACACACACACACACACACACACACACACACACACACACACACACACACACACACACACACACACACACACACACACACACACACACACACACACACACACACACACACACACACACACACACACACACACACACACAGAGGCAACTCATGTCCGTTTTACTAAGTATAGGGGTTTAAGTGGTTAATACAGAAGACACAATGGGAAAATACAAAACAAGCTTATCGTCGCTATCGGGCAGAAACATCGGGCATCGGGCAGAAACATCGGGAATCGGGCAGAAACATCGGGCATCGGGCAGAAACATCGCCACATTTCATGTTTTGATGTTTTTACATAAATTTATGATATTCATTTTATTTATGAAGAAATCCTTTTGCAGTAGTTGCGCAAAATTAGCTAAAATAACCGGTCTACAAGCTTACAACGCATTACTGTCTTCGTATTGTGAACTTGTAAATCTGACATTTTCACTATTTTGTTAAGATTTAGAATTATATATTTTTGTATCTATGGAAATGTTCACCTATAACCACATGCCGGAAATAAGGATGCCAGGTTGAACGTGGTTTTGTGGTTTTACAAATATTCAACCAATGAAAAGTCTGTATTAAAGGGTTTGTAACTAAATAATAACGACATGGAACACAGGTCCTTTTTTCCTTTTCCTGAAAAGTAAGGGTTTTGGACAGTTTCTGCCCAATAACGGCGTTATGCAATACATGAGGGGAGATTACTTCTGAGGCCAACAACGGCTCTCATTGGAAAAGTCAGACACTTACAGTTAACTGTGTGAAGGGAAGCCATTCTTTCTGTGAAATAGTAATAGTAATATCTCTTAGAAAAATGTCCTGTTTACTGTGACCTTCTGAATTGAGATGAGGGCACTTAAATGAATAGGCACCAGAAGCACAGAGCAGAAATAACCTTGATACAGGGGTCATAAATTTAGTTTGGAAATGGCCTTGATTTTTCTCTCACACAGCGACATAACACATTTCCAGTCCCCGCATAGCTATTGGCTCTGTGGAAAAGTGGATCACAGAAGAGAAAAGTTAATCCCCAAGACCCTCTCAGCCCAAAAAAAAGGGGGATACTGGCATCTGCAGCGAGGCTCCCTGTCCCTCTGGATTCCCATGAACACACACAGACATCCATGCTTCAATGACACACACACACACACACACACACACACACACACACACACACACACACACACACACACACACACACACACACACACACACACACACACACACACACACACACACACACACACACACACACACACACACACACACACTCCCCAAAATCTGACTTAACGGAATAACATTAAATTGATGTTTTGCATTTGGTGTTGTTATGAGTGAAAACAATGGCTATAGCCTCCACTGTCGCAGAACCGTTAATGTCACTTATACAGTAGGTGATGTTTTTAGAGAGGGCTTGAAATGAAATTCTGCTCTCAGAGAATTTAAATCTTACACCCAAGCCCAGCGTTCCCTATAAAAGCCATCGTTTAAAATGGTAAACAGGGGGGGAAAAAATGTCTGCCAGCATCACATCATATCTGGCAGCAATAGCGTGGAACAGATGGTTTTCCAGGCAGGCTATATTAAATGTACCTAATGAGCCAGTGCATGCATGATCTCATGCTAGCCCTCTTCAATTCCTCTGTATTCTTTTATATTACTTTTACATGGGTGTTTGTCTGTGAGTTGGCGTATATATACATCCTAATGCAGGCACCTACTGTATGCACGGATTAGGCTGCAGGATATTCTCTGCCTCTTAAAAGACCTCTCTCAAGTTGAATGACTCTATCTGGGGAACAATGTGTATTCTGAGCCTAGCAGTGTGACAAAGGTTCACATTGACATGGTTTCCTAAATTAGTCCGCTCGTGCACAGGAGGGAAGTGAGTCCTGCACCCATTCTTCTCTTCCAATCTGGGGTCATTGTGCAGACAGGAAAGGCTACAGAGACATATGACTTGACATACTCTCTAAAGTAGGTTAAGGGCACTACACTCCACTAACGCAAAAAAAGAAACGAAAAAAACACACAAAATAAACGTTTAACCCCTGACTCTCTGGTTCACAGGATGACATACTTTAACGTGAGCTAAAAGGCACTGCTCTAGAATGCTTTCGAGCTACAAACATTTTTCACCAGTGATACCCTTTCCTGAAGAGTTGTTGGGCTACACAAAGGGCTTATGTAGCGACAGTGATGTTGCAATGGAGAAACAACAAGATATGAAGTTAGTTTGTATTTGTCTGCACCGGAAGAGATCTACATTATCTCTGAGGCGCGCAGAGGAGAAGTTTACCTCATCTCCGTCACTTCTAACCTCCAAACAGGAAGTGACACTACGCTTGTGAAAAACACAACTTTGGCTGATGTCATCACAATCTAACCCTACATTATGTCAAGCCCTCTGTCTTTACCTCCAGCCTAGGTTCAGCTCGGCGTTCTCATAAACACTGGCTTCATGAAGTCATTGCTGAGTCTGACTTAGCACTGTGGCTAAGCGCTGTGTGCAGACGTGAATAGAGACGGCTTTGAAGGAGCAGAATTCGAGCCCCTGCCATTCCACCCCCCCCTTCCCTCTGGATCCCCCCCCCCCCCCCTCGCCCCCTAACAACCCACACATGCACCCCCCAACCCCCACACCACACAAGTCCACTTCCAGGAAACCAGCTGTTGGATCGGGGAGGAGGGAGGCGATGATATTCTATAACAGGACTGTGAATCACAGTTCCATGCTCTGTACTTTTCCTATGGCGGTTTGGCCGGGCCGGGCTGGCAAGGCACATGGGGAGGAATGTGTTATGTACAGGGCCCCAGCAGCACCGAGAGGCTGACTAGGAGACAGGGACAGGGGGTCGCTGCCGGGTTATTACATGGCCCCGGGGGTGCTTATTTAAACCTAGGCCTGTCTGGGCTGTGTTGCACTCAAACACTGTTATTGTGCTGCAGCTGCAAGAGACACACTAGCAGGGGGAAAGAGCGAGAGAGCGAGAGAGAGTGAGAGATGGGTTAGGAGGAGGGAGGGAAAGAGAGGGGCCTGGACAGTGTTATCCCTCCTTCTCAGGAAACGGCACAAACAATAAGTAATAATAATGAGAGAGCCTAGTGGGGGCCCAGGGGCAGAAGAGAGAGAGAGAGAGCAGCACTGGAACAGGCCATAATTAGGCATTGTCCTGCTGGGTGGATGAGGATGAGGACAAGGATGAGGAAGCACCCACGCCTGTATTGTGTTGCAGGCAGAGGGCAGGTTAACCACTTTAACCCTGGTGTCCCTATTTTGGGCATGTCATTCTCGGGCAGGCAAATGTTTTTGAAAGGTTTTCAAAAATAGCTCATCTGCAAGTTCACAACGCGTTGTGATGCACTGTGAGCTTCCAGAATGGCCTTTTATTTTATTTTAACATTTTGAAAAAAACATTATTCTAATTTTGGACACTCCTACCTTCCAGACTGTTGTACTTGCAGTGCAAAGTGACTGCAGATTGCAGATAAGATACCTAGTAAGGAGGAAAACGATGCATGAACTCTGCAATACAGACAGTTTTTCGTTTCGGATGCATGCCATATGGAGTGTATGCACAACACAATGCGGCCTGATAGCCATGACGATTAGCATTCCGAGTGTAAAACCATCGCTCAACAGAGGGAGAAGGGACGCCTTTGTGCAATTAGCGTTAACAGGGGGAGATGGATATGTTTTGCAGGCAACGAGACACATGCCACAGAAAGGGCAGGGCAGGGAGCAGCCATCAAGAGTCGAGGTTCGTGCGAAGCGAGGGGGAAAACTCGGAGAGTCTGGCCCGCGTGGTGGAATGCCGGAAATCCTGGTCTGATTGTGCAGTGTTTGCTTGTGCTCAGACAGCTCCGAGGAAAGGAATGCGTGGCCTACACTCCCCCACTCTTCCTGCTCCTTCTGTAAAGCCCCCTCCCCCTCCCCCTCCGGCAGCCGAGCTGTCAGCGGAGTGAAGCTATAAGAGGCTGCATACCAAAAACAACACGGAGATGTAAACGTTCAAAGAGCACGGCTGCCATTTATTGACATTTTCAGTAGGTGACAGCAACGTCTTTTTTTTGTGGAATGTTGCCGCGAGACGTCGTCGAGTCTATAATGTCAGCCGATCGGGTCGGGTGGGGGGGGAGGGGTGGGGGGGCTAGCCGGGGGCTGAGACGAAGTCTGCACGTTGCACATGCGGGAGGTAGGAAAGGGTTAAGTGCACTGCAGGAGAGGCGAGGCGAGAGGGGGTGGAGGTATGGGGAGACAAGGAGACAGGGGGGGGGGGGGGGGGAGGAGGGAGGTGGGATGGTGCTGGGGGGAGGTGTAACAGGGGGTTCAGCATTGCGTTCAGATGAAATTAAATGGAGTCTAAAGTGCTGACTCATTGCGTTCGGGGGCCTTTATTACCCGCTCCGTCACTCAGACTTTATGGGGTGGGCTGCCAGAAAGAGGCTGGGGGGATGCAGTGGCAGGCAGGCAAGGCAGCCCTCATTTACACGAACTCTTCTGGAGGCAATAACACACCGCAGTCAGTCCTCCAGCCCCACGGCTCACCTGCACGCTGGAAAAGTCCCCCTTTACAACCCTGCCCCCTGTTTTTGTCCCAATAGGAGGAAGCCGGATCCGGCAACTAATGAGATATCAAGGGGCGCCTGGGAATATGGGCTTTCTTTGTACAGCTGTTGCTATTGTGGTTGTGGACTGGTCTGTTATGGTGTGTGTGTGCGTGTGTGTGTGTGTGTGTGTGTGTGTGTGTGTGTGTGTGTGTGTGTGTGTGTGTGTGTGTGTGTGCGTGTGTGTGTACACACGCGAAGTATGTGTGTATGCATATGAATGCGTAGATATGACTGTGCCCATGCTGTGTACAAAGGGTTTGGACGATAGTCAAAATTGTACATCGCTAAATATTCCCGCCGAAATATTGGGAAATATTTTATCATCGGTGGGTGGGAGATGGTAAATATTTTATTTATTTAATCATGTTTTTTATTTTGCAATATGACCATGCCTTCTCACTGCAAGGAAAACCCTATGAGTCAGTACAGAGGAACATTTTCATTTTATTCACATGATTTGTTACCTCATTTTCTAGCATGAGAACGTCAGCTGCAGCTGAACTCTCGTGTGACCTGGCATTCTAGCAGCATGACTATATCTCCCGCTGATTTGCTCTCATCACTAGGCAGCAAGAAATCACCCATGATGGTCATTAGTAGCATGAACACACGAGAAGTGAATGGGGTAGTGAAAATGAAAGTATTTGGAGTAGTAAGGATAGTAGTGAGGCACCTTTTTTGGAGCAATGTAGATAACAGTCAACGGCACGAGAAACAGCAAAAGAATATTCAATGTATTCAGATCTACCGTTTCCTGGGAACAAGATGTTCCAATGTGGCAAAAGCAACAATATCGAAATGAAACCCTGGCAACACGTTTGCCAGGTCCATCGATATTGTCGTTCAGCTCCTTCAGTTTCACATTTACATTTTACATCGTGTGACAAGACTTTCTCATTTTTGAGTGAATATGTGCCATACCGTCCAAGTTATCCACTCAGGGAAAGAGAGAGAGAGAGACATGAGAGGCTAATGTGATTTACAAGATGGCTGCGGTTGGCCTGCAAGCGCTCACTGGCAGTGGAAAAGCAGTGCTATTGCTGCTGATCAGACTGAAATGAAACTCCAGCACTGTGTCAGGCTCCAGTTTGTCTCAAATGGTCTGAGCAATCAGAGCCTACAGCCAATAAATGGATGCATTCTCTCCTTCCCTGGCTCGGCCCCTCCATCTCCCTCATTACTCTCATTACTCTGCAGCTTGTGGGTTATCTAATGCTCTCCCCATGGCTTACGGTTTTGGCTGGGGGATTAGACTCATTTTTCCAAGGGCATTTTTATAAACAACCCCGTGTGCCTTTCCCCGTTCCCGTAGGCTGAGCCGACGCAGAGACAGAATTTACGACCTCGGAGGCCTCGCAGCCCCCACTCCCATCGCCATGCATTATTCAAATTCATTCCCCCTCTCGCACAGAACGGAGGGCAATTATTTGAATATCCGCGGGAGTGCGGCGAGAGAGCCGCGTCTCGTCTTTGCCGGCAACGGCGGCGGGGAAATTGCCTCACTCTGGCGGATCAAGGTTGTAGCCAATGAAACACTATAATTTATGGTGCAGTGTGATATTTCACTGAAGTCATTGATTCACTCATGTCAGACCTTGGCAAGGACAGCTGCAGAATTCACAGAATGTAATTTCACTTCTGCCTGGATAAGAAAAAAAAAAATATATATTTTACAACACTAATTGGAGACTTGGCAGCGTTACGCATGCTGTAAAATGGATTTTACCCTGAATCAACACAAACAAGCCCTCAGAAAGTCCCCATCCCGCCCTTGCCCTTCCGTACAGAATCTAGCAAACCGGAAACAAAATGAGAGAACGATCCAAGTACCAAATTAGTATGAAGTGGTATTTCTAAAAGTAAACGGTGTGTGAAGTTGTTGGAGGTGTCCCTCTTTACAGAATGCAGTGACCTCATTCCTCGCATAGCTACGTCCTTCTCTGTCACACGCCCACATCATGTGATGTAAGTGTTGTTAATGACACCACAATAACTTACCATTCACAGATTCCATTACAGTAACTCATGGGGAGGGACTACAAGTCCAACTGCATAACATCGTACTGTACGCTGCATTAAGATTAACTAATAACTGTACACACTGTAAAAAGAGAGTACTTGGCTATGATGTATGGTCACTTATTTTTTAAAGAGTCAAGTCAGGTCAATTTCATTTATTATGTACAAAGTCCACGTGCTTCACATTAAAAGACATTAACTAACAGTTTTGGACAAAGTACAGCAAAGAGGGCCACCCACGACCCACACGTTGCTTATTAACTCGTGGCTATTTGATTAAAAAAAAATATATATATTTCGCTTTCAGTCAGAAAACTTCCCCCACATGTTTTTGTTATTCTAGGACTTCAGTACCGTGACAAATAAGATGTGATTATACAGCCAAGATGAGCAATAGAGATCTTGTGAATAGAAATACTTCAGTCACTTCCGACACAGTGGTTAACTGTCTCTTTATCCTGCCATATTCACCTGTCAGAAGTGACCAATAGACACAGTGTCAAGGGTCAAGTTTACCACAGGAAGTGATATACTGTGTTGTGCAACAGCCAAGACCTTTTCTTTAGTGAGCTCAGACATTCATGTGTGTGTGTGTGTGCGTGTGCGTGTGCGTGTGCGTGTGCGTGTGCGTGTGCGTGTGTGTGTGTGTGTGTGTGCGCGCGCACGTGTCTGTTGAACGTAGGGATAACGTTTCCCGGGAGCACATCTGCCTTACAAAATCTCATGTGGCTGTATCCAGTTCCAGACACTGATACCATGAAAGCTACCGTGGAGATAACAAAACCTCATTCAAACACTAAAAGCAGGGCAAGGACAGGTAAAAGCTTGTTCAACATCTTTCCCACAACAGCAGGCGTTTTTTTTTTGTTTTTTTTTTGGGCCTTTGGGTGTGCCTTTGGTGCTAACTGATGAGAAAGGCTATGATGCAACTTACTCTTTATTCATGACAGTACACAGTGGGAGGGTTTTAAACTGAGAATGCCTACGGCTTCGTAAATAAATCATCTCAACAGAAAAGCTCCAACAACAAAAGACGTTTCTCTTCCCCGTGGGTGAATCACTTTTCAAAGCAGGAGAGGCCCATATTCTCTCGCATCAAGCATTCAGGCATCAATTTCACTAGTGTGAAAAGCCGCTCGACAATAGAGCTAATTGATGACGATTATGCTGCAGAATAGGAGGGACACCTTGTGACGTATCTCAACGGGGCCATCTGTGTGAGTGCCCAATATTTTCACATCCAAGAGGCCAAATGGTTTCCTTCCTGGCGAAAAGCCCCATCCACGATCGTATTACAACAACTGAATACGGCGTAGCCAGTAGCAGTAGTGCTGCTAAGTGGCCTTAATATCCGTCTAGTCAACAATCAACATCCCACTCCTGCTGAGGGACAGGGATGTTCTCTAACTCCCACAGAGTGCAATACATACAAAAAAAGAAAGAGCCTTTAGTCATACGGAACATCAAAAGAGATCCTTTGAAATGATAAGTCCTCATATCACAGACGTTATGACTACAAGTCATCTTACGTGGGCTGTCTGATGAGGGCTATCCACTACCCACTAATCCAGACACAAAAGAGAGGCAGAAAGGCTTTCGGGAAGGTCACAGTTTTATAATCTTATCAGAACACTGAATAGGAAGAAATCTAGAACCCTTGATGACACATCAGAGGGCAGCAATGAGTTGGCACCCTCCTACCAAAGAACTTTAATGAAGCTTGGATTTACCAGCGCCTCTGTGGTCAAGATATGGTGCCAAGCAAGCGGTGTCTGTTCTAAAAATGTTATAATAATCATTTTAAAAATCGTGCTTTATCTTAATGTTCCTTCCATTGTGGAAACAAAACAGTTGGAAAAAGGAGGAAAAGGGGGAACGAAACCAGACAATCTTATTGTTACTTTTAACACTTCCTTTTGTCCTTTTTTGGGGAAAGATATTTGCAATCTACACTGGAAAATAAAAGCAATTTCATTTAACATTTTTTTCTTCAATAACATCATCATAGCAGCATAAAAACCCCCACAAAAAAAATAATTTGACAGATCTTATACATCAATGGGTAAGGTAGCGAAAAAGCCAGACTCGTGGATAACAAGAGAGACCAAAACAAAACTATTGGTTTATTAGATGTTTTTTACTTCTTTTCATCTCTCTCTCTCTCTCTCTTCCCTTCTTTCTTTCAAGTGCCTGTTCATTTGTCCCAACACGTATCCTCACATGTAGAGCTCAGTGATTCTGCACTGGGCTCATGAGCAAACCCAGTAACCTCAATGTGTCAACTGACTGTGGTCGGGATGTTTGGCTGACGTATCTCGGTTTCAGAAGCTTCGCCTCAGCCTTGTGTTTGGAGCCAGCGTTGTTCAAATCAAGTGAACACGCCCCAGCTCTCTCTCTGAGTGAGATGTAGTGACACAGCTGGCTTTTGACTCTGTCCCAACATGGGGGAATTACAGTGTTCAGGGG